>NC_090936.1:635149574-635469544 GCF_040938575.1 Ambystoma mexicanum
GAGGTACCAAGTAGTAACGGAGGTGGAAATCCGAAGGGCCACCGAGGATCTCACAGGCGACATCGCGGGACCATCAGAAAATCGGGACAAAACCAACGGAGACCGCCCTTGTGCCCCTCGAGGCCCAGACCTCTCCCAGGAGAAGCTAAAGGTCAAAGGCTCACGTAAATTCCGAAAAACCAAACATCCACCCACAGACCGAGGAGATCCTATATGAGCGTACGAGCAGCAACCAAGGCTCGACTTTCTGCAGAGAAGGCCTGATCCACACCCCACGGGAGCACGCAACGATTCACGGAGCCCGCCGTTCATAGTGTTTTCGCCCCACGACCTGCGGGGAGTTCTTTGTTTAATCGACTTCGGTCAGGGTTGAAGTGTTGCCCATTTAGAGGCTGTTGTATGGTTTCATAGGAAGTTGCACGGCGACTCCACACGGACAACGGCCAGCACCCCTCCAGGCCTCATGACTTGACACGCCCCGCCAGGGGCAAAGGAGACACGACCAGGCACCAGGGCCGGGGGGGCCTGACTCGGGAGTCGCCACAGCCAGTTCCCCACCGCAGATCAGAAAGGGCCGGTACTTAACGAAGAGAGACATGTTGGAAAGCGCTACACCTAAGAAAATGTTTTCCCGGGGCCAGGGAAGCGACCCTGGTGGTTCGTTGCCAGTCACATCCCCACCCGGGGACCCGGCGGCGAACGCCCACAAAACGGGTAAGGGGGGGAGGGAAAACCAGCTCAAACTATGGACACTTTTTTTGCAATGGGCTCCGAGTAGCAGACACTTAGAGGCGATTTCAGTGCGATTCAGTGATTGAAGCAAAGATAGGCACGTTGAACATCAAGGGCCTCAACTCCCAGAATAAGAAATCTCTCACGAGCAACATGTTCCGTAAACAACACCTAACGGTTCTTTTCCTACAGGAGACACATTACAGGCAAGGCAGGGAATCGAAGATCAAGGGGAAAGACATCGGTTGCAATTACTGGGCCTCACACAGAAGTTCTAAGAAGGAAGGGGTGGGTATCCTCCTGAGGAGGGCGTTCCATCTCACAGACATAGAAACCAAGAGGGGTTTTGGTGGTCGTTTTTTGGGCATTAAGGGAACCTGTGAGGGAGAGCGCGTTACCCTGGCCACTCTATACGCGCCCAACTCAAAACAAATACACTTCCTCACCCAGGTCTTTCATGTCATGGATGAATGGGCAGAGGGAGCCATGATACTGGGGGGGGGGGCATCAACCTTATAATGGACCCGAAGCTTGACTGGTGGTCCGCGAGAGGGGGGATGTCCAGGGGCATCTCCAGGGACAATCTGGCCCTGCAGGCCCTCCTAAGAGAGCACTATTGGGTGGACATCTGGCGAACAGCAAACCCCAGCCAGGGTGGGTACACCTTTTTTTCACCCCCTCATTACACCTACACCAGAATCGACCTTTTGTTAATCTCGGAAGAAGGGAACGGGGTGGCACAACAGCCGAAGGTTGAAGCCATAACTTGATTTCATGAGGCAGGAAATGCTGGCCTATTTTGAGACAAACGACACCGGCGAGACGGATATGTCCATGGTGTGGGATGCCGCAAAAGCCACTTTCAGGGGCCTTCTCATAGCGGAGGGTTCGAGACGTAAACGGGAGAGGGGCCTAATCAAGGGTAAACTCTGCGCTGAGTTAGGCGCTCTGCGAGCCAGACTGGGCCTCCCGGGGGTGGATCGAGGGGCTCTACTGGAGGAGATGCAGGGCAAAAGACCGGAACTCCATACGGTCCTCATAGGGGAAGTCATCAAGAAAATGAGATACACTAAGCAGAGGTACTACGAACGGGGAGATAAGGTGGGGACCCTACTAGCGCAGAGGGATCGGGGCTGCAGGGTTGAGAGGGGAGTCACTCGTCTCAGGGAAGGAGTGGGCGGAATTCAAGGGGGCCGTGAGGAAATAGTGGAGTGTTTCGCTGACTATTACAGCACTATTCCAAAAAGGCAGGCGAATCACTGGAGGACATCCGCGCCTACCTGGCAGAACACCCTCTGCCCAGGCTGTCCGATGTGGAGCTAGAGGTCCTGGAGAGAGAGATATCGGAGGAGGAGGTGGAGGGCGCCATCAAAAGGATGAAGGTGGGAAAGGCACCGGGGGGGAGACGGCTATACAGCCGACTTTTACAAACAGACCCAACCCGTCCTGCTGAAGCCCCTGGCCAAATTGTTTAACCAGATCAGGAATAGGGCGTCCCACCGACATTTTTGCAGGCCCTCATCACTGTTATACCCAAACCCAGCAAGGACCAGAAGGAATGTGGGTCTTATAGACCCATCTCACTCCTCAATCTGGACGCTAAGATCTTTGCCAGAATCCTGGCCAGCAGACTTGAGGGCTGCCTCCCTCGCCTGGTACACCCCGACCAAGCGGGATTTGTCTTGAACAGGCAGGGTTCTGATAATATGCGGAAGACGCTCCATGTGCTTGCCTCGAGAGGGGTCCGCGACGAAGGTGCGCTTTTACTGGCCCTTGACGCGGAGAAGGCCTTTGACAGGGTCAGCTGGGCCTTTATGAGGGAGGTATTCATGACCCTGGGTGTGGGCCCGAGGTGGCTGGGTTGGTTCTCCGCGCTCTACTCCTCCCCCTCCGCTAGAGTGGTGGCAAATGGAACCTAGTCAAGGACATTCCCCCTCGAGCGTGGTACACGGCAGGGATGTCCTTTGTCCCCCCTAATTTACGCGCTCGTGATGGAACCATGGGCAATTTCGATCTGCAACGATGCGGCCATCAGGGGAGTACAGGTCAGAGAGATGCAGTGCAAAGTCTGCCTTTTTGCTCACGATGCGCTGCTCTATATCACAAACCCATCCCAAACAGTCCCCCGAATGCTGCAGGGCCTCTCGCGCTATGGGAACCTATCGGGGTACAAAGGTAATCTGGAGAAATCGGTGGCGTTCGTAGGGGGTAATTTATCAGACTCAGAGATGACCTTTGTTAACGGGCTCCCCTTCAGGCTGAGAAACGACAGATTCCGGTACCTTGGAGTCCAAGTCACCCGTGACCCCGAGGGCCTATACCCGGCCAATTTCCCCCCCCTCTGGTCAGCAATCCGGTAAAGACATAGAGCGATGGTCAGGGTCGGGGCTCTCCTGGATGGCACGTCTCAATCTCATAAAAATGGTAATCCTTCCCAAGTTTTTATTTCTTCCAAATGCTCCCGGTGCTGATCCCCAAAACGTTTTTCAAGGAAACAAAGCGAGTCCTCCTCAACTTTCTCTGGTCAGGGAAGAAACACAGAATCTCCTATGAGGTGCTGACCAGACCGAAGGAGGATGGAGGGGGAGGATGGAGGGGTGGGATACCCTGACCTTGAAACATACCATAGGGCCTCCCAACTGAGGGTCCTGGTCGACCACTTTGCTCCGGGGATGAAAAAACAATGGGTAGCCATGGATAACGGGCCTCTCGTGCCCGTCCCCATAGAGGAATGGCTCTGGGTCCCGTGGAAAAAAGATCCCCAGAAGTGTCTTGTATCACCCAGTCCTAAAAGTGTTGTGGTCCCTATGGAAAGAGGGAGGGGGTTACTACCGCTGGCTTACAACCTGGCCCTCCCCTTTGAGCTGCATTTGGGCCCCCCACTTCCTGGCCAAGATAGCGGAACCAGCGGCGTACCAGACGTGGTTCGAGGCAGGCCTTAGCAGGACTGGTCACCTCTGGGTGGGGGGCTCTTTCTTACCCCTGAAAGATCTGGAAGAGGCCCTGGGGATAGGCACCCTGTCCCCCTTTCGCTATCTCCAGCTTAAGGGAGTCCTGACCGAACCATCCTGGGGGGACACCCTCAGGAGAGACCTTACAGACTTTGAAAAACTCCTCCTTTCGGCGAGGGGCTCGAAGGGGACAATATCCCGCCTCTACAAGCTCATCCTCTTTTCTGTCCCGCAAGACCCCCCACCTGCACGCACACAATGGGGAAAGGACCTGGGTGAGGAGATCGACGACGAGAGGTGGAGGGAGATGTGTAGGCGGGCCAACCGCTCCACGGCCTCACTCCAGTATCGCCACCAGGCCCTCAAGGTATTGCATCGCTGGCACTATCCCCCGCAGAGGATTGCTAGAATGAGGCTGGGGTACGACCCACATTGCTGGAAGTGTAGGACCGAAAGGGGGGATTATATTCACATGTGGTGGAGGTGCCCAGTGGTCCAAAAGTACTGGGAGGAGGTTTTGGCATGGATTAAGGGGATAGATGGGGTGGAGCGGCCTTCCTGACCCTGGCTTCTCCTTTTCGGAATTGACATTGGGGACGGTCATGATAATAAGCATGACCACATGCTCCAGGTTATGTTGGTGGCAGCCATGTGCTGCCTGGCACAAAAATGGAAGAACCCCGGAATGCCCGGGGAAAAAGCATGGGTAACCAAGGTACGGGCCATTTACGACATGGAATTCCTCACGCATTTACTTGATGAATCTAGATCCAACATCGAGGAAATATGGCTCCCCTTCTTCGAAAAATACGGCCGCACAGTGTAATCTTAGGCTCCGGACCCGGAGAACCCCCCTCTGGGGGCCTCAGGCCAGCGTTCACTGGTCCAACTCCGAGTCCTTCAAAGCTCGGCCCATGACTTCGACGTGCCAAGTGCACAACATGTAGACTTTGCTATGCTCTTTTCGGAACCCGTCAAATACGCAATTATTGAGAACTTGAACTGGTGGGGGGTGGGGGAGTGGGAAGGGGTGGGGGGTGAGGGGTTATAACTGGTTTCCTGTTTATTCATATTTAAATATGCTCTGCATTGTTGTAACACAGGTGCGAAACCTAATAAAATTTGATTTAAAAAAAAAATGTACACACTATTTTCAGTGCATATTTATATTCGATACTAATGAATGATTTTTTTTTAATTTTACAAATGCCATTATTTGTATATGATACACATTTTTTTACACCAAAAATACACCCAACCTGTAAAACATATTTATAAAAGTTACATGTGCAATACTGATCTTTACAATATATTTCTTTTTTGCATACATCTACAGAAGTCCAAAAAGTATAATAGAGCAAAAGATTATTTGTAGAAAATCTCTGAAACAAATATAAGTATGTTATTTTATTAGTTTTATAATAGATTGCAAAATTTGAAAGCAAAGTAATAACAAGGTAACATATTGTAAACACTTGTAAGATAGTGCAAATTGCTTAAAATATCAAAAATCTTTTAAATTTTTTGCAAAACATGTTGCAAAATTAAATATAAATATATGAAGAGGCTAAAGTGTAAACATCAAAATAAAAATATGTACATATATAAAGTATATTATGTAAACACAATGGGGGTAATTCATGGAATAAATGTGCGCCGAAATTAGTGGCACAAGCTGGCGCAAGCGTGAAAATGTTGGCGCACGCGTGCATTTTATGGAAGGCCCTGCGCATGGGTGCACACATCACTGCAACATCCCGAACGCTGTGCGCGACGTGCACAGCAAAAGCGCACAATGTTACCAAAAAGTGGGTGGAACACGTGGAATGGGGAACAACACGTGAAAATAAGGGTGTAAATGTGGAAGTACTGCTGGGAAATACACGTAACGCCCACACGCACGCGAACTACACGTATTCATGGAATGGAATAGGGGAAACATGCTCACGCCAAAAGACACGCACAGGCCTAAACACGTCCGCCACATGAAGGCAGGTGGAAGCGTCCCCGTGCAGTATAAAAGGGCGCACAAGCAACAAACATGTATATACAGCTATGATGAATGTCCCATTCTGTGGCCCCCTTAGGAGTAATGACGTGTCACGCAACACTCAGGCTTCCCAAAAAAGCAAGAAAAAGAGATACGCGACCCCTGTAGCCCACGTGCGTATAAAAAAACACACACAGTACGCTGTGGCAGCAAGGCTAGAATGCCCGAAAAAAAAGGGGTACGTGACTAACAGGGACACCCGTAGTAGGAATAATAGCGCGTGCGACCCACCGTCTACCTTGCGTGTATAAGAAGAATGCGTAGCCAACACCCATGCCAAAAGAAGAAGCACGCACTGTAGCCGCTGTGAACTAATCGCGTGTGAACCCCAACGTCTGGAAAACACACGCACCGCTTTCCATGAAAAGCATGTACAGAGCGATGGAAACCCACGTGGGACCTTCAACCCGTGCCGAGGGAAACGCCCATGCGCATGTTGCGTCACCTACACACTTACGTGCTAAGGGCCTTTCCTCGGAATTCACGCAAACTTGCTGTTTTTCACGTGCCAAATCACTCCGTATCAAGCAGGCCACGCGACAACACATGGAAGACAACGCTCCTACCCAGAAGGCTGAATTACTGCCCCCAGACCCCCAAGCAGCCCCCCATGGGCCATCTGCTACTGCCTGCCTGCCTGCTGCCACCGTGCCCTGCCATTTGGTGCCTGCACATCTGCCATCTGCAGGGGTCCAGTTGCTGTGATCACCCCTGCTGGAACAGAAGACTCCGGACTGGTGTTCCATCACTCCACAGCCCAGCCCCAGGACCCAGTTGCCCACCCACACCTGCCTTGGGGGTTGCCAAGTCCGACACAACACCTTCCGGCACCAGTGGCAACCCCCCAGCAGAGAGGCAGAGGGCTACCAGCTTCAGTGAAAAGGAAGTTGGTATCCTGGTGGAGCAAGTTCTGGGGCATTATGATGCCCTCTTCACACCATCGCGCCGACAAGGAAGGACGAAAGAGGATCTGGAAGGACATAGTGGGTGCCATCAACGCGGAGGGGGTGGCACCCCGCGACATCAAACATGTCAAGAAGCGCCGGGAGGACTACAAGTCCAGGACCCTCAAGAAGGCCCGGCACCTCTTGGAAGCAGCGGATGCAGTGGCCCACCGGGTCCAGATTACCACCCAGCAGATGAGGGTCCTGGAGCGCATTCGCCCAGTACTTCCCCACCAGATCCTCAGGATGCAGGCCCATCTAGAGTCGAGCGGTGCGGTAAGTGGCCATGCATTCACGTTTAAAAAAGGGCATGTTGTAGTGTGCTGGTAGTTAGCTACTTGGCTGCATGTGTGACATGGGTCATGTTTAGATGTGTGTGTGCAGGGACATGATGGTGCTGCATGTGAGTCCAGTCAGGCGTGACCCACATGGATGGTGTATGTGTTACAATGCATCTTGCGGAGCAGGATGCAGAACGCACACATGTATGCATGCCTGTGTCTGTACTTTGACATGTTTGGGTGTGAGAGATGTGTGCTGCTGTCATGGACATGCATGATGTACATGTCCGTGTGTCTGAGTAGTGTGTGCGCCCTGGATGCATGACACATGTCCGTGACACTGTGTTGGTTTACTGATACAGCCTAGTCATCCTTGTATCCACAGTGTCTGGGGGTATATGGGCCAGATGCATGAGCCTCCGGTGATGTGTGTGCATGTGACCAGCATGTCCCATGATGCATGTGAGTATCCGCCCACCATTAGCTGAATCTACGGTGCCTTGGACATGGATGCCAATGTTTGTTGCATGTGCCATGCCTGCTCCTGCATGTGTGTTGCCTGCACTGACCCATTTGTTGTGGAGGGACATGATGGAAGTGACGTTTGACAGTGCCACTCATGTGCTATTGCTTTGTGTCTAGGGGACTATTGTTCAGTACCCTGATGCTTGTGTTCAATGTCTCCCTTTACACAGCGGCGAGTGAAGAAGAGGGCGGAGACGGCACTGTGAAGGAAAGCGGCAGGGATGCCTCCATCAGCCGGCGACGCAAGGGCCAGTCACCTTCCCAGGAAATTCCATCATCTGGGAGCGAGGGGACAGGTGTCGCGTCTGCCACTACGGCTGCAGCGGAAGGGGCGGATGAGCCTCCACATGGGCTTGCGACGGTGGAAGACGGTGCAGAGCCATCCAGTTTGGTGGTGTTTGTAGAGGAGGAGGAGGCCACTACAGAGCCACACATGGGGCCTATTGGGGGGTGGAACCACTGGTACAAGTGGTGCAGTCCAGGGGCAGGGGCAGGAGGCAGCACAGGTTGCCACAGAGGTGCCTGTGCATGTCTCTGTCCCTGACACTGAGACTGCATTACCATGCACCAGCAGGGATGCCCTATCCCAGGCCCGTCCGCAGGTAGGGGGGAGGTCCACATCATCTGGCACTCCTCTACCTGCGGATGCGGGGACCCATGGCTGATTGAGTCCGTCCTGATTGGTGTCACGTTGTGCACACATGACATTCGTGATGACGTGCGTGCTTCCTGGGGGGACCACGCACGTCATCACAAACAGCTGTGTGCAAATGTGGCCCAGTTGGGAGGGACCGTGGTCGGGGGTTTTCTCCATGTGTCAGCCAGTCTTGCAGCCCTCTCCTCCTCTGTCCACACTATATGCCAGTCGTTCTCTGTGCCGTCTTCCGGCCCAGATGCCACCAGGGCCCCCTGTGGATCTGCCCCAACCAACGCAGCCAGCCTGGTGGAGATCCCATTCCTGCCACAGTCGGGAGTCAGAGGTCCAGCAGGGGTGGCCACCCCACCAACTGGACCCCAGCAGATGGAGGATGTGCCAGCATCATTGGGCAGGGCACATGCACGACGGCGCCAGTGGATTCCATCAGCCCGTTGGCCGTCGTGGTGGCAGAGGCAGTTGCGTCGGAGGCGGGAGCAGGCTCAGCGTGGGAGGCATCATGCCTCAGGGCCATCATCACCACGGGGCAGGCATCGGCCGAGGGGCAGGAGGACCCCGGACTGGGAGTGTCTTCCGTGTGGCAGCGGTTGGGCGGCAAATAGATGCAGAGAAGCGGCAGGAGGAGAGGGCACGGCTCACTATGGTCAGAGCGGAGAACTCCATGCACAGGGCATTGAGGCGGCCTGAGTGCCTAGAGGCAACTCGCAGGGAGTTGGAGGAGGCCATGGATGCATCCCTGCCAGACCTCGAGGCCAGGGAAGAGGCCTGCCTCTGGAACATCGACGTGGAGTTCAATGATGCCCTGGCACGGAACATCATCAAGTGAGCCGTTGGACTTGCCTGCCACCTTTGTACATAGCTCTTTAGGGTTAGGTTTCCTTTGTTTCTTCTTTTTATTTGGAGTTAATGGACTTTGCTCCACCTTATGTATATAGTTTTTTATTAATAGGACTTTTTTGTAGGTTTCCTTTTGTTTTGGGATCATGGACCCTTTGGACTTGGATTGTATATAGTAGAAGACTTGTACATACTTTCTTGTTTAACATTTCCCATGGATTGATGGTTTTCTTTTTTTTTTGGTTATTTAAATCATATTGACATTGGGGATGGACCACTTTTCTTTTTTCATGCCAGGGATTTTTGTTCATCATTAGATTTTCTATTTTTTTTTGGTAATAGCTTTCATTATTTATTAATTTGCACGTTTGATTTTCTTTATGTTATTTCATTATGGTTTAAATACATTTATTCTAACTTCATGATTGGTGTTGTGTACTATCATTGGATTTGTGCATATCTCAATCAACAGTGCCTCTGTCATGTGTTGCCACTGTGTGGGTCTGTTGTGCATTTATGCATGGGGATGGTGGTTCTCTTAAAACTGTCATGGCATGGGTAATTTGGGAGTGGGTGCAGTGGATGGTTGCATGCTTGTACTGGGGGACTAGGGGGATTTGTGTTGGCATTAGAGCCATGGGTCTGTTTTGTTAGGACATGTTGTTTGGTGGGCCATGAGTCGTGGCCTGCTGGCAGGTGCCCGTCCATGGGGGTGTGCGGGGGACATGAGTCGGGGCCTGCTGGCTGGTGCCCGTCAATGGGGGTGGGGGGAGGACATGAGTCAGGGCCTGCTGGCAGGTGCCCGTCATTGGGGGTGGGAGGACATGAGTCGGTGCTCCCGAGTGCATGCTGCCATGTGGCCTGCCGATGGGGCATGTTATGGGGTAATGGGCTGCCTGTGAGGCATGGTATGGGGTGATGGGCTGCCTCTGGGGCATGGTATGGGGTGATGGGCTGCCTGCGAGGCATGGGGAGGAGGGGCACACCCAGGTGGGCACACACACCCAAATCGCGTGTGAAAGTCCATGCGCACCCCCGGAAGACATGTACCCCGCTCGTGCTAGCGAAAACGCGTGTGAAAGTCCACGCACACCCCCGGAATACACGTACCCCGGTAACGCTAGCGAAAACGCATGTAAAATTCCATGCGCACCCCTGGAATACGCGCAGGCAGCCCATCCGCCCTCCCCATGGCCCGCAGGAAGCCCATCACCCCAGTCCATGGCCCGCAGGCAGGCCACACCACAAGGTGGACATTTTCCATGCATTTTACCTGACTCAGCGGGGTACGCATGTTCCGAGGGGTGCGTATGGACTTTCACACCCGATTTTGCTTGCGTATGTGTATTCCGGGGGTGTGTGTGGACTTTTACACGTGTTTTCACTAGCGTGAGTGGGGTACGATTATTCTGGGGGTGCGCGTGGACTTTCACACACGATTTCGGTGGCGTACGTGTATTCAAGAGGTGTGTGTGGACTTTTACACATGTTTTCTCTAGTGTGAGCGGGGTATGTGTATTCCGGGGGTGCGCGTGGACTTTTACATGCATTTTCGCTAGTGCAAGCGGGGTACGTGTATTCCGTGGGTGCGCATGGACTTTCACACGTGTTTTCGCTAGCGCATGCAGGGTACGTGTATTCCTGGATAGCGTGTGGACTTTCACATGCAATTTCACTGGCGTACATGTATTCCAGGGGTGCGCGTGGACTTTTACATGCGTTTTCGCTAGCACGAGTGGTGTACGTGTATTCCGGGGATGCGCATGGACTATTACATACATTTTCGCTAGCACGAGCAGGGTACGTATATTCCGGGGGTACGTGTGTACTTTTACACGTGATTTCGCTAGCGCGAGTGGAGTATGTGTATTCCAGGGGTGCACGTGGACTTTTACATGCGTTTTCGCTAGCACGAGCGGGGTACGTGTATTCTGGGGGTGCGTGTGGACTTTTACACACGTTTTCGCTAGCGCAAGCGGGGTACGTATATTCCAGGGGTGCGGCTGGACTTTTATATGCGTTTTCGCTAGCATGAGCGGGGTACGTGTATTCCGGGGGTGCACGTGGACTTTCACACGTGTTTTCGCTAGCGCGAGCGGGGTACGTATATTCCAGGGGTGCGTGTGGACTTTCACACGTGTTTTCGCTAGCGCATGCGGGGTACGTGTATTCCGGGGCAGCGCGTGGACTTTCACATGCAATTTCACTGGCGTACATGTATTCCAGGGGTGCGCGTGGACTTTTACATGCGTTTTCGCTAGTGCGAGTGGTGTACGTGTATTCCGGGGGTGCCCATGGACTATTACATACATTTTCGCTAGCACAAGCAGGGTACGTGTATTCCGGGGGTATATGTGGACTTTTACACATGATTTTGCTAGCGCAAGCGGAGTACGTGTATTCCAGGGATGCGCGTGGACTTTCACACGTGTTTTTGCTAGCGCGAGCAGGGTACGTATATTCATGGGGTGCACGTGGACTTTCACACGTGTTTTCGCTAGCGCGAGTGGGGTACGTGTATTCTGGGGTGCGTGTGGACTTTTACACACGTTTTCGCTAGCGAAAGCGGGGTTACATGTATTCTGGGGGTGCGTGTGGACTTTTACACGTGTTTTCACTAGCGCGAGCGGGGTACGTGCATTCCGGGGGTGCGCGTGGACTTTCACACGCGTTTTCGCTAGCGCGAGCGGGGTAAGTGTATTCCGGGGGTGCACGTGGACTTTCACATGCGATTTCACTGGCGTACGTGGATTCCGGGGGTGCGTGTGGACATTTACAGGGGTGCATAGGGATTTTGCCACGCGTTTTCATGGTTGGGGGCTATATGCTGGTCCACTGGCCTTTGCGCCATGTAGGGGATTTGTGCTATGTTTTTGGCGCACAGGGCGGGGTTGGGAGCGTAACTGGCGCTGCTGCAGGGTCGCTGCGCCACTCTGCGCCACGGCTGGTTATGGATGTTAGTATCCATGAATACGCTGTGTGCTGAAATGGGTTTTGGCGCACGTGGGTGGCGCAGACTGGCGCACGTTCCCTCTGTGCGCCAGCCGCATTCACCACTCGTGCGCTGAATTCTATGAATTGCCCCCAATATTAATTTTCAAATATTTCCTTTTTCAGATTATGTCTTAATTGGTGGTACTTTCATTTTTTTCAGAAGAATAGCAGCATTTGTTTCTCCTACTGTAATGATAGTTGCACATTTTAAACAGCCTAAAAAAGAATCAACATATTCTAGATCAATGTCTGGTAAAGTTGCAAGTACCACAGAATCACCAATTTGATAGGTTTTCAGAGGTCTGGAAGATACAGGTTAATGTATTTTGTTTACTATTACACTTTCTATGTTTTCTTTAACTAGTTTGTAATGTACTTGTGCTAGCCATAGTTGAAATTTAATCTTTAATTTTAGTGCATAGATTAGTTTTATTTTCATAAATATTTTTAAAATATATGTGTTCATGTGGCAATAAGCCACGAGGTGGCGGGCCAATACTGGCCCAGGTAATGCCCCCGGGGCAAGTTATAGGCGCCCAGGGGCATTACCTCGGGGCGGTATTGGCCCGCCACTGAGTGGCTTATTGCCATTAGTACCACGGCCCGTTAGACCGGGGTACTAATAGCTTTTTTTTCTAATTGCTAATTGCTTTTTTTTCTGTTTCGGAACAGAAAAAAAAAATAAAAAATACGGAAAAAAAATGGCCGCGCCATGGAAAGGGAAAACGTAGTCTGTTTTCCCTTTCCATGGCGGCCATCGGGAGCGGACACGCTGGGTACAGAAGTGTTCCCAGCGCATTCCCTTCCGAGACCAGAAGAAAAAAGAAGGTATGTGGGGTTGGAAAGGCAGAAGGGAGGGGATGGGGAAGAAGAAAAAGAAACGTGCCACGGTCTCCGGCGGGGGACGATGGAAGACTCCAGCCGTGTGGAGGCTTGGAGCGGGGATGGCCCCACTACGAGTCTCCACACGCTGGAGGTTTCCATCGTCCCCCGCCGGAGACCGCGGGATAGAAGGTAAGTGGGGTGGGGAGGGAGGAGGGAGGAAAGGCTGGAGAAAAAAATAAATCTTACCTGCGTCCCCGGCGGGGGACGAAGGAAGCCTCCAGCCATGGGGAGGCTCGGAGTGGGGATTGCCCCGTTTCGAGCCTCCTCATTGGCTGAGCGGCTGCCACGCCACTCGCCAGGAACAGAGTAGCCGGCACGCACGGCGTGGACGAGAATACCGTGTGGTATGGCTTGCAAATGAGCCAATCACCACACAGTATTCCTGTTCAGCCGCGCATGCCGGGTACTGATTCCAAAAAACAAATACAATCTTAGATTAATTGGAAAAGTTAACTCAGCTGATGATTTAATAATGTTCAATTAGACATTGCTTCATGAAATGTTAAGACGTACATTTTTTTGATGTCGGTGTTAGAAAGTTAAATGTGACATTTGTATTTGTAAGTAATGTGATTCATGTTTATTTTTAGATTTTATAATTTAAAATAAAATAAATTGCTGTGAGCTTACATGCAAAGTGCAATTGTACTTTTACATATTGTTAAGTTGTAATTAGTACAATTGAACATTGCATACAAATGTAATTTTATTTGTAGAAATAAGCATACATCTATTACTGTGTTATGATTTTTATGATCACAAACATACCTATGTTGTGTGATTTGGAATTTTTAAAATGTACACACTAGTTTCAGTGCATATTTGTATTTTTTCTAAATTGATATTTTATATGGTAAATTCTAATAGGTATTCAATACTAATGAATGATTTTTATTTTATTTTACAAATGCCATTATTTGTATATGATAGACATTTTTACACAGAAAATACACCAAACCTGTAAAACATGTTTATAAAAGTTATATGTTCAATACTTATCTTTGCAATATATTTATTTTTTGCATACATCTCCAGAAGTCCAAAAAGTATAATAGAACAAGAGTATTTGTAAAAAATCTCTGAAACAAATACAAGTATGTTATTTTATTAAACTTTATAAAAAATAAAGGTTTTCTAATAGATTGCAAAATTTGAAAACAAAGTACTAAGAAGGTAACATATTGTAAACACTTGTAAATTGCTAAAAATATCAAAATTATTGAAATGCTTCGCAAAACACGTTGCAACAATAAATATAAATATATGAAGAGGCTGAAATGTAAACATCAAAATCAAAACATGTACATATATAAAGTATGTTATGTAAACACAATATTCATTTTCAAATATTTCCTTTTTCAAAGTATGTTTTAATTGGTGGTACTTTCATTTTGCAGAAGAGTAGCAGCATTTGTTTCTCCTACTGTAATGATAGTTGCACACTTTAAACAGCCCAAAAAAGAATCAACATACTCAGGATCAATGTATGGTAAAGTTGGAAGTACCACCGAATCACCAATTTGATAGGTTTTAGGAAGTCTGGAAGATACAGGTTAATGTATTTTGTTTACTATTTTACTTTCTATATGTTTTCCTTAACTAGTATGCATTGTACTTGTGCTAGGTATAGTTGAAGTGTAATCTTTAATTTTAGTACATAGATATGATTTATTTTCATAAATATTTTTAAAATGTATGTGTTCATGTCTATTATGAATACGTATGCATCTAATTATGTTATGGTCCCCAAAAACTAATAAAATCTTAGAATAATTGAAAAAGTTAACTCAGCTGAATGTTTACAAAAACTATTTTATGATTATAAAATCCAAAAAATTAGGGATACAAACCTGAGGAAGTTGGTGCATCGAAGGAGGTATTAGCCGACAGCCCACAAGTAGATGTACTTACTGCAGAACGGAAAGAAAAGAAATCTCTGTCTTTAGTATATGTCTCAAAATAATTCATTCAGAGCAGACAAATCAAATCAATCGTTCAGAAGAACTGGAGAACACTGACGTTTGACACACGTGTTGAACATCTTTTTTGCAAACCTCCAACATTTGTAGTTGAAAGAAGCACTAATCTGAAATATTGTCTGATTAAGACCGGACCCACCTAAAAACAGACACAAACCAAAATAACAGGCATGTTCCCATGTTTGCACTTTTCGAACTGCGTGTTTGTAACCAAAGGTAATGTTGTACACCATCCGAGATCAGGAGAGAGAGAAACATGTATAACTTTGCAACTTGTGATACAAGTAATCTCTATATATAAAGCAGAATGTATGTATGTATCTGTATGTTTGTCCAGCTATACAAATCCACACAGTTGCACCCACATCTACCAAATTTTGCATGGATTCCTCTTGGGTCTGGGACAAGATCGTAGTCTATATTTGGATACAAAAATGTCACTCCGTAGACACCCTCATTTACTGATGCTCACTCTGTTTCACTACAGTAGATACTAGAAGGAGGCAACATTTGGAAAAGTGTCTGAAGCAAAATGGTCGATGCGTTGGTCACTCCTTTCAAATGTATTACTTCTGTATACAGTTCAAAAGTGTTTATTAAAGCATTTTTAAATGGAATGAAAACATTTTTTTTATCACAGAACTCCAAATATGGGAAATGGCAAGGTTACAGTTTTCGTAAGTTCATTCACAAGAATAGGGCACAATCAACCATTCTTTCTTGGACACTTTCTCAAATGTGCTCAAGCCATTGAGTGACTGAAAAATGCAGCACAAAAAACAAATCTCACTTGGAAAAGCACCATCTGATGCAAAGCGAAAATCAATATCAAGAGCTTCTGAAACACAACAACAAACAGCAGTATGACTTGCCGACCAGTGGATAAGAGCAACTTTCCCCAGGGCAAATGATATGCCAGAGCAAACTGAAGGAAGACTTACTGACATGAGGACAAGAGCAACTTCCTCCAGTGCACGAAACACCAGAGCAAACTGAAGCAAGACTTGCCAACAAGAGGATAAGAGCAACATCCTCCAGGGCCCATGAGACACCACTCGATCAGGACACAGGCAACGCTCAGTGCCCCAGCTAGTATGATATATACTATAAGATGTCTGTGCAGAATTTATTACGTAGGACAATCAAAGAGGCAATTCAAGCAATCTTGGAATGAGCAGCGATCATGCATCTAGATGAAAACCTTGAACTCAGCAGCAGCTCCACATTGGATAGAGTATAGACATGACATTTCTCAAATACAATTTCAAGTGGTAGAAGTAGTGTCCAAAGGAGGCCTCTATAAAGAATTGGCAAAAAAAACTGGATCAGAGAGAAACATTCTGGACCTAGAAATTGGACTAAATGGCCCCCAATGAGATTACTGAGGGGATTAATTACCTATGTTTCTTATAAAGACATTGTGAGCTCAATGATGATGTCCATTTATGGTCAAGGAATTGAGGAACACACATTAAGTTGTGATGTGTAATCATTTTTTGGTATACATGTCATGCACTCAAGTCCACAGCATTACATTCCCCAGCACTCAAGCCCACAACACTACAATTCCTAGAACGCCCCACCAGTATCATCAGTCACGTCCACCTGTATTTCACATCCCGTGCCCTCATAGCGGCAGGGGGAGGTTCACTGATGCTCCAGGGCGTTCCAGCAGGCCCAGGGTTGCGGCAGCCGGCTGCGCCCATTTCTCCATTGGCAGCTTCCATGGGGCATTTCGCCACGCACGAAAAGGGGTAGTGTTGCCAGGATACCATGCATCAATCCTCGTCACGTGACATGGAGATTCCGATCACGTGTCTGGATTTCCATGGCAACCCCCTTAAAACAGTGAGGATTACACCTTTCCCGTCCTTCACAGTTATGTTTCTGGCGTTTCGGGTGTTCGGATTCACATTTACTTTTTGAACTTTTTCCTTGACCTCGGATTACTTACTTAGACTGTTTTTGGATTATCCTCGGTTTTTGGTCTTCGCATCTCTCCGGAATCCTTGACTTCAGCTCTGCTTTACGGACTGCTATTTGGATCATGATTTGGCTACGATGACTTGGCTCACTCGGTTCAGCTCCAGAATTTACATCAGCTTCCAGGAGCAGTTTGGAACTTACTCAATCACCCACCAAGTGAACTGCACAGTTTGCCATCTCTCAGGGCTTCCAGTGAGAGCACTGTGCCACCACCGGTCGCTGCTTTCTCACTGAGGGTACAGCTTGCTCTTTCAGGGGGAGTTTTTCTTACCTTGCCACACACAGCTCCCTTCCAGGATATTACTTCCCAACACTTCAGTAAGATTCCCAAATTTTGCCTCCCTGTACCAAATTGACCCATATTGTCTGCCATTTGTCTATTACTTACCTGCTTATTTCCTTTGCAGCGTTCGGGGTTTCCTGTGCTCCTGTACCTGCCACCTGTGACCCTAAAGACTGAACAGCAAGTTGCTGTAGCCAATGGAAGGTATCAACCAAGAGACATAAGTCAGATAACTAAGGGAGGAAAGCATCTACCAGAAGAGGACCAAGCAAAGGTAAAACATCTGAAGGGGAAGTAGAATAACTGGGTGAGAATTCATAAGAACTCAATAGAACCAACAAAGGCAAGTGATGTTGAGAACACTCTCATTTGAGGATTCTGAAATATTCTGGGCACTAGTTAATAACAGTACAGTGAGAACCCATAGGACATTAATCAATGTGATATCCAGTGATACCTGGATATTTTATGTGAAAAACAAGCATTTGCTATGCCAACAGTTTGTGTAGGCTTAGAACAGTCATGTGCCAGGCACCGCCATAATGGTATTAACTGGCCACTAATGGTAGCAGGTGCAAAATGGTGTGACTACCTAACCATCTAACAGCAGTGCCTGGCAAATGCCTAATTCTTATACACAATCCAAAACTGTTGGCTTTGCCAATTTGACAAATCTGAGGATGTCATACCTTCGCCTTTAGGGGCAGACCTTTCCCATGGGGCAAGGACAGTGCGTCCACAGTACAATTATCCCCCTAGGAGTTGTGCACGGCAGGAAGATCACCTGGGAAGGGAAACCTCATATGACACTAGAGACGATCATCTTCAGGAAACGCAGTATAACTCAGTTGAAAATCCCTCAACCCCTTTTCAGGCATTAAATTCCCCTATCATCTGCCCTGATAGAACTGATATGTTTCGTTGTTAGACCAATCTAGCTAGTTCATTCAGGCAAAGTCAAGAGTTAACCAATACTGAAATTGACTTATTAAATCTGAAAACATGTGCTGAGACAAGGAAGAAGACTGTAAAATGAAGATCACTCGGGTAGCAGTCTAGTTCGTTAACAAATCTGCTTGGTTCTTTGCGATAACCTCCCAATTGGACCCCAAGGCTAAAACGATGGTGGTGGCGCTAGACGCTGAAAATGCATTTGATTCTGTTTCATGGAACTTTATGTATGCCATACTGCATAAAATGGGGTTTGGCCCAGGATTCCTTAGCTTTATTAAACTGCTGTACAGAGACCCCTCAGCCAAGGTCAGAACTAATAAGACCCTGTCAGCTAGGCTCAGACTTCATAGGGGTACAAGGCAGGGCTGCCCACTGTCTCCTCTAATTTTTTCACTCACAATTGAGGGTATGGCAGCGAGGCTAAGATATAAACACTCATGGAGAGGGATTCGCATCAAAGGTGTCCCACAATTCATATCGGTCTATGCGGATGACACTATGCTATAAATTAGGAACCCAGAGACCAACTTGGCCCCAGTAATACAGGAAATAACTCATATAAAATAAACCAAGCTAAATCAGAAGTAATCCCCCTGACCAGGTCCACAATACAATCTGAAGCCACCTCCCAACTGCGCTGGTCTCCTACATCGGCATGCTACCTAGGTATAATCTTGGCTACCGACAAACGGACCTTAATGTCTAATAATTATGATCCATACCTAATCCAGCTGGAATGTAAGCTGAACACGTGGAAGAAATTGCCACTTTCAATATATGGCTGAATAGCTCTGTTTAAGATGGTAGTAGTGCCGAAATTAATATACCTGTTTAGTAATATTCTGATATGGCCTGGTCGCAAACTCTTTGATAAGCTACAGAGGTTGGCCACGGAGTTTGTATGGGGACGGGGTGTAGTAAGGTTTAGCTGGTGTAAAATGTGTGAAAATTATGATACGGGCCGGCTGCCGGCACCAGACTTCCTTCTGTACTTCTATGCGGCGCAAGCACACTTCGCTAAATACTGGGCGGAATCATTAGAACCATATGCGCACATACAAGCTAATCCTGCGCAATATGCTATTTGCCACTCTTAAAGAAGACAGCAGACCTCTTGATCTCTACGGTACGTGCCTGTTCAAAGCTATTCGGCAGGGTGAAGTGCGTAGAATTATACTGGCCCCATTCCCCCCTTTGGCACTACCCTGGCCTCAAACCCACACTAGACACAGCAATGCAAAAGAAATGGGATTCCGGGAAGGAAATGTGGCGGGGGACCTATAACCGGAGGGTACGTTCGTGACCCTGAGGGAAGGCCAGGATAAAGTGGGACTGAGTCTCATAACAGCGCTCCAATACCATCGTTTGCAGGCAGCTTGCAAGAAAAAATGGCCGTCAGTCCCCAATGCACCCACAACACATCCATTCCTATCCACTATCTTAACACAAGATGGATTTATAGGGAACATATCCTCGCTATATAAGGTGGTACAAACACATGCCCTATCTCATAACAGGATGAAGGAGAAGTTGGAAAGAGATCTAGGTATCACGATAGAAGAACACGAATGGTCGAAATACTGTCAACATACCAAGGCCACCTCTTTATGCACTAACTTCAGGTTAATCCAATTCAAAATGCTGAATCATCTATCACCACCAGCAAGATCTCCAAATTCGGCCCATCTAAACTTGCACTCTGCCCAAAGTGTGATGCCCCTGCAGCTAACTCCATACACATGTACTAGGAATGCCCATTCATTAGGCAATACTGGTAGGGGGTAGCGGCGGCAGTGAGCAACATACTAGAAGTAAATAACCCTGCAACACCACTGAAATACTTGCTGGGGGATATTGGCAAGGTGTCAGTAAAGACCCATAGACTCTTTGCAATAACGGGAGCAGTGGCCAAATGGAATATATTGAAAAACTGGAAAGCGAAAGCTCCCCCCACTATGCAGGCTTGGTGTAGAGACTTACTAGATGTACAGGAATGCGAAGAGAACTATATTAGAGAATGTCACCTCCAGACCAAAAGACATTTGGGGCCCCCTCAGGAGGTACCTAAACAGTACTCAAGAGGATCCGAATACAGTAGTCGAACAAGTAGACTAATAATGTCCAGTACAAGCAATTGTTATATGTCTTCACAAATGGTGTATGCACAGTAATGAGTGGTTGGTTCTTGATAAAATGTTTCGGTTGTAATGTGTATGTCAGCCGGAAAATAAAGTTTTAATAAACAAATCTGCTTCGTTACCAACGACTTCCCTTCCCAATGTGGGAGTTTAAATATGGCACAGCTGAGAGCAAGAGAAGAACCCCGCTGAGTAGCGGTGACCGGGAAAGCAACGCTGTCAGCTGAAGTGCAGTACGCAGAGATGCAAGCCTGACACAGAGACAGGACGCTGTTTGCTCAGGATAGAGAGAGAACAAATGTAGCCAAAGAGGAGCTACTCTGACGCTCACGTACCAAACAGACGCATGAGTGTCTTGCAGTGTCCACAGCAATGCTGAAACGAAGGCGGACTGTGAGAAGGATGCGAGACACTGCAGACAAAGAACCTAACCGAGAGCAAGGCCAATGACTCCCAGAGCCTAAACATGGAATCTCGCCGCCCAAGAAGACACGAAACAAGAGCAGAGGTAAGTGGGCTGGTGGGTATTAACAGGAGGTCCAGGGAAGCCAAGTGAAACTCAGAACGGAGCAAATAAAGGTGAGAAAGTATTGTGGACTAACACAATGAAAGTAATACGAAGAAGCAAAGGGGCAAGTACCCCAGTTATTAAAAAGTGCATGACAAGTGCAAACTTAGCTTGGCAAGAGAGTGAACCAGGCTATTACAAACAATGATTGCAAGTCTGGTCCTGCACCCATATCAAGCAGAAAGTCCAAGGGAGTCATAGTCTCCATGTCAAAGCAAGATTGAAAATAAGGAACACTACGTGTGGCAGGAGAGGAAACGCAATGTATCAAAGGTTCCTTTGTGAGTCTGGGATGCACACCCATATAAAGCAGAACATCTAAGAGAGTCAGAAACTCCACATGAAAGCAAGATTGAAAATAAGGAACACTAGTTTTGGCATGAGAGTAAACCAACTGAACCAAATTTTCCATTGCGAGTCTGGTACCTGCACCCTTATAAAGCAGCAAGTATAAGAGAGTCAGAAGCAACACATGAAAGCAAGACTGAAAACAAGGAACACTACATTTAGCAGGAGAGTGCACCAAAAGAACCAGAGGTTTGTTTGCAAGTCTGGAACCCGCACCTAAAGGAGAGGTTAAGGACAAAAGGGTTGAAGACCCCAAACAGAAGTAACTGGGGCTGGAGCCCTATACATGAGACAAAGACAAAATATGAGATAAGTGGGTGTTGGCGGGAGAATATACTAGGACCCCTCAAGTTGTGCAAGTCTGGGATTTGCACCCAAATAAAAGGTTGGAACAAAGGAGTTTAGAACCCTGGAACTAAGGAATGTGTTGTACTTTTGGAGAATCTTTTTCTTTGTATTTAGTAAGAAGAGACCGGAAAGACATTTGTCCTTTTGACGTCTAGGAGAAAGGAGCAACCCCCTAGTATTAGAGCAATATATGTTTCTGAAATCCTTTGGAAGCCTACCTGGCTGAGAACAATTATATTGCCTTGATTAACACAATTGTATTTAGAGAGAGATCACCCTTGCACCGTTTGTTAGTTTATATTGTGAGGAACAGAGATAGGTTTTGGGGATGTGACTGGGATAGACTTTATTCGTTTGGATATCCTGACTGTTTCCACTAGTTCTTTTGAGGCAGGGAAACCTCTCCTAGACATTGGGAAAGGTGAGGGTTTCCCCAACCCTCCCCCCTTTACTTTCAATAAAAGTCTATACCCAAACATATACCTCCACTGTGTCTGAGACTTACTACTGGTAGCTCACACAATGATTGTTCGTATCAGCACTTCAGTGAATGACAGTAGAGTGCTTATGAATTGAGTATCTTAAGGCAGACCCCGTAAGACATTTTTGTTACACTAGTATCTGGTTTACTGCTCCAAATAAGTCATTAACTCTGAGAAGACTGCTTTGAAAAAACACTAGCAGGCACTTCGAGTCAAAGTTTAATGCTAAGGCTTGATTAAAACAAGCTCAAAGAGTTCCCACGAGGAGGTGTTTTGGGCGGGGAAGACCAAGGACTGGGTGGGAATGGCCATGGGAACTCAATGTGCAGGTACATACCCAAATGACACCTAGAGGCGGTGTGTCTCTCGTCATATGACATATCTGTACTCTAATGCAATAGTCTCAGCTTACAGAATAGCAAAAACTAACAAACATTGGCAAGGTCAATAGTTTTGTCATTTACTGTTGTTCTTTGCATTTTGCATTTATAGGCACCAGGGTGCAAGGAGGAGAGTGCAAAGTTTCAAAGGGGATACAATAAGGGGTGCAGGTGTGCAATAGAATGAGAAGGGGAATAGAGCAGGGGCAGAAGCAATTGACAGAGCGTGCTATCGATGATGAGCAAGAGGAAATATGAGCGAGAAAGGGTGTGAGTGAGAGGATAAGAAATAAAGTGAGAGTGTGAGAAGAAGGATGAGAGGGAATAGGCAGAGGGAGTAAGATGGGTGGATGGGGGAATTGAGGAGGTAGGATGGAGTAGGGTGGATGGTGAATAAAGGGTGTAGGGTGAGTAGTGGAGTTAAAGAGAGAGGTGGTAGGGTTGAGTAGATAAAGAGGGGGTAGGTTGGGTGGCAGTAGAGAGGTAGGGTAGGTGGGGATAGAGACAGTGGGGGTAGGATGGGTGTATAAGATAGAAAGGGGTGGGGTGGGTTGGTGGGGTAGAGACGGTGAGGGTAGGGTGGGTGCACGTAGAGAGAGAGTAGCCTGGGTGGATGTGGTAGAGAGAGTTGGATAATGTGGGTGTGTGTGGGTAGAGAGATTGGGGCAGGGTTGGTGAGGGGTAGGGTGGGTGAGGGTAGAAAGAGTCGGGTTGGATGGATGGGGCTACGTGGGTGTGGAAAGAGTGGTGGTAGGGTGGGTGGGTAGTGGTAATAGAGTGGTGGTGGGTGGGAAGAGTTGGTGGGGATAGAAAGAGTAGAGGTAGGGTGGGTGGGGAAAGAGTGGGGGTAGGGTGGGTGGGGGTAGAGTGAGTGGGTGGGTGGGGAAAGAAAGAGTGGGGTAGGGTAGATGGGTGGGGGTAAAGAGAGTGGGTAGGTTGGGGGTAGAGAGAGTGGGGGTTCAGTGGGTGGGGGTAGAGAGAGTGGGGGTAGGTGTGTGGGGTAGAAAGAGTGGTGATAGGGTGGGTGGGTGAGGTTAGAAAGATTGGCAGTAGGGTGGGTGGGTGGTTGCGGTAGAACGAGTGGGGGTAGGGTAGGTGGGTGGGGGTAGGTAGAGTGGGTAGGGTGGGTAGAGAGTGTGTGGGTAGGGTGAGTGGGGGTAGAGAGAAGAGGGTCAGGTGGGTGGGTGAAGAGAGGTGGTAGGGCAGGTGATTGGGGCTGGAGAGAGTGGGGGTAGGTTGGGTGAGTGGGGCCGAGAGAGTGGGAATAGGGTGGGGTTAGGGTGGTTGGGGTAGAGAAAGTGTGGGTAGGATGGGTGGGGCAGAGAGAGTGGGGATAGGGTGGGTGTAGGGCGGTTGGGGGTAGAGAAAGTGTGGGTAGGGTGGGGTAGAGAGTGTGGGGAGAGAGTGGGGAGAGAGTGGGGAGAGAGTGGGGGTAGGGTGGGTGGGGCTGGAGAGAGTAGAGGTTGGCCGGGGCTTGAGAGAGTGGAGGTAGAGTGGTTGGACGGTGGCAGAGACAGCACAGGAAGTGTGGTTGGGGTAGGATTGGTTGTTGGGGGTAGAGAAAGTGGGATGTAGGGTGGGTGGGGTAGGGTTGTGGGGTGGGGTAGGGCGAGTGGGGTTGAGAGATTGAGGTGGTGGGTGGGGGTAGAGCGAGCAAGGGTAGGATGAGTGGGGAACAGTGGGTGGGTGAGGGTAGAGAGAGTGGGGATTGGGTGGGTGGGAAAGAGAGGGAGGGGTTTGGTTGCTGGGGGTTAAGAGGGAAGGGCTTGGGTCAGTGGGGGTATAAAGGGTAGGGTGGGTAGGGCTAGAGAGAGTAGAGGTTGGGTGGGGCTAGACAGAGTGGCGGTTCGCAGAGAGAGCATAGGAAGTGTAGGTGGCAGTAGGATTGGTGGTTGGAGGTGGAGAAAGTAGGAAGTGGGGTAGGGTGGGTGGGGGTAGAGAGAGTGGGGTGTAGGGTGGGGTAGAGAGAGCAAGAGTAGGATGGGTGGGCTTGGGTAGAGACAGCAAGGGTTGGTGGGGGTAGAAAGAGTGGGGTAGAGATGGGTGGATGGGGGAATTGAGGAGTTAGGATGGAGTAGAGTGGGTGGTGAATAAAGGGTGTAGGGTGGGTGGTGGAGTTACAGAGAGGGGTGATAGGGTTGAGTAGAGAAAGAGGGGGTAGGGTGGGTGGCAGTAGATAGGTAGGGTAGGTGGGGATAGAGACAGATGGGGTAGGATGGGTGTATGGGATAGCGAGAGAGGGGTGGGGTGGGTTGGTGGGGGTAGAGAGGGTGAGGGTAGGGTGGGTGCAGGTAGAGAGGTAGTAGCCTGTGTGGATGTGGTAGAGAGAGCTGGATAAGGTGTGTGTCTGTCTGTGTGTGTGTGTGTGTGTGTGTGTGTGTGTGTGTGTGTGTGTGTGTGTGTGTGTGTGTGTGTGTGTGTGTGTGTGGGTAGATTGGGTAGGTTTGGGTGAGGGGGTATGGTGGGTAGGGTGGGTGAGGGTAGAAAGAGTCGGGTTGGGTGGGTGGGGCTAAGTGGGGGTAGCAAGAGTGATGGTAGGGTGGGTGGGTAGCGGTAATAGAGTGGTGGTAGGGTGTGTAGGGTTGGTGGAGATAGAAAGAGTAGGGATAGGGAGGGTAGAAAGAGTGGGGGTAGGGTGGGTGGTGGTAGATTGAGTGGGTGGGTGGGGAAAGAAAGAGACGGGGTAGGGTAGGTGTGTGGGGGTGGTAGAGAGAGTGGGTAGGGTGGGTGTAGAGAGAGTGGGGTTAGCTGGGTGGGGTAGAAAGAGTAGGGGTATGGTGGGTGGGGATAGAGAGAGTGGGTATGGTGGGGTAGAGAGTGTGGGGGTAGGGTGGGTGACAGTAGAGAGAGTAGGATTAGGTGGTTGGGTGGAGAGTGGGGTAGGGTTGGTGATCGGGGTGGAGAGAGTGGGGATAGGGTGGGGCAGCGTGGTTGGGGGTAGAGAAAGTGGGGGTATGGCTGGTGGGGGTCGAGAGAGTGGGGAGAGAGTGGAGGTAGGGTGGCTGGGGCTAGCGAGAGTAGAGTTGGCTGGGGCTTGAGAGAGTGGAGGTATGGTGGGTGGGTGGTGGCAGACAGAGCACAGGAAGTGTGTCTGGGAGTAGGATTGGTCGTTGGGGGTAGAGAACGTGGGATGTATGGTGGGTGGGGTAGGGAGAGTGGGGTGGGGTAGGGTGGGTGTAGAGAGAGTAAGGGTAGGGTGGTTGGGCTAGAGTAGGGACCGAGGGGGTCGAATGAGTGGAGTACAGTGGGTGGGTGAGGGTAGAGAGAGTGGGGATTGGGTGGGTGGGGTAGAGAGGGAGTGGTTCGTTGGTGGGGGTAAAGAGGAAGGGGCTTGGGTGGGTGGGGGTAGAAAGGGTAGGGTGGGTGGGGCTAGAGAGAGTAGAGGAAGAGTAGTGAGAGTAGGATTGGTGGTTGGGGTTGAGAAAGTGGAAGGTGGGGTTGTTGGGTAGGGAGAGTGGAGGTGCGGTATGGTGGGTAGGGGTGGAGAGAGTGGGGTGTAGGGTGGGTGTAGAGAGCACGAGGGTAGGGTGGAGGGACTTGCGTAGAGACAGTGAGGGTTGGTGGGGGTAGAAAGAGTGGGAGTGAGGGTAGAGCTGGTGGGGATTGGGTGGTTGTGGTAGAGAGGGTGGGTTGGGAGGGGTCGAGAGAGTGGAGATAGGGTGGGTGGGGTAGAGAGAGCAGAGATAGGGTGGGGATAGAGAGAGTGAAGGTAGTGTGGGTGGGGATAGAGAGGGTGGAGGTCAGGGCAGTCTGGCACGTTAATAAAAAGGAATAAAGCAAGGGTGTGTTCTTGCACACTTGCTTTTCAATCTTTATATCACCGATGTCGCTGAGGTGATATAAACCGTAAGAAATGCCCCTCCAAATTGGGGGAATGTACACACGCATATGGTTGCACATGCAGATGATATCATTCTGCTAGACCACACTCAGATTGGCCTGACTAAAAATGAGCTCACTATGAACCGTACCAAAAGAAGAATTATGTACTTTTGTACTAAGAAAAGGGAGACGTTAGGAAGTTGGTACCTCGATGCCACCAGCATAGAAATACCTTCAGAGTACATATATGTGGGTGTTTTTTCACGAGTAAGAGAAGACGGTCACATTGAACATGTACAACTAATAGCCCAGAGAAAATGAGGTGCTATTAGAAACTTCTTAAAAGCATATTACGGCTATTGCATAAATGGATTAATTCTGGTTTACAAGGAAAGTACAGTACACACTATGTTAAATGGGCTTCAATTTGCTGATGGCATCAATGTAAAATGGCTGGTACAGATGGAAGGGAACATGTTGAGGCACATATTGGGAGTTCCTAATTGGTTGCCGATATACACACTTGTGTCATTACAAACGATGTTACATATACAACGGTGCAAAATATGCAAATTGAGGAGCATTCCGATGTACAAATTGTTATGGAAGGAGTTGAGCAATCAGGGCAGCAAAGTACTGAATGGATTCAGACATAGAAGTTTTGCATTTATTGATGAAATAGATTGGAGCATTGATTGGGAACTAGATTTTTCTAATCTGAATAAGCAATTGGTGACTAAGGCAAATATTTAGGATCACTGCCAATGTTGCATTATTAAAGAAATATGATTTGCTACGGGAATATGTAGAGCATACGTGTATGCTAGGCAGAGTGACGCCCTATGTGCTCAAATTTCATAGCCCTTGCCTAAGAAGACAATTCATGTTATTTCACTTTAAGTTGCCTTGTCTTGCCATGAAGAGGCACATATAAAAATGGCCCAAGAAGCCATGCCAAATATGTAAGGATAAAAGTTATTTGGAAACCGACAAGACACCTCTACTCAGTGCCTTGTGCTATATAATAAGCTTAATGAATACTTCGGTTAGTTTGTATATTGCAATGAAATCTTAGAAAGATGTTCTTGGGTAGATGTTCTGTGGGAGCCAAGCAATTCTTATTGATTGCTATCATGAAGTTCTGGGAAGAAATAATGAATTCAAGATTAAGCATATTATAGTAATGTGCTCCTAATAGATATTAGGAATAGAAATAATGAATGTATTTTAAGTATTCCACAACCATTGGTGAGTAGTATATATTATTAGTAGAATGTATAGAAATAATTAAAAGTTAGATATTTTGTATATATGCTTGACTGCTGTTTAATGTATGTATATTGTGAAACATTTTAACATTGTACTTATGCCAGAAGGTGTGAAAATCTATGCATTTAACTATAACACGCCTAATAAATAATAGTAAAAATATGTGTTTGTTAATGACAATGCAATTATTGTAACATGGACACATTTATTTATTATTGTAAAGAAAGCACTATGTTACTACATTTCAAAAATAATTTTAAAAGATATATATACATTTTCATTGACTTTTTTGTTTGAATGAAATCTTTTGTTAAACCTTAAATTGTTTTCTTTTTGTGCTTACTAAGCAGAGACATATTTTTGTATGCTTTGTTCATATAATAGGAATTTCTTGATACTAAAAATAACATGCATGGACGTACATTGGCGTGTAGTTTGTACTTTTTATTTTTTTAGACAAAAATTTGGTTGTTGCGCATGCATCATATATGTATACATCTTAAATCATTAATAAGCTCATAATTGGCATAGTCGATTATTAGTACTTTTTCCATTGCAACATGCCCAGATTAAATATATGTGCATGCAAAAAATGGTACAAATCGAAGTGGTCAATTTTGAGATATTTGGGCCCAAAACATTTTTGTTTCCTACGGGAAAACCCCAGGTTAAAAGCTGTTCAGAATGCGATCAAAGTAAACATAGTTTAAACTATAAAGGCGTCAATGTGCAATTCTGAAGTTTTGCATGCCCAGGCGGCTGCCTCGAAATATTACTGTGGAAAATTTTCAATGGGTTCGGAGGTCATTGTGAAAAGTTATTTTCTGATACTCCATAGAGACTTTGTCTTAACCTGAACTATGTGTTTTGCGCTACCGCTAAGGCAATATATACATCATCATCATTTTTTTATTACAGATACAAATGTCCATAAAACAAGTCATATCATAAAAACATATGTTCGGTTAAAATACAGAAGGTTTACAAAGTACATACAGCAGTAATATGATCCTTTCTTAGCTTAAATGCCTGTGTAAGATATAACAAAAGGCTTAGGTGTCACAGGGTGAATTGTCTGAGACAAGATAACATAGTGCACCACAACACTGAAGGAAGTCAAATTATCATGTGTCTTGTGGCTCCATGCAAGATAGTCATGTAAAGTATCTAGAGTGCCAATAATAGCATGTGTGTGATTAAAAATAGTTTAAAACTCTCTGGACTCACGTGAATCTTTTATATGAGAAATACAAATTGCTTTCAAATGTTTCTGAATAGACTCATCCATAACACAAGATGAGGACAAAAGTGCTTGTTCATTGATTTGGACTAAGCTTTTTTTATATAGATAAACCAGGGGATTTTAGAAGCGTCATCCCTTGTTAATAACTCTTTAATGATATTCTGGATAAGGGTGGTTTTAGGGTTTGACCATGTGCTCAGCCAATGGAGAACAGTTTCTGAGCGCTATTTATCCTCCACAAAATATAGACCTAGCTCGTTATGCACCGGACAATTGGAAGCCAATCTTGGGAAATACAAAAGTTTCTTATATAAGTCATTTTCAATAACTTGAACATTAGAATTGTTGGAAAAGCCCCATAATGAGGTTCCGTGTTTGATAGCTGATTGCTTGTGTGCAATATACCCTTAGGATCATATTGAGGGGGTGACCTGTGCACATAGCAATAAAACATGTGACTCCATCTATCATGTATTTCATTCTTGTAGCCAGCTTCCTAATATGGCCATCTCCCACAAGGTCTGAGGAGAAGCGAATCCCCAGGTAATCAAATTATGTAACCCTTGGAATTATGGATCCATTGCTTAGCATCTTTGGTATGTTTCTTACTTTTTTGCCTCTACTACAAACCATAATGGTCCATTTTGCCATATTCACCATCAAGTCAAAATGTATCATATGTTTCGTATATACATTTATTCACTTTTAAAGAGCCCTCAGTGTTCATGCTATCAGCACTGTGTCATCTGCATATGCCAGAACGAGCATAACCCTGGTCCCAATCCTCAAGAAGTCAGCATTTGAATTCACCAAGATGTCATACAGACCGATAATTTAAAGTGAAGATAGTAGAAGGGCAAGCACACAGCCCTGGTGTTCTCCCGGGTTTATGGGAAAATATTGGCTGCAAGGGCCCTGATCACTGCTTCTGACACATGCCTGATTATTAATATAAATAGCCATTTGCACATTTATGAGGTCAGTTGGGTAATTTAGGGACTGAACACGTTCCATAGTTTGACCCTGTTGACTTTATTGAATATATCAATGCCTCCTTCCCTTCAGGTTCCGGTCTAGAAAACGCTGCCTCTTCGAGCTGCCAAGCACCCAGGAACTCTCTCACCATTCCCAGCATCTCCATGGCACTTCCTGCTCGAGCACTGTATTTCTCATACTGACTATTTGGGTGATACTGGGAGTTGGAGTCCACAGGTGTTATTGGACACATGGGGCCTGATTGATGGAGCGTTTCCCTATGGGATTGCGCCATTATAAAACACTTCCACGAGTCAAGCCCATGGTACTTCTTAGTGATTTTACAGAAAGGTACCTCAGAAGCAAAAAGTGTTCTGTTGGAGCTTTGTGTGTATAGGTCATAGGAGGGGATTTGACCAAAGGGTTATTGAGAAGAGGTTTCTTTACTCCCTCTACAAGGGGGAACCAATGCCTGACATAATGCTGTTAAGGCTTTGGGCATCAAGATACTGCATTATGGGAAAGGGGGAGATACTGCATCTCGTCCAAAGAAGTCATGACATTTCCCTGTAGTTGTGTCCTCCCATTTGTTTATCCCTCATACAGCCGCCCGCCACCAGGGTCAGGATCAGGTAGTGGCTGCCGTCCCCTGGCCACATGGGAGGAGGTCACCACCGGGGTATCCGTGATGACTTCTTTGTATTCATCACATATTTTACTGATATTCAATCAAGAGAATCTTCAGGCTGTATGAAGATTACTGCAGAAGATGCTTTAGCCCAGTGATCTATCTTACTCATTTTGAAACCTATGGGCTGCAGTTCACACACAGAAGCTGACAGAAGATGCCTCAGCCAATTGATGGATCCTACAGGGTTCGAACGTATGTTCCTCGTACATTTCTACACCAGTAAAAACAGCCTGTGTCTCTATCTCACTGGGATTCACAACTGTAACTTGTTATTTAAGAAACAAATGTGCTTCAAAGTAATAGAATTAACCTGTTGAGATTCCCCATTGGAGACTGTACTCTGTTTTTTTTAACACAAATCTGTATAATGAGTACAGTAGGCCATCAGGCAGTATTTCTAGCAATTAAACATGGGGTCTCCAGGCAACACAGACGTAAGAAGTAAATTCATTAACCCACTGCTTTATCTTGCTGGAACATGAGTCTCAGACTTGAATTTTAAATACTGCTCATAACAACAAGCACGTCATCTACCCTGGGATATAAACCTGTAACATGCAGATTACCAAAATTAGAACATGTCTGTTGGATTTGCCCAGTGACCTGTGCAACAAGCATGTTCATGGCAGAGTTATTTTTTTTTTAAAGATATTTTTATTGATTTTACAACAAGAAACTTCAAACTGTGTCCCACTAAACCTCCCCTCTTCCCCCCACCCCCACCGGGAAAGTTCTTATCGCCGCTCTGCACTCCGAGAGTCTCTAGTTAGTTTAACTAAACATGTCCAGTATCTTTATTTTCTGTGGGCACCACTGCTCCATATAGTCACTTTGCAAGTATTCCAAAGTCACTGCCCAATCCTCCCTGAATTTCTGATGGTTCCCTTGAAGATTGTAAGTTATATGTTCCATCGTTATATGGGACCATACTCTTCTTATCCAGTCTATTGCCATTGGTGGGTGTTTCTGCTTCCATTTTCGGGCTATTTCCAGCCAAGCTCTGATTAGTAGGCCCATAAAGTTTCTTTTCTGGGTTTTGGTGAGGGTTCTAGCTTTCGGGTCCCAAATCCCACATAGCCACACCTCCTCCCCTGGATCCCCTATGTCTGGGAACATTAACTTCATGTGCGCCTTAACGTCTCTCCAATATTGTTGTAGGTTTGGGCAGTCCCACCATATATGCCGCCAGTTGCCTTCTGCCCCACAGTCCCTCCAACATGCATTGGAAACTCCCCTGAACATGGTGTGTAGTCTTTCTGGCATGTAGTGCCATTGGAGGAGAATTTTCATCCACATTTCTTTTGAGTGTATTGCTTTCGTTAATTTGGGTATCAGCTCCCATGTGTATTCCCACGATTCCCTTGGTATCGTTTTCCTCAAAGTCTTTTCCCACCTCTTAATGTATGGCCATTTGTACTTCCTCCCCAAGAGAATTTATAAATCTTGTATATGTTTGTACATCGTTTCTCATAATGTATTTTTCAAATGGGGTTAATTCTCTCGCGGCAGCTTCTCTTATTTTGGGTGAGTCTAGCCAGTGATATAGTTGGTCGTATCTGTATTTATCTGTGGCATTGAGCTTCAATAGAGTGGTAGAGTCTTCAAATGTTCTTATCTGTCTTCCCTGGAACATATCCCCCACCATTTTGCAACCTGCTTCCTCCCATTTTTGGTATGCATTCTCCTCGAGTCCGGGGGGGGATTCGGGGTTTTTGAATAGGGGCATGAAGGATGTTTTTTTTGTTAGTGTGCCCATCTTAGTGGCTCTGTCCCAAATTTCTAGTCCCGTCTGCATAATTACACTTATACGTGTATTGGCGTGCTTATGTTTTCCCCACCCATAGCAGGTGGGTGTGGTTTCTATTGCCCTATCTTGGGCTGCCCAAAGCCTCTGGGAGTTTTCCGGTATCCATTCTTTCAATATCCAGAGTTGGGCCGTCTCATAATATTTTTTAAAGTGCGGTAGTGCACAACCCCCATCTTTTCTAGCCGCTGTGAGAACTGTGTTAGATGCTCTTGGTGTTTTCCCCTGCCATATGTATTCCGTGACCGCTTTCGTTAGGGATTTGAAGAATTTCGGAGTGGGCCTTATTGGTAGGGCTTGAAACAGATACGTAAGTTTGGGAAGGATGGTCATCTTGATCACCGTCATCCGCCCCCACCATGTTATTGCTAATGGGTTCCACTTCTCGAGGTCCCTTTTTATTTGTCTTAATATCGAGGGGTAGTTTTGGGCGTATAGATGTTGTATTTTGTGTGTCAAGGTAATTCCCAGATATTTGACCCCCTGCTGTGCAACCTTTAATTGGAGATCCTCTGCAATTGATTGAATCTGCTCGGAGTCTCCTGCCAGTATCAGTGTTTCTGATTTCTGTCTGTTGATCTTAAGGCCTGACAATGTGCCGAATGTTTCTATTTCCTGCATAAGAATTGGCAGGGAGTTTTCTGGGTCCCCCAGCATCACTAGCATATCGTCTGCGTAAGCAGCTATTTTGGTGTCGGTTCCTCCCATGTCTATGCCCTTTATTTCTTTATTACTTCTAATCCGCGATAGTAGGGGTTCCAGAAAAAGTGCGTATAGCAGGGGGGACAAATGGCATCCTTGTTTCGTCCCCCTCTCAATTTGAATTTTCTCAGAGAGAGCTCCGTTCACTGCAACCCTGATGGTGGGTGATTTGTAGTTAGCTTTGATCCTATTAATGAAGGGCTCCCCCATCCCCATTTTCCTCAACGTATGAAAAAGGATGCGTCCACTCGACTCGGTCGAAAGCCTTTTCCGCGTCCAAGGCCAATACTATCGCTGAGGTTTGAGTTATACCTATTTTTTCCACAATGTGTAGGACCCTCCTAATATTGTCGTGCGCTTGTCTACCGGGGACAAAACCTGCCTGGTCCTGATGGACCAGGCTCGGGAGTATTTACGTGAGTCTCGTGGCTAGAATTTTAGTATACAACTTCGCATCCAGGTTTATTAATGCTATTGGGCGATATGATGTTGGAAGTTCTGGGTCTTTTCCCTGTTTGTGTATCACCAGCATTTTTGCCTCATTCATCGATGGAGTGATATCGCCTTTTTCTTTGAATGAGTTAAAGAGTTGCATTAGGACCGGGGCCAATATATCGCTATAAGTTTTATAAAATTGAGCGGTGTAGCTGTCCGGGCCCGGGGCCTTATTTCTGGCAAGGTCATTAATTGCTTTGATGACCTCTTCTTGGGATATATCTTTATCTAACGACTGCCTCTCTAATTCCGTTAGTGACAGGAGCGTCACCCCATCTATATATGTCTTTTGGGGGGAGTCGTCTGGGTGATCGGACGAGTATAGTTGCTGATAAAAGTGCTCAAATATGGCCCCAATTTCCGTTGTTTGTGTTTTCCTAATCCCTTTCTCATCCTGCAGTGCCTTTACTGTCCTATCCTGATTTTTCCCCCTCAGCTGTCTGGCCAGGAGCTTGTCCGCTCTGTTGGCCTTTATGTAATACCAATGTTTCAATCTTATTAAATGTCTTTCTGCTTTTTTTGTACGAATGGAATCTAATTGGCTTTGTACGTGTCTCAGTGATCTTTGCAGCTTCATGGTTGGGTTCTTTATAATTTCTGCATGGATTTTGCTAATGTTAGCCTCCAACTCCCTTTCCCATTGGAGGTTAAGCCTCTCCCTTTGGACTTTTTGTGCGATTATATGACCCCTAGTAACCGCCTTCAGGGCTTCCCATTGTGTTTCTATCGGTATGTCTGGGAGGTTGTTATTATCAAGGTATTTGATGGTTTGTTCTCGAATGGTGTTTCCTATTACTGGGTCTCAGAGTATCTCTTCTGGGAGCCGCCATTTCCACAAGCCGGGGCTTCGTGGGGTAAGTATTATTTCCATCGATAGGGGGGCATGGTCGGAAAGTGAAATGGCGCCAATTTCTACCCTCCGTGTTTTTCCCAGAATGCATGGGGTGGCCCATAGATAGTCTATCCTCGACATTGATTGGTGTACATGTGAATAATAGGTGAAACCTTGTTGATCAGTGTTAATGTGCCTCCAGGTATCTGCAAGATCTAGATTGGAAATTTTCTGTTTCAGGGCTTTCGAGGGGGAGCATTGCCCCTGCTGTCTGGGGGCCGATCTATGAAGATTGGGGTCCCACGCTATATTTAGGTCTCCTCCCAGCACTATTTCCCCTGTGGCGAATCGTTCTAATTTTCCCAGTGTGTCTTTAAGGAATCCCTCTTGCCCTGTATTAGGTGCGTATAGAGCGGCGAGCGTTAGGGAGCTCCCTTCAATTTTCGTGTTCACTAACAGATATCTCCCCCGCTTGTCTGCCTCTGTTTGGAGGATCTGTACCTTTAAGGAGTCTTTGAAGGCTATTAAAACCCCTGCCTTTTTGTCTTGTGTGTTTGCCTGTAGTATCTGGTTATACCCTTTCAAACGGACCTTTGTCTTGTCTTGTGTTATAATATGTGTATGGCAGAGTTATTTAACACATATGAGGGAACAACCAAGTATTGTGAGGGAGCCGGAAACAACCAAGTTGGATTAAGGGGAATTCTCCCCTAAAAAGCTTTTCAAATGCATTAAAATTGGGCATTTTCTCTTCTGGTCCCCTGCGTACAAGGGCAGCTTCCTGGTGGAACATGGTGTCTTCCTGCAATGGAGTAACGCAGTCACAGATCTTGGCTTCACTGTGCATCTTTCTTGCTCTCTCTCAGCCTCAGGGCCTTGCAGTTTCCAAAGGCCGATTTACTGTGTAGCACTCACCCTTTCTTTGGCTACTCACGACAGCTGACATGTAATAATCCACACTTCTGTTTGTTCTGTCAAATGTTTTTTTTCTTGTCTTTTTCATCTAACATTCGAACTCTCAAAGTAACAGAAATCCACTGGGAAGTTTCTTATATTGGAGGTAAGGCTGGAGATAACAGTGGTCTGCATAAAGACATACTGGCACAAGTGGGGGGCAAGATTTGGGGCCTTCTCAACCTCTACTGACCACCTCAGTGGTAGGACTGGCTCTGAGTGTCTCCTTGGTATGCCTCCCACCTCTGGATTAGAGTGGTTTCCATCCCCTCTTGACAAGACCAGATAACTGGCCTTGTCACAATACATATTCACACAGACGTACATTCACACACAGGCACTCAGACAACCCCACTTGCATGCATGCATACACACACATTACAAGTCCACATTTACATGTCACTTACATCCTGCTAGCACCCTCAGCCTGCCGATATACCAGGATGGCCTGCCCCACACAAAGTGCGCAGACAGACAAAAGAGGAGTGGACTCCTCTCCTGTCAGTCAGCGCCTATACAAGTAGAGGAATAAAGAGAGATAGAGGGACAAACTTCCCATACCCTACCGGCTTCTCATTATTGCGCTCTGTGCATTCTGCAGAGCCAAAGGGCTCTGCATCGAAAAAATAAACAAACGCAAGTGTGACTTGGCGCCCCTGCTCTGGGGCGTACACAGCACAGACCCCTTTGCAAAGAAAGCACCTGGGTGAACAGTGCTGCTGACCACTGTAATGAGAGATGTACATGTATTCGATTAACATCCTAAATGTACATTAGAATGTTCATCTATATGTATACATCTCTCAGGGTAGGAAAATAAGGGTGCCTGTTATGCCAAAAGTCCTCCAGGTAAATGTTACAGTAATATGAGCAAATGGACCTTGGCTGTGAGGTTGGACATAACCAATTAATACATATTTATCATACAACAAATTCAATTTATTGCACAAACAAAAGTACATCAAGATGTTTGTTTTTTGATAAAAAACACCAATTCACTACAAACTTGACATCATCCAAATCATTCCACCATACATTATACACATGTTCACTCACATACATTCAATGTTCACTCACAACGGTCTAGGTTAGCAGTTACATCAAACCCTAAAAAGTTCCACATTTTTCAATTTCTCACAACAAAATGAACTACAAATCTGTTTTTATGTTTAACAGCGAACAACAGCTTGTTTACATTGTCTACATGTGTTTCGTTATAATGCTGCCTTGCGTTAACCCGACCTTCTTCAGGATGTGGGTGGGGCATCAATGTGGCCTCACCCCTACAGACCAATCCCGTGGAAGATGTCTTCACACAAAACTCACTCCAACAGGAGTTTATGGGGGTAATGCAAACAGTGGAATTAATCCCAATTACTCCAATGATATGCCTTCTTACACCAGAGCTTCTCGCTGTGCAGACCAAGCTGTAACTGTCTCTCATACCCCAGACAGGAGAACCTTTTACTGATTGAACAGACGAGTGCACCAGAATGTAAGGGAGTCAGTGTCATCTATTCTGCTATTCGGAGTGGTGAATAATACAATGGGCCTCATTACAAGTATGGAGGTAGCCATGCCGCTACTAGCGGCATGGCTACCCCCATACCGGGTACCAGGTTTGGGTTTCCAGAATGGGGAAGTACTGGGCCATTTTGACCTTGGAGGGCCCGGTAATTTCCCTTCCCGGGAACCCGGACCCGGTACATCCCCATTCCCATTCGAGCCCCCATAGGGCTCAATGGGAATGGGGAGGATGCAAACAATGGGCCTGTTAATGACGGCCCCATTTTTTGCATCCTGGTCTGCTCGCGGGACCCGCTAAGGACGCCTGGTAAAACCAGGCGTCCTTAGCGGGTCCCGCGAGGAGACCTCATAATGGGACGGTAGAGGGATAACGGGGAAGGCATCCTTACCAGCCCCGTTATCCCTCTACCGCATAACTCGTAATGAGGCCCAATATTTAAGGAGTGGTAACAATTGGGAATTTCCTTTTAGGCAAAAATACTGTTCTGTTTAAATACAATGTTTAAGGAGTGGTGACAATTGGGAATTTGTTTTTTGTGGCTAGGACACACCAATTACTTTATGTGACTATAACATTATTCCCACTAGAAGAGAGGGTGGAAGTTTGGAACTCTTCCAAGCTACCCACTGCATCAATCTATTTGGAAATGAATTACATTAATATACAGTCAAATATGCTAAGGATCTACACAATTTGCTCCCCCACCCATTATGATGGAAAGATATTAAGGCAGACAGATGCCCCACACACGTTGTTTCAAATGGATCAATTCTACATGCGTGAGACCTCTGTTTTTTGGTGCTCGGGGAAGACAGCCATACTCCTCTCTGGACAGCATAGGGTCTGGTGACTTCAGTCAGAGACAGTCACTAGCTTTCAACCATCATCTGGATTCTCCTTAAGTATCATGGCCTAGTCAGCTGTTGGCTTCACCCAGTTTCTGTCTCCCAGAAAAAGTTTAAGGCTTCTCAATGTTAAACCCTCTCCACCCAAGATGTCAGTCAGGCAGCTGTCTCAGGAAATACCCAGGTGGATTAAGGGCAAGTCTTATGAGAGGTTTAGCAGCTCTCCCTGAAGGATGTTTTTTGGGCAGTTTTTCTCTTTATAGTCCCTGTCTTATTAGAGCAAATGCATTTTAATGTATAAGCCACACCCCAATTATTACAATTAAAAGGTGCCAGTGTATTGGTGCTAAGCTTCCCATTGGAGAATCTTTCTCTCTTCTTCCTCCCAATAGTCAATTGACTGAAGTGAAGTGAAGAGGAACACATGTTCTATCAATTGCATTGTTTTTAACATGGCAGCTTTCTCCTCACAAAGTCCCTACAATGCACAATTTTGGTGACTTACTGATAAATACCATAAATATAGCTATTAATATTCCCCTCCTCATGACAAATAGTTAGGGGTTACTTTAACTTCAGCATGCAATAGCACGGGCGTAGTATGGTCTTTCACCCTTTATTCAAAAACTAACATAGTTGAGAATATGAAACTTCCTAATCAGATATTTGCTTTCATAAGTCATCATCTCCCCAACTTTCAGATCCAGGACATTTGCGGGGCAGCTAGAAACACATTTATCGATGTAACAAAAAAAATCCAAATCATATCAAAATGAAAGTGCCATTAATACCATCGCCTGAATATTAGCTCTAACATGGGTTCTGCCACAACACTGTAAGTCTCTCGGTCTCAAAATGATGAAACAAAATAACATTTACTAGGAAAATCAATTACCACATAATAAACCTGGACACATGGTAGCTACAGTTTTCCAGTTCCCTGAACCCACGTGGTTCAGGGCTCTGCATTAGGCTGTTGGTTATCAATCATAGGTGAGAAAGTCATAGGTGCTTGAGATGAAGGAGAAGTTGTTTCCACCATATAATTGAGTGGGTTGCTGTCGGAGGAGGTAAAGGCTTAAATCAGGAACCGAGCAGCCTCTCATGTCAGCGTGTCATCACTCAAAAGGCACTTCTCTTTATAGAATGCCATCACCCAGTGAAGCCAGGAATTAGTCCACAAAATGTTTCCAATTTGGGGTATTTTTCAAAGATAAGTTTCACTTAATCGCAGCCTCCGTTTATAGAGCCGATCAATAAATACTGGTCATGCTCTGACTACATCCTTCTGCTTGGCCTTGAATGGTTCAAAGCAATTGTTTATCAGCTGAGGACGCATGAGCAAACCCTGGAATTGGGGAATTTTGTTTTGAATCTCTGTGTTTAAAGTCAACGCCATTATCCATTAGACATGTCATTTTGGCTAATCCAGATTCTTGCTTTTGCTTTGCGCGCACCACTTTTTTATTAATGTGGCAAACTTAAATTGAAGAGCTGCTGTTCAGTTTGGTCACTCAAAAATGTATTTTTATTGGCATGATGTCCATTTTTGCTGACGTGTGGGTCCTAGTCACCTGAAATGAAAGATTCTTACATAGTTCTGAATTTCGCAAGCAAGACCCACTTTGTGATCTGAATTGTCATAGTGCACAGCATTTCCATGTGTGGCAGTTCCCATGACAAATGCTGCTTTTTGTCTCTCAACCAACAATGTGCCTTTTTCCATAAGAACAATGTATTTCACAGTAAGGCCTAACCTGACCTTACAGTTCTTTTTTCCTGAGCTGAACATTTCCCACAGCTCACCCCCCTTGCATATCCATTGATTCCCGCATTGGACGGTGCAGAGAAGAGTGGGATTTTCTTTTCTTTCAGTTCTTTTCCCCTAGATCTCGTCCTGCTCCCTTTTCATCTGTAGAGAGTGGGCGGCTGGCCTCCCTTCCATGTTTTAGGTTGTGGGGTATGGGATGAAACCGCCTCCTTTCAATTTCCTGAGTCCCTGGGGTCCTCCCCAGACTCCCCTCTTGCCCCCAGGCTGGACGTGAAGGAAGTTAGTCATTCTGGAGATAGGATGAAAAAGAGAGGTTCAGTATTCGGCACAAAACCTATTCCCCCAGATTCGTTACTGAGAATTAAATGACAATTTTAAACTATACTTTTATATTTTGTTATTTCTTTTATTTTTCGTGGGTATTAATTCAATTACTCCCTCTTATATATATGTTGATCTCCATCCTGGGTTTCCCTCCTCACCTCTAATTCCTCACATGGTTCCTCAGCTTGACCTTCATTGCACTCCTCAATCAATCTGCCGTAAAGCTCGTCTGGGATGGCAGCTTTGCAACATTGATGTGTACCCATATTTCTTCCGTCATTTCTCCATTTGGGATGCAGATCTTGTAGGCAAGTGGTGACATTGTATCTACAATTTCAAAGCTCACACGCCAAGACAGAAGGAATTCCTGTTCCTTGTTCTGGTTCCTTTGGAATGTGTACAAGTAAACCTTGTCACATACCTCATACTCCTTTTTGGTGGTTTTTAGATCATAATATGTTTTCATTCCTTCAGCCGACTTTTCTAAATTGCGCTGAGCATAAGCAACAGTGTGCTAGAGGTGCTTACTTGAATGTTCAATGTACTCATGAGTGGGGGACGCATTTATCAGTGTCTGCTCCTTGTGTTCTATGGAGCAGATGCTGAGGTAACACAATTTTGTCATCAACTCAATCCTTTGCGGACAACCCAAAGGAGAGAATATGTGATTGATCATTAGTGTAGCAGTTTTCTCCACCTTACAATTTGGGGCTGGAAGACATTCTACCCACCTTTTGAACAAGAATGTTACAGTAAATATGTACTTGTTTCCTTTAGAGGAGCGAATAACTGGCCCGATGAAATTAACTTGCAAATCTGAGCAAGGCAGTGTCATTCCCCTTTTTTGTAGGGGAGCTCTGAGTGGAGTGAACTGTGTTGAAATGGAACTCACACAGTTCACCTCTTAGGTAAATGTTGAGGTCCTGGCCTGTGTGAAGTCAGTAAGTAACCTTGTGCAAGATTTCAAATGTCGTATTAAACCTCCTATGACCGGCAGTGGTCACGTCATGGGCATGGTTCAACATCAGGCTTTGGAATGAGGTAGGTGCCACCCACTGGTCGCATCCAGATAGGGCTCTCTGTACCAACAAACCATCTTGGATCTGGAAAATGTTGGAAAACTTCATCAAAATCCAGAGATCCTCTTGGTCATCATAAACTGATTCTGCTAGAGGGAACCACACAGGGTCTTCAATGTGTCGATAACATTTTCCAATGATTGGGTCCTCTTTCTGTGCTGTGATCAAATCTGGGGTATCTTTACTCCACCGGGCAGTTGAGAGTTCATTGTTGGCATGTGTTTGTGACCTGGTGACAGCAGCGACCTGGATTTCGGCCAGTAGGGATTCTGTTTCTTTGAAATCCCCCTGCAGAGCTACGGTTTTAGCCAGCTGGTCAGACAGGTCATTGACAGTTTTACCTGGTCCCTCTATTTTTGAATGACCTCTTTTTTTTCCAATAGATGGTCATCTAATTAGAAGTCACCAGATTATCAATTGACTGGATCAGTTTGCCATGGTTTCATAGTTTCTTGTTGGTACAAAGCATATCTTCCAGTAAATCAGGTGCTCTACAAACCCATTCCTGATATAATCACAGTCAGTGATTATGACCAGTTATTTGAGTTGGTGGTGCACTGCAGTGAGTATGGCTTGATAAACAGCCATCAACTCTGCTACCTGACTACTTCAGGGTCCTCTCTTGTAACCTGCAGAGGGTTCTGGGGTATCATTCACCCAGGCATTCCCAATGCCAGCCAATAGTTATTTTTCTCCGTTATTATCAACATGGTAGGGGCCCCCATTTACAAAACTGTTGGTATCCCCTGGCACGTGTCTTCTTCATAGACCTTGTGTGGGGACGTTAAGTATGCCTCCATGTTGTTGCTGGTCATTAGACCTTCGCCCTTCCTTGAAACAGTTTTCTTGAGCACAATCATGCATGTCTGCCAATTTATGAGATAGAGGACTCTTCTTGTTTTGGCCATATCTGACCTCCACAGGAAAGCCTTGCATGGACAAGATCCAGGAAGTAATTCTGGAATTACTGATGTTCCCCGCCCGGATTCCGTCACTTTGTAAAAATTGCAAGGGTTGGTGAGGTGTCTCAACGATGATGTGCTCCCCCTGGACGAATGGTTGGTAATTTTTCAATGCCCACACTGTTGCCAGGAGTACCTGATCACAGTCACTGAATTATTTCTCCACAGAGGACAAAGCTTTGCTTGGGTACGAGATGACTTAGTTGACTGTGTCATGTTTTTGGTACAATACCGCTGTGAGGCAAGTATCTGAGAACCATTGTCTCCCAGAATAACTCCTTGTTCTTTATGGGGTAAGTCAAGCAAGGAGCATGGGAAAGGCTTATTTTCATTGTTTAACTGCCTCGGATTGTTCTGGACCCCACTCCCACTTGACTACAACCTTTGATAAATGGACCAAAGGACGAGTGACCTCTGCATAATCTTCAATGAACATTTGACTATAATTAATGTGTCAAAGACGGCTTCTTAATTCTCAAGGGGCCTTTTAATTTCAGCCTTCTACTCCTGGGGATTGAGACCCTCAGGGATGATCTTGTGCCCTAAGAAGTTCACCCGGGTCTTACACCACTGTGCCTTCTGATAGGACAGCTTTTCTCTAGCTTTCTGCTGTGTTAGATTCCTGCAATATGTTCCTCTACAGTTGAGCTCCTGTATCAGAACATCATATACATAGGCTAGGTTTCCCTTTTGACCAAATTGGGCATGGCCTTATGCAGACAGATATTGAACTCATTGCTGGAGTTAATGTATATAAAGTGGGTTCTGGTCCACGTATATTGCTGCCCCCACAATGGCCAATTCCACCTTGTATTGGTCTTCCCAACGCACAGGTACTCTCCAGTGGCTGTTGGTCAAATCAATGGTGGTGTACACCTTTGACTCTTGGATCTGTGCCAGCCCCTGATCAATGTAAGGAAGTGCCATCTTGACATGTGACCCGTTCGTTCAACTCCCTCAGGTCTGCGCATAGTCTCCATTGGCCATTTAGTATTAGTATGCCAGTACCGGGTTGTTAAAGGTATGGTCGATCAGAGTAATCATCTCATGGGATTTCAAGTTCTTAATAATCTCTGTGAGTGATTCCATGGACGGGAGAGGTAACCAGCATTGTTTAATAAATACTGGAGCCATCTCAGGGTCTGTGGGTATGGTGGTTGAATGGATATATGTGCGTCCACAATCATACGAGTCCACTGAAAAGATATCCTGAAACTCCAGGAAGACATGTTTCAGCTTTTGTCTCTGCTCCTGAGTCTCATAGGGATCAGCAAGACTGATCTGTTCTTCGACCATCTGGTCTTTCCAAACCTGGAAAGACCTTGGGCTCTGCAGTTTCAGCAGTATCCTCCAGCTGAATGGAGAGATCTCTTTTTCTTGTGTTAACCTGGAGAGGAGGTTGCAGGGATTCAAGGTAGTGGTCCTTGACTCTAAGTGCTACCTAATCCCTCCTGATGTCACAGGTGACATCTTCCGCCCCATAAGGGCAGGAAGAGTACACCAAGAAATTCCCCATGTGCCTGGTAACATTTCTGGGGGAATACCGTTGCTTATGTCAAAACAGTGATTTGGGATTGGTCCAATGATGTCATTACCTTCATCAATAGAATAATGTTGGGCATCAACCGACATTTCAATAAAGGTGTCTGCGCCCAAATTGATACTTTGAGGGTCGCTGTTATCCAGCAACATTTGAATGGTGTTGTGTTCTAGGTATCCATAGGTGTCGGATTTAAATACAAACCTTGTTGTTGAAGACGGGAATTCAAATTTATAAAGGCATCCGAAGGTTTGAGGTTCTGTCCTCACTTAATTTTAAGGGGAATTATGAATTGTCGCACCTGTCCTGGGATGGTGACCTCTTCTCGCACTTGAACTTCAACCTCACTCGCAGCACTTGAGCTGACCGAGATGCTTTTTCGGTGTTGTTCTAAGCCCACGGGGTTACCCCCCCAGTCGTGACCATCCTTTATTATTAATTAGGTCCAAATTGATTGCAAATCAGTTGAGAATGTCACTGCCTGAATAAAAGACAGAAGAGACATCGCTCACAACCCAACAATTATGTTCTATGCTTTTGTTGCCAATGGACATTTTTAGCATATACCTGCTAAAAAGGAGATGTTTGGAATTTGGGGTTTCCAGATCTACTTCCCATTTATCAATCAATTTAAATGTGGGAATTGTATGATAGTTTGGAACTTTCCTGAATAATCCTTCACTGATGAAGCTTCTTCCATTATTTAGGCATACTATGGTGATCACAGACTCCTCCCCCTCATTTATCTGAATGAGGGAAAACAACTGTTCGCCCTTTTTCAGAATGTCTGTCAGACTTTGAGCCGGATCTTCGTTGTCTTTTTTCATGGGACTCAATGTTTCTTCTAACTTTGGACTGGTGTCAAATTTCAGTGTTCCCTTCCAGTGTGGAATGCCACTTAAAACTGGGAGGAAGGTTGAGTTTCAAAAGTGGAGATGGGCTCCCATTACCAGTTTGTTCTCCTACAGAGATGACAGTGATGTCTCGGACCTGGTTATTCTTGAAATGGAATCCTACTTTTTCATAGCATTGGTCAATTAAATGGCAAGTACCTTACATGCTGCCATAACTGGCACTCATTTTTAGTTTTATCGGCTTGTTAGTCTGGGTCCAGAAGGTCTTGTTTACACAGTCGATCAGAGGTGATAACCTCCTCAGAAGGTCATTCCCAGTAAACAAGCTGTGCTCTCTGGAGTCCCGACTATCACCGAAAATTTTAACCAATGTTTCACAATTTTTATTTCCACATCTACAGTCCCTTTGATGGAAATGTCCTTCACGTCAACATTTTGGAGTTGTCTGGGAAGTGGAGTGAAGGGAATTTGGTGGCCCTCCCACATTACTGAGTTGAGTTAGTCAAAGGACATTTTGGACAGGAGGGAAGCTTGGTATCCAGTATCCACCAGAGCTGATAATTCACACTAACCCTGCACTTTGACTGGCGCATAAAATGTGCCTTCCTTCTCCTCCTTAGTGCAAAGCAAGTGTGAGTTATTTGCCAGGCTGGAGGTCATTTTGAAGATATTGAAAGGCAATCATTTTACAGCTAATAATGGGTGGATTTGGGGAATCCACTTTCTCCCCCAATTCTTTGCTGTCCCCCTTTACCTGGAGACAGTTCTCAGAACCCATTCGGGGGAACGACACCTTCTCAGTTTCAATTCGGTCTGGCTCGCATTTTCGGGGTACAAGAGTTTTTTTTGTATCTGGGTCTGTCTCCTTACTTACCCTGTATAACTAAGGGTCTTTTGGGACCCATTTTTCTTTGCGAGGATCCCTCTTATCCTGAAAGAGAATGTTTGCTTACCTGAATCCTCCAGGAACTCTTCTCTTTCAAAGGGTATGATCTTTAACTTCTCCACAAAGCTGGTTCTCCTTTGGCTCCTCCTACTTAACCTTTGCTCTTTGGGTTCTAACTTCCCTAGGGGTTCTGTCTGGATGAGAAAGGAAGCTTCCTCTCGGGTTTGGCATCTCCCCTCCAGCCGGGTCCCATCCTCAGGAACCTGTGGCTTGTCAGACGTTTCCTCTTGTCATTTCCCCCAGGGCATCAGACCTGGGTGTTGGGGAATTCTGGGAAGCAGGGTTAGGCTGAGGGTTGATCAAAAAGAGGGAAGTGCTGCTGTGGAACAACCTGTGGCGAGTATATGTTGTAAGGATCGAGCCTGTTTTCTTACAATGGATCATTAGGGGCTGCAACTCTGGGTGTTAGAACACTGTGGCTGCCCAGTGTGTTAAAATCCTAGACAACTGAGAAAACTCCTTTGCTTGCGCCCTCTTAAATCAAATGAAAGGTCTTGATGTCATTTGCTGTATGAATAATAGTTTTATTTCGTTTTACTTTCTTGCTGTTTTACCCTCTAGGTTGAGGGTTGGACTGAGTCCTCAGCATGCGCCCAGACTTTTTCTGGGTTATAGGGAGGCCTCAAGTCATACCTTTGCTGCTCCTGAAAAGGGTAACTGTCCCTTTTCCCGGGGTAGCTGGGTACTGGAAATTTCCCCCCCATAGCTTTTGGTGCTGACTCTCGCTTCTCACAGGTTCATGGATCTTTTGTCCTGGAAGCAGAGAGAGACAGAAGGATTATGTTGGAAGTTCTGGTTTGGGTGGTTATCTGGGGAAGATGTTCAGGGTGGGAGGTGGAGTGATACTTCTCTCCTGCGGGAAGCTTGGAGGGAAGTTTCCCGGGGGAGTCCTTTCCTGGTTTGGTCCCCACTTGGGGGTGGGGGGAGTGTGTACATACCCCTGGATTGGTTTGGTACCCTTATACCTATGGCTTACATAGATGTCAGGGTCAGAAGGATCATTTTTCTGAACCCCTGCCCGACTATCATTCAATTGGGCCGGGGTCGGCTGGTCCCTTCTGCCTTACTTGTTGGCAGGAGGGTTATTTTTAGCCCCCCCCCCCATCTCCAGGTCCAAAGGAGAGGCTGCTCTCACCTCTGCCACCTTTGCAGCTGCATGTGTGTTAGATGGTTTGGAGGTTTTGGGGATGTTTTTACTCTCAGTGAGCTTCTGGACCTCATAGATCCTGACGGCGTGTTCAATTATCCAACCCAGGGTTCTGTGCTCATAATAGGTACACACCAACTGAGTTATAATTTATTTGAGAAGTGCATGAAAATAGGTGGTCACAAACTCCCTGCCATGTGCGTTCACCTGCTGGGAAGTCAGAGCAAATGCACACTTTAACTCCTGCACAAACTCCATAGTCGCCTGATCCTCTCAACATTGAAATGATATGCAGCCCTAGAGGCCACTTGTGGGTTTCTATGCATAGAGACATGTTTTAAAATGGCTGCCTTGTAGGTGGACCATTTATAATGATCCTGATCCTCCAGTTTAGCAAATAAACTGGAGTACTCAGGTGAGAATGTCCATTTCGCAAAAGCAATGCAATTCACAACATTTCTGATCTGGAATGATGCCATCATTTGCTCATAAAGTTTCAAGTGCTCCCACATCGAATATTTTGCATTCTTATGGTATGGGCTCTTTAAGGCTTTGATCTGTTTGATTGGGTCCTTAACAAAGCCCTTTCTCTGTTTTCCTGTCTTTTTCTTCCTCTGCACCTGGGTCCATTCATTTTCTGACTAAGAGCTGCTGTTTGGACTCCTTTCCTTGTCTTCTAGGCACTTCCCATCTCTGTAAAATTGGGAATATCTCCCAGACTCATAGGATCCAAACTCCTCTTGCCTGTGTACAGTGAACTCTGAGGGTCACTTTCCCTGTGGTCACTTTTAGGCCCAGGATAAAACACAGTTTCAGACTACCTCCTTCTAGGGAGTCTGGGAAGATCCCCCTTTCCTCTGAATGTATGGAGGTTTACAGTATCCCCTTCCAAGGCTGCAGCTCGGGTTTTTCTCCTCCAGTGAAGCGGGTGAGGCAGTCTCTTTGTAGACTCATCATATTCAGAAAATCTAACTCCCTGATTTTCTCATTGTAGATGTTTTCATGGTCTGAACCACTCACAATAATCTTTTGTGTCCACCAGGACACACTGCTCCGTCCCCCTTCTCTTCTGTGTGATAGAGATGAATACTCATCAATATTAGACACAGACTGGTCTTCTGGGTCATTCCTACTGCCTCATGTTCCCCCGTTCTTTATCAGTGGCATGCATGAGGTCAGTCCCCATTTGTGCATGGGAAATGGTGGATAGCTGGCCTGAGGTCCCTAATGGGAGGGGCATATCCCCTTGATCAGAAGGCCCTACCCAAGCCCTGATTGGTCAGGGTGCCACCACAAGGCCTGTTTATATTTTTCAGTTTCCTTTATAAATTCTTCACACCTACTTCTCTCTGTCCTTATTTCCTGTTGGTATTCAGAGAGCTGTCTTTTTAATTCTGACACCAAGGTCTTACTAGTCTTGAGCACCATGCTCTGAACCCCTAATCGACCGTTCATTTGATGTAATTCCTCCTGAAATGCTTTGTTTTCCTTCCGGGAGTCCTGTCTTATGTGTGCATATTCAAGGTGCTTGTCTTTGAAGAAACTGATCTCTTTTTCTTGTGCAGCCCTACAATTCACTGCCTGTGTCAGGTCAGCTTATGCCTGCTTCACACACTCCACAAATTCCTTGTTCTCTTGCCTCCTTCCTGAGAATCTGACTGACCCTTCCCTGCATCCCTTCCCAATTTTGATGCATCGTGTTCTTTACTTAGTTGTACATTCCGTTGCTTCAGAATATTTAAATCCTGGTAGCATGTTGTCAAACTCCTGTTGTGATGCCATCTCGCGGATGATGAAATAACTGTGTTCCGTTTCTAATTCCCTAATTTGTTGTTTGAGGGCCATAATGTCATCTAACAGGCCTTTATCATGACCAGTCTGGTCTTCAATTTGCATTGCAGGTGGCTCACAGTTTCTGCACTATTTTTGCATGTCTTTAAGCGCAGCCAACTCTATCTTTCACTCTGCAATGGTCTGTGGGTGGGCTTTTGCCTCATTTTGAAATTGCTCAATGAGTTTTATTGTTTTACTTCCAAAAATCTGACTCTGTTATGCCATTTATTCTAACTGTCTGAGTTCTTTCTGGGCCTGTTTATAGTTCTCAGTCTGACTCAGCATACAAGCCTCCCTATTTTGCACTTGCTCTTCCACTAGCTGCAAGTGGAAATACAAATAAGCTGTGAGCTAGGCCATCGGACAAATTTCTTTATGAGCATTTTGGGTAATGTAAAATACCTCTAATGCTTTGTGTAACATCCCACTTTCCAGCCAAATGTCAGTGCTCACTGATGTAAAGTAATATGTAATGTAATATATTTTATAAAGCACAAAAGATACACAGTCTAAATGGCATCTGGGCGCTAGCAAAACCAGTAAGGAAAGTGAAACAATAAAGGATAAGAAACAGATCCTGCCAGGCTGAGAACAAGAAGGACTTGAGTACTCTACGGAACCGAATATGATCAGGAATCTCCCGTAAAGAACCAGGAAGAGAGTTCCATAATACTGAGGCAAGCACTGAGATGTAACCTCCTGGGCCATTCTGGTTTGCCAGGTTGCGGCTTCACCCTCACTCCATTCTCCTCGAATGAAAAGTGTAGCCAGGAGATGTTTCCTTGCATCCCTCACTTATACAGTAGTCATTTTTAATATGGCGTTTTGCAACTTTACACTTTCTTTGAGCAGGGGTAAAATCACCCTGTTCCTGCTTGATGTCCACACACAATGCTAAATCAAAAATCAATTCTAATCAATGTGCTTCTTGCATTGGTACTCTCCATAATCTTAATTTTCTACATCTATACACCTTCCCGGAACACAGGGGTCAGGTTTATTGTGGTACTTTAACAGAGCAAAAACATCTTTGTATCCACCTTAATGTGATTACACCAGAATTAATAGTCTGTCACAATGCACTGTCATGAGTCAAAAAACAGTAAACGAAATCCCAGATGAGCCCCCCCCTATATTGGGATACCATGTTCAACAGAGTGTTCCTTCCCGCCAATTAAACGAGAACACAACACACTGTTGGTTGAGATTCAAAATGCCCTAGGACTCATATAGAGCCCTGGAGACCCCTGCCCCTGTGCCAACAATGAGCCAAGAACCAGGCAGGTGTATAGGCAGAATATATATTTATTTAAAATGTATGTCAATTAATCACGCCACCTTCGCTGGGGCTCACCACCAAAATTCAACAATAAACAGGGAAATAATACTTGATAAAGTTTAGAGTGAGAACAAAGTACAGTTTGAACACGAGAACACGTTGCACATTGTACATGCCATCCTTTGTTTACTTCCCTGCACACTTTAAAATGCTTGCAGTTTTCAGATTTGGACAAATACACGTGGCAAATAGCACCCTGTTTCCTTTTCACACAAAAATAATGTAAATCGTTCTGCTAGCAGGGCCACTTACTCACTCTCAGGAAGGAGTCTATATTGTTCACTGGAAATTACACCAGTTTCACTCTGCAAAACGCCTCTCCCCCAGCACAAAAAAAACAGGCATCAGTGATATGCGGCAACCCTCTGTTTAAAAAACAGTTCTAGGGAAAAGGAACAGTTCAGGAATTTTGTTTTGGGGCCTTTTGTTTAAATACAATGATTAGGGAGTGGTGACATTTGACATTTGCAAATTTCATTATAGGTAAAAACACCTTTCTGATTAAATACAATGTTCAATGAGTGGTGACAATTGGGAATTTCATTTTAGGAAAAAACACCTTTCTGTTTAAATACAATGTTTAAGGAGTAGTGACAGTTGGGAGTTTTGTTTTAGGCAAAACCACCTTTCTGTTGAAGTACAATGCAGGACACCCCAATTACTTTATGTGACTATAACCTTAGAGGGTAAAAACGAAAATGGAGGACCAAGATTGGACCATTACCTTAGACCAAGTATCTAGCAACAAACTCCTGACCCACCTACCTAAAACATCCCGAAAAAGAAAAGAGATGATGATATATGTGAAGAAATTTCCCGACAAAGGTTTAAGAGGAATATTATTGAGAGCACGGTTCAACCTCCTTTTGACTAGGGAAATTCTGGAAATTAGATCACTGTCAACCACAAAAGAATGCAGACTCTGCTCCGGAAATAATCAATCCGAAACTGTAAGACATCTGTTGATGTCTTGTCCAGCCACACGAGATGTAAGAAAAGCATACCACTCGCCTTTGTTCTCGGATTGCGATCTCCATGAAGGAGAGTCTTGGTGGACCCGACTCATCTCAGATGAAAACAATAGATTGACCATTGCGGCGGCAAAGATTTTAAAATATGCAATGGGAAAATTGGAAATTTTGAATCCAGACGGAAAATAAGAAATGAGAGAGCCGTCGTGGTCTTCATATTTTACAAACTCACCAGTCCTTGTAAAAGCCTAAATTGGCTAAATACAAGTAAATAAAAAAATAAATAATAATAATAATATTAATAATAATAATAATAACCGTATTCCCACTAGAAGAGAGAGTGGAAGTTATGAACTCTTCCACGCTCACCCATGTGTCAATCTATTTGGGAGTGGATTAAATTATAATGCAGTCAAATATGCTAAGGGTCTACACAATTTGGTCCCCCACCCACCATGAAGGGAAGATATTAAGGCAGGCAGATCCCCCACACACTTGGTTTCAAATGGATCAATTCTACTTACATAAGACCTCTGTTTTGAAGTGCTCGGGGAAGACAGCCAGGCTCCTCTTTGGACAGCATAGTGTCTGGTCACTTCAGTCAAAGATCATGACCAGCTTTCATCCCTCATCTGGTTTCTCCTTAAGGATCATGGCCTAGTCAGCTCTTGGCTTTCCCCAGTTCCTCCCCACCCAAGATGTCTGGCAGCTGTCTCAGGATACCTTCAGGTGGATTAAGTTTAGCAGCTCTCCCTCAATGATGTTTTTCAGACAGCTTTTCTCTGTTTCTTCACTGTCTGCAAAGAGCAAATGCTTTTTAATATATAAGCCACACCTACAGTTATTACAATTAGAAGGAGCCAGTTTATTGGTGCTAAATTTCCCAATTGCAGGATCATTTTCTCTTCCTCCTCCCAGGAGCCAACCCCTCCCTGTGGATAGGCTAGAGGAGTTCTGTGATTTAAGTGAAGTGAAGTGAAGAGGTGCACATCTTCTATCATTTTAATTTTTTTAACATGACATCTTTTCCCTCAAATAGTCCCTACATGGCAGGTTTTTGTAACTTACTGATAAATACCATAATATATAGATATTAATATTCGCATCCTCATGACGAATCAGTAAGGGTTACTTTAATTTCGGCACGCCATAGCACTGGCGTACTATGGCTTTTCACCCTTTAGTCAAAAATTAACATAGTTGGGAAAATGAAAATTCCTAATCAGATATTTGAATCCGTAAGTCATCAGCTCCCCAACTTTCAGATCCAGGACATGTGTGGGGCACTAGAAACACCTTTTTTGATGTAACAAAAACACTCCAAATTGCATCAAAATGAAAGTCATATAAATACAATCCCCTGAAAATTTGCTTTAAAACGATATCTGCCACAACCCTGTAAGTCTCTGAGTCTTAAAATGATTTAATAAAATAATATTTGCTTTGAAAGTCAATGACTGCATAATTAACATGGGCAAATGGTGGTTTCAGCTTTCTATTTCCCTGAACGCATGTGGTTCAGGGCTGTGCATTTAGCTGTTGGTTCAGGCTTGCAATACAATTACCAAATCACTCCTGTGGAGCCCAAAAGCTGAGCTGAGGTATACACAAAGAGTGTATCTTCACTTTAAGGCATGCCCTCCCCCAGTGAAGCCAGCAATTATTCCACAAAATGGCTTCAATTTGGGGTATTTTTCAAAGTTCATCTTCACTTGATCGCAGCCTCTGGTTATGCAGCCCACCAATAAATACTGGTCACGCTGTGGCTACATCCTTCTGCTTGAGCTTGTAAGGTTCAAAGCAATTGTTTATCAGCTGGGGACACCTGAGGAAAGCCAGGAGTGGGGGAATTTGTTTTGAATCTCTGTGTTTGACATCAGCTCCACTGTCCATTAGACATGTCATTTTGGCTAACCTAACATCTTGCTTTTGCTTTGCACACAGCAATTTTTATTAATGTGGCAAAATTAAAGTGAAGGGCTGCAGTTCAGTTTGGTCACTCACAAATGTATTTTTATTTACATGATGTTCGATTTTGTGCTGAAAAGGGGGTCTTGGTCACCTAAAATGTAAGATTCTAACATAATTTTGAATGTTGCAAGTGAGGCCCACTTTGTGCTCTGGATTGTCATAGTGCACATCATTTTGATGTGTGGCAGTTCCCATGACAAATGAAGCTTTTTGTCTCTCAGCCAACAATATGCCTTTGTAATGTATTTCACAATAAGCCCTAACGTGTCCTTACAGTTCATTTTTCCTGGACTGAAAATATCCCACAGCATTAAACACTACATTATATTAAATTTAAAACTCCAAGGCACATACATAGATCATATTGAATTACTCTATGTAGTATATAAATAAACATTATAGCAAATGGGTTTAAGAGAACATTTTTATATACAATTTAGCATTTTTGCAGAAGTGCAATTGTTTTCCGGACGTGTTGAAAACATGGTTGGGGTGTAGGGTGTGGCATGAACCATTTTTGTTGAAACAGAGTGTGTTATGTGATGTCTTTGTGTTCGAATAAACAATGTTTTCCTTAGCAAAATTAATTACAAATCTATTTCTTTAAAAGGTAAAAGTTGGTGTCAGGATATTTATTCTTGCACCACTGCCTATTTAGTCAACTTTCTCCAATGAACCGTTGGTAATAGATCCTGTGTGAGAATATCACATGAGTTACAGGAAGAAAGCAGCACTTCCATATCCAAACAGAACTTTGTCAATTTGCAAATGAAAAGTGTCTGATTTCCAGAGCCTACATGGTTGGTGATCAAAGACAATAAAACTGAAGTAAGCCTTAGAGCAAACAGGGAGTTTTTCAATCTGGCAGGCATTATGATGAGGAAGGATTTGGCATGCTTCTCAGTGGCAAATGTACAATAGCATACATACACAAGATACAACCAACTATACACACCACACCACACAACGCCAAACAAGAAACTAAGACGACCACACAAACTACACACACACCCACACACCAAGCACAACATAACACAACCACCAAATATCACAAACCAGCACACAGTGATCGTTTTTAACAAACGGAAGCTACCAACAGCACATCAAAACTCTTCTTTTTTCCCTCTCAATCCCACTATAGCGCACTCCGCCCTAGCCCTCTTTTCATTTCAAGTCCGCCAGGGTGCCAAGAGACCATGTAAGTGGCAGCAGTGTGTGGTAGACCAAATAACATAACAGAATCTACATTTGCTGAGGGAATCGATGTGGCTTGTTTCTTCCTGTGTGGGCTTAAAACAAATGTGAGCGTTTCCATTTACAAAGCCGAACCTGTTTGATGATTCAAAATTGTAAGAAATGGTTATAGCAACGTTCTAGTGCAATTGATAATCATTTATCCAGCACTTGAGATGCTGGAAAATCAGTGTTATGCTGTGGTATAATCTCTTGTGCAGTCACCAAACATGCTTTTCAGGAATTTCTAACAAACAGGCAATCTAAAAGATGTTTAATAATAGTGTCATAGAGAACCAGTCGCAAAGAAAGTCGATTTGTACTATTATGATGCTGGAACTTCAATTGTTACATTTTATATTGATATCGATATTCATATAGTGGATCCACTTAATGGATCAGAAAATAATTCCTATAGGCTTGGCTATTTGTCAGGAGCATACATCTGTATTAACAGCAAACAAAATACATTATGCTTTTGAGAACAGTATAAAATATTATTTTTACCATTGACAAAAATAGCTATAAATCAGTCAGCGAGGAGGAAGGAATTGCAATCAAATGTATTCACACACAAATAAATGCTCCACACACATGGAAAGATGGCATCCCACATGCGCAGATGAAGGAACCTATTCAACTAATTTGAAAGGTCATACTTGTAATCCGTAAAAAAAGTGACGTTAGGTGAATCACACAAATTTCTAGTGGAGTGTCATAAATCTTGTCAACCAATGACAACCGATTTACCCAGCTCTCTTTGGAAATTTTAAATAGATTATTTTCAATATATGGATGCTGCCCGCCCTGCCCCAAAAACAGGCAAATGATCAACTTGTTTTTAAAAGCCAATTCAAGTTCCCACTGCCATTTTTGTTTTTATTGGAATGTAATGAGCGCTTTCACCAAAGCACTTTACATACATAGGAACATTGGCACAAAATATAATGAATAGATGGCAAATCAAGAAGAGTGGCAAGACATTTTAAGCATTAGAGAGGAGATGCAAAAGATGATTGTTTTAAATGAGTCCGTATGATGTGAAAAAGAGGGGAGAACATGTATAGACGGGTAAAGAGTTCCAATGTTTTGGAGCAAGCAAAACAAAAGAACAGAAACCAAATGAGGCAAAAAGGGGGATTAGGAATGGAGAGAAGATGAAGGGATTGAGAGTGAGGGAAACGGGAAGAAGAATAAACAGAGACTAAAGAAGAAAGATATCATGGTGAAGACCTTGTAAACACTTGAAAACAAGGCAGAGAAAGTGAAATAGAAGATAGAAGCCAAAGGAGAATAAAGAAGCAGAGGGAAGGAGTAATATAAGAACACAAGGGAAAGTAAAATAGAAGACGAGTGGCAGAGTTGAAGAGAGAGCAGAGAGGGGTAAAATGAGAAGAAGGGATGCCGAGCAATAGGGTAGAGCAATAGTTAAGACAAGAAAAGTTAAAAGATGCAACGCTTATTAGAAAGGAAGGAGAGAAAAGGGCAAGAGCGACAAAGGTTGTAAAGGTGGAGGTAATAGACACTGGTGGTGTCGGAGATGTGAGATGAAAAGGAGAGTGAGAGTCAAAGGTGACTCCTAGAATATGAGAAGAGGAGGTAAAATGAAGAAAAGTGGATGGACAAGGAAAGTCTAGTAGGGTATGGGTAAGTGAAGGGGAGGAAAAACAGAAGTTACATGACTTCCGTTTTAGATGGTTTAAAGTGGAAAAAAACAGGAGTCCATCCAGAAATGGATGGCTGAAAGACAGGACATGAGAAAGGTGTGTAGAGAGTCAGAGAAATAGGAAAAGGAGAAAAAGATTTGGGTGTCAGCAGCATAGAAGTGGCAAAAGAGGTTGAAGGTACTGATAAGATTCAAGAGAGGAGTAGCATAGAGAGATGAAATGGTAAAGGCACAAGAACAGAACCCTTTTGGACACTGGAGGAGAGCTGACCAGTCCAGGAAATAGAATAGTAGTAGTAGTCAAGAGAGGAAACAGAGAAAAGTAGAATAGAGTGGTTGACGCTGTCAAAGGATGGCAGCTCAAAACACGAAGAATAAAAATAGGGGATAATTGGTGGTGGTGGTGTGCAGCAAGAACAGCGTTAGAAATATGCAAAAAGGCAGTTTCAGTAGCATGTGTGTGGCGAAATCCTGATTGGAGAGGTGTGAGTAAAGATTGAAGTTGTAAACAAAGAGGATACTTGAGAACAAATGATCCTTCCGAGACATTTAGATGGGAAAGGAGGTTTTTAGTTCAGTTTGCTCTTAGAGTGGATAGAGGAGGTGTTTTCTAAAAAAAAAAATAGGAATGAAAATGGCATGTTTGAAAGAGCCGAGTAAGATGGCAGAGGAGAATGAAAGATTAATCAAGCAAGTTAACTAGGGAAGAAGTTGGGTATGTCAAACATATTTGAAAGGAATGGATTGGGGAAAAATGGGAGGTAGTAAGATGGGAAAGGGATAGTTACTGAGCAATTTCAGAGTCAGCGAGAAGAGAAAAAGTGGATATAGAGGTGTTACTTCTCCAAATCTACCTCAGGCAGTGTGGATCACTATGCCTCCCCTGCTCTTGCATCTCAGGGCATTTGTGCACTGTGTTACTCCTAAGTTACTCTACTATGGACACACAAACATAAGACACAAAGAAAACACATGAATCGATTCAACAATAGAAACACTTTCATTCATACACAGCAATGCATGATGCAAACAATACTATAATGAAAATCTCAAATTTGAACCTTTTATGCTCTTGGTGCAAATCTACAATGCAATGCAATAACTGTGCGCCCTTCAGGCTTCTAATGCAAGCAATCTAATAACAACGTATCCAGTGTATTCATACATATGCAAGTGTCAGCATTCAGCATTCCTCTCCAATCCACACCACACTTCACTCTCTATCTCTAAGACAATCCCTGTCTGATTTCGACATCCTATCAAACCCAAAAGCTCTGTGTGAGTGTCTGTCCTAGTTCCCCATTGGCACATGTCTTATTCAGATCAATACTCCTCTCTTGCCATGTGCTGCAGGCTGCCCCCACCGATCTGCATCGGCTGATCTCAAGCACCGGGCCCCTTTCTCCTTTCCAGCTCCCTCTGCCAGTCTGGTCACTCGAACTGCCTCAATGCCTCTGCCAAGCTCTCAAACTCTCCCATCTGATCTGCCAAGGCTGCATGCCAATGCCTCCATCAATGCCACACCAGACGCCCCTCTCAATCTCAGAATCAGAGTCAGCTCCATCTACATCTACATCTACATCTAGAACTAGAAACTCCCAAAGCCTCACTTCTGGTTATACTATTCAATGACGTACATAAATCTCTATGGTTACATGTATCTCTAAGCTAAAATGCACTCTCTTTCTATCTGTCAGCATTTCTAAATCCGAGCAGTGCCTGAAAGTCTGTAATGCACTGAATGTTCTTCTCAATTACTGCGTGTTCTTGTCATTGTGACATTTGTACATCATATCTTGTACATGCTATCAGTGTTACGTGTTACGTGTTACCATACCATCCATCCATCTCTCTCCATATTCCTCCATTCACTCCAATGAAATCCCCCTCTTCTTGCATGTCTCTCTGTGCAAAACACTCCCTGCATGGCCCCCACCAGGTCTGTCTGCGAACACCATCCAGGCAGGCCTGATAAGCCAGCCCTTCTCCTTTCTCTACTCGGGCAAGAGTCACGTCTTATCTGTGACTGAACAACCAAACTGTTTACGCATTACTCGTACCCTGTAACTCATAACAACTTCCCCGCAGTCTGTGGCGCTTCTCTTTTGTCTGTCTCCTTCAGGATGGCTTCAAAATGCCATAGCCCTCATGTTTTCTATTCTCGAATGTAGTGCTTAACACATTTATTCATACCAAGCACTATACTCAAAGCTCAATGCATGCTCTAAGCGTGGTGTCTCTACAAACCATACATAATACATATAACATATCTCTACATACTTCTACATGTCTCTACAAATATAACAGGTGTCTCTACATGGCACTTAAAATATAACAGGCCTCATTCTATAGAAAATGCAAATGCATACATAATGTGTGGATAATGGATAACTAATATCACACTAATCAGAATGATGGATAACTAAATCCCTAAATGGGTAACGATTCTCTAATGATAACAAACCAGGCATCTCCATACAATCTGGTTTCACAGAGGGAGAGGGAAGGGGGAACAAGGAGGCATGGATGAATCAGAGAGGGCGCAGAGGAAAAAGATGAGAGCAGGCGAGTAAACCAGAAAAGGGACCAATCGTAGTTAGTCCTGGCAGTGAGTGGACCAGGAAGTAAGATGTTGTTCTGAAGCAGTACGATTGTGAAAAAGAAGTGCAATGAAAAGAACATATTAGCACTATTTTATTTGAAGAACAAGTGTAGCATTACCAGAACTAGTTGCTGTGTTATTCTGACAAAAGTATTTCATTTGACGAACAAGTGTGGCATTATCAGAGTGTAGGCTGCTGTGCTACCCAGACAAAAGTATTCCATATGAAGAAGTGATGTGATATACTGATAACTGATTTACATCCTGTGAAAACCAATTACCTTTATTTATGAGCTTGTGTTTTGAGAGAGAGAGACTTTTGCTTTAGCAAGAAGGATATTGAGAAAGACGCTAATTATTCTGATTCGTGGAACATGTACTTTAACAAGCGGAAATTCGCATTTGAAGGAAAGGATCTTGTGTGTTGAACTGAGCATAAGTTTGTTGAATCAAAACTTCTCCAAAGGTATTCCTGCCTTAATCCATGGTAAGGGAATCCAACCCTGGTCTCAAGGAGTACTTTTAAGAACATGTACGTTTGAACTGTCATTCTATTGTTTGAATCAAACTTCTCAAAAGATATTCCTGTCTTGAGTCGAGGGAAGAGAATCCAACACAAGTCACAAGAAGTACTTTCAAGAACCTAAAACTTTCAACTGTTATTCTATTATATTGAATTGAAGACAGCCAGATATTCCCTATTTTATTTTGCTGTATGTATGAGGGTTAGATACTTTTGAACACTATTTCATTTTTCTTCAATTTTGTTTGCTAGGTAGGGACATCCCCGTTAGGATAGGGAAAGATAGGCATTTACAGCACCCTTTTTCATTTAATAAATGGTAAACATTGAGAAAACGTTACCTTTGTGTCCATCTCACATTTCTGACGCCTCACATATGGTGTCAAACGTGGGATCGGATTCAGCAGAAACAAACTGGGGATCCCACATGAGTATGGTAGACACTAACCCCAAATATGTTAGGTCAGAGGAAGAATGGCATGGGCACACCCCCACCCTTAACGGGACATATGCCCAAACACCTGACCATGGCTCTAGCACATCTACAACTGGGGAGAAGAAACTTGAGATACTTTTTCCATCAGAGGAATGGGAACATTGAGGGAAGATTATGGAAATTGTTGGTCTTCTCACATTAATGTAGGTGTCATTTTTCAAAAAATGTCTAGTCGAGCCATCAGCCCTCTTAGAAACTCTGGAGAGAGCAATTTATATCATCTGTTCTGTCCTCACGATTATGTAATCCCCAGAAAGGACAGCATTCTAATGTTGCTATAATTAAAGACAGAATATCATGGAAATATATCTGTCTATATTATTCCATCTCAAGAGAAAAGACTTAACATCTTTCCTCTTATCTCTCGTGAAAATTAATTGAATTTTATGTTCCTGAACACTTCCCCAAACCCTTGTAGAATTCACAGGGATGGCAGAGTAGGGAGATTGGTATATGATGCTATGTGGGAGAAATGGAGCAATGACAATCCCAAGACTGATATGCCAAATAACCAAGCAGAAAACCTTTTCTCCCATCATATGGAAGAGAAAACTAATTATGAATTCCCTGGTGAAAATGGTAATACATCTTCTAATAGATTAGCATGTTTTGAAAAGGTGTTGTCAGAACTCAGAGATTTTGACCATCAAGAAGCTGCTAGTTTAGACTTTGATCATTTAGAATCATCTTCAAACCCAGTTTAACCTGAGAATTACTCAAGGACCAGTATCTGAGGAAAAGACTCTCTCACTGGGAAGGTTAAAGAGACAGGTTACCGTGTACCTAAAAGCCATCTTTTAAGACAAGGGGATAAACCTCTTGGAATAGGAAATCAACTAAAGGGAGCATCCAAAAAAAACCTCTAAAATCAGAATATAAAAAACTTTGAAGACTCATATGTTGAAGAATTAGACTTTTCCTGGGAGGGTCTTATAGATATGGGGTGTTTTGTATTGTGGGAGTTACAAACATTTGGTTGTCAGTGCCCACTGAATTATCCACACATCCCTACAGAAAGATGGAAAGACATTGGGCTCTCTTGTGAAAGTACTATAACTTTTCACTACCGAAAAGAAAGGTCTTTTGAAAACCCTGATGTTATGTTTTGTTTAGGGGAGAAGAGTCAATATCGAATTCCAGTAATAGTACAGGGGAAAACTGTTTGGGCCAAACTGGATACAGGAAGTATGGGATTTGCCATAAAGGCAGATCTTCATCCTCCAGATTAGAAACCCACAAGACAGAGAACTGTAGGTTGTGTTCATGGACAAACAAGAAGGCATCCCTTAACCCAGCTCTATGTTACCATATTGAGAAAGGAAGAATCATTATTAGTGGCGTTAACACCTGCTCTTCCAACTTAACTGGTTTTGGGTAGTGAAGTACCCAGTTTTCATTAGTGTATCCTTCGAGTGGCTAAAATACATTCTAAAACAGCTAACTGCCCAGAGATATCAAAAAAAGGCAGAAAGCTGCTTCTTATTATTCTCCAGTAAATTCCTAGGACAAAGAAGTAATTTCTTCAGAAAGCCCAGTTTAGATATGACAAATCGAAAAATGTCCTTTTGATATGAGGGAGGATACTGGGTCAGGTCTAGAGAAAGAACCTGGAATGGGAGGCCATGTCTTTAGGGGAAGGGTATCTGATGAATCCTGTGGAGTCATCACTAAACCCCAGCCTAAAGTCTCCTCCCATTTGGCCTGGGGAAGGCAGCCGCTATCTGATCCTAACCCCGGGGAAGGTATCAGGCGGGAGGATAACATGGGAAGAGATGGCTCCTTAATGAGAGACGCAGTATCCACCTTCCTCTGAAAATGAAATTGCCCTAATCCGTAAATACATAATGGCATGCTGTCATTGTACAAGTCCCTCCTATGAAATTACTCAAAGACCATGCTATGAAAAGTCATAGAACCAGATGTGTACTTTGGGAGTTCAGGAATTAATAAAACATCTTATAATTGTCATGATCATGCATTAAATAGAGGTCTTAACCCCAACGTTAAAACACAAATATTTTTCACAAAACTCCTGACAATTCTCATTTCACACAGCAATCCAAATTAATTAAACATCAAAACCCTAAAACCATTATTGACTTCGGGATTCATAATGCCCTTGATACTGGGACGAGGAGGAGTGGCCCAGAGATAGTGAGGATCAACAATGCCATTAACCGGAATATGTGGTCTAGTTGTTACAGACCAAAACACCTGAGTGGTACATTTAAAGTCAGGAATGAGTTGCAGGTGAAGAGAGATGCTGAAGAAGTATTTTGGGCAGAGGCAGACCAGAGTGATGAGTCCCCCACAGAGGTTGAAGGGAGAATGCCAGCTGACGCTGACGCAATATGTGTAGGCCTGCAGTAGGAGGCAGTGTCGGGAAGAGAGAGCCAGCTGAGACGGAGGCATGCTCCCAAACCGACGTGCAGAACTCTGGTGTGCAGGAAGCAGAGGAGGGTCAACGGAGCTGGCAGAGTTACAGGAAGCAACTGTGAAGACTGCTGAAGACACACTAGTGCTGCCAGGACACTGGAGCTCCACGGCAGCATCAGCAAGGGGAACAGAGATGCCAGAGAAGACCGGCGAGTGTGTCTAATGCTAAAGGTGACCCCGGGTTCTTCATCCAGGATGTTTCCAGAAAACCATAATTTTCAATATCGAACAAATAAAGCAGTACCAAGGCAACAAGGGCGCAACTCCCCTTATATGGGGCACCAATTGGGGGCAACATGTAACCCACATTGTAAACAGCCAAGAGACTGCAAAGGAGTGATACTAAGGCAACAAGGGCGCAACTGCCCTTCTTTGGGACACCAAATAGGGGAAACATGTAAACCACATTGTCAACAGTCAAGAGGCTGCAAAGGAATGATACAGAGGTGACAGGGGTGCAACTCACCTTTTAAGGGACACCAATTGGGGAAACCTGTTACCCACATTGCCAAGAGTCAAGATACTACAAACAGAAGCAGCCATTATTCAATCCTCACACAGGATACTGGTGTGGAGAATCTTGGAACAAATATTGCCACTAAGAACAATAATAATTGTAGAAGTTTTACATCCTGGCAGTCAGGTAAGGGACCAAAAGTAGTTAATCTTGGCAGGCATATGGACCAGGAAAGAAGAAGTTTTTCTGATGCAGTATGAGTGTGACAAAGAGGTGTAATGAAAAGAACATATTAACACTATTTTATTTGAAGAACAATTGTGGCATTACCAGAAGTAGTTGCTGTGCTATCCTGACAAAAGAATTACATTTGAAGAAGAGATTTGATATATTGATAACTGCTTTACAATCTGTGAAAACCAATAACCTTGATTTATGAACTTGTGTTTTAAGAAAGAGACCTTTTTGCCTTACCAAGAGAGAGAGATATTTTTGCTTTATCAAGAAGGATATTGGGAAAGATACCAATTATTTTGATTTGTGGAACGAGACATTTACTTTAACAAGTGGACAATCGCATTAGCAGGAAAGGATCTTTTGTGTTGAACTGAGCAAAACTTTGTTGAATCAAAACCTTTCCAAAGATATTCCTGCCTTGATCCCTGGGCAAGGGAATCCAACCCTGGTCACAAGGAGTACTTTTAAGAACCTATATGTTTGAACTGACGCTCTATTGTTTGAAACAAAATCTTCTCCAAAGGTATTTCTGTCTTGATCCAGGGGAAGGGATTCGAACCCTGGTCACTAGGAGTATGTTCAAGAACCTATAACTTTGAACTGTTATTCCATTTTATTGAATGAAGAGCAGCTGAATATTCCCTATTTTTTGCCTTGTGTATTAGTGTGAGGGTTAGATACTTTTGGACACTAGATAATTTTTCTTTAGTTTGCTAGGGAGGGACATCCTCATTACGATCAGGAAAGATAGGCATTTACCTCTTCGGTTCTGTAGGGACTAGGAGGTCCAGTAATAAAATAATGTCACTCTTTTATAAAGTGCTTCATGACGGATTCCTCTAACTTGTAAGTGCTACATTAACTGATCAGCCAAGTTTATTGCCCTCCAAAGAACTAAGACCAGGGTCAAATAGACTAAAGATATCTTTGTGGCTAATTTCGGAAATGGCTGTCCTTTTCATGCCCCTATGGTAATATTCCCCACTCCATTGTTTTTATTCTACCTGAGCATCTTCTTCCTCCTCTGATTTTAAAACGCTCCATTGCTTCCTGAAGCTAGGTCTGCGCTCAATAAATACCCTTGTAATAATAATAATAAAAATAAAATAATTCATAGAAATTCCAAACTTTGCAAGAAATCAGCTATATAAGCAAGCAATTCTCCAATTACTTCAAAGAATCTAGGCCCTCGAAGACTACCCTTGTCTGAAAATAAGCATACATTTCCATGTTTTTCTCAAAAATGTGTTTTTCTGAAATGCACTGAACTGGGGCCTCTCGAGAAAAAATGGCAAACTAATACAGAATGTCCAGCCAGTGAAGACAAGGTTGTGTCTCAGGCACATCAAATGGCGAATTCAAGGTTCAGGTCCACAATTCTAGATACAGTGCAATAGGGATCCCTGCAAGTTCAGTGATAAATATAGTAGTAATTCCACCAGATGGAATTATGAATGCTGTCCACACGACCGTTGGAATTACCTGCATATTTTGAAGCCACAATGGCATTCCAAATGGCCAAGCGGCAATACTAAATCCACCTGCCAGAATTTCTGAAAGAAAAACATGGCTTTGCAGCAATTCTGCCATTTCCGGCTGTTTTTTTGTTATTGTTACCACCAGCCTTCTTGGAGGCATTATCGAACAGTGTGTCCTTCAAAAACAGGCAGAATCTCTAACAGGTAACGCCAGAGTGGACATCGCAAAGTTAGAGGTGGCTATTTTGACCATATATTTGTACCATTTCCTGCAGCCGTCTGAGGTCAAATCAGTGCAGTGTCATACCAGCAGATACAGGTAAATCTAAAGTGCAAGGAGAGAAGCTGCAGACCCTAAAATGTACATGGATGGAGCTAACAGTAATGGGGGGAGAGGTGGTGGCAGACATGCTGACGAGTTCTTTGGTGCCCAACAAAAAAACACAAGCCACCAGAGGAAAGCTGTCATCTAAGGAGAAGTGCAGGACAAGGTGGTGGCCATGGGGATAGTGCCCTGCAGCTGTGAAGATTTGAGGAAGGGGTTGGAATGGCCTCAGTGACAGGATCTGCGCATTCATAGCCAAGCATTGGAAGAAGACTGCTCCCACTGAAAGAGGGACTTTGTATCCCCTTAAACTGGCAGACTGGGAGGTATCAGTGAGCCAAATCATCCACATGGCTGGCCTGTAGGATCTGCAGAGGTGAGAGCTGTCAGCCAAGAAGGCCTTGGAGAGTAAAAGAGTGTCCCTTCGCCAATGTCTACGATCAAATTGTGTGTCAAGCCAGAAAATGGCGGCTTTCATCCCCATGAATCTGGGGCTGGCAATGCAAATGCACAATGAATACAACCAATACAGTGGGAAGAGCAATGAGGGCCCAAGTCAGTTAACCTTCTGAGTAGAGGACACACTATCAGAACTTGCATGTTGCCAGTGTAGCAACCCTGTCACATGTACCATCATCTATGCTGGAGTGTCTTTGGGGTTCCCAGAGCTAAATCCAGCACCACACACAGGACCCTCTCACACATGTCGTCCCAAGGTATGATGGAATATGATCTCATCAGGCATTCCAATAAGCCACGCAGCCATGTGCTAGTAAAATGTCATCTGCCCATACACCATACATCTTGTCTGTCATTCATACAGAAACGTGGTGGCAATGAGAAGTTGAGAGATGCAGTGTGTAGGATATCTTTCCCACCAACCAGGGCAGACACCATGATGACTACCACTAGCGTACACATGAGGGGGAAAACACTCATGCTATGCTGGGTAACGTGTATATTGGGTCAACTGTGAGTGCTACAGAGCCAGAATGTCTATAAGGCCACTGAACATAACACTTGACAAGGCATGCCCTCCCAAACAAGGATCAAACACATGACCTGGCACTTGTAACCAAAGATGCACATCCAAGATACTCTATGTGTCCCGTCTACATCCTACTCTTCATGTGTTGAATAGAGATGATTCCAAATTGAGTGATTGTCATGTACAAATAGCCCTATGTCAACGATACAAGTGACAGCATGTCACATCTCTCCAGACAGTGCAGCCATTTTGAGGAAGCAGGTGACAGAATCTCAGCCACCTCAGCAGCAACAGCCATACAACCAGCATTCAGCAGCCCCAACCATTGATCAAGCATCAGTCCCTGCTGACACCCTCAAGGATGCACTGCACAGTGGTAGCAGTGTTCTGAAGATACAGAAAAGATTAGACATTTGGTAAGGAAGGATAGCTCAGGGCCAACGCATTTGTCTTGGAAGCAAGACAACGCTGCGCAACACAGGTTCGAATCCTGATCCCACACTTAGAGCAACACGGGTTTGAATCCTGATCCCACACTTAGAAACCACTCGCTGGTTTTAAGCGTGTTATAAAAGAACAATTATAATTATAATGTATATGCCTGTGGATACCACCTGTGCCTGTACAGAGGTAATGGATACACCAGCCACTGTGCTCCTTCAAACATCTGGCTCCTGTGACCGTGCCACTACAAGCACCACCGTCACCACTGAGTAAAGTGAGCCTCTGACCCTAACCACCAATGTGGACACCACCACTTTGTTTGCATGCCAGCTTGCTTCAGTCCCTAGCACCATTCCAAGCAATCCTGCAGCTGCCAGAATGGTACCTGCCCAGATGAACTCCTCTGATCGTGCGCTGCAGCATCACCATCTCCGGATACTGATTCACCTTCAAGACAGGATGACGCTGCAGATGCAGGGACACATTGATGTGGGGGGATGCTGCCCAATAATAACCTGCCCTGAAATAGTCTCTTGACAGCATTTTGGAGAGGAGAGACTCACCCAGATTGTGCAGGTGCCAGCAGCAGATCACTCAAGATCAGCGCAGCCACTCCCAGACTGTGCATGATGCCAAGTAGGTGGCCTCTAGGTGTGTGGCGTCTGCTTCCATCATTGTGGTGGGAGCTGGCACAAGGGAGTTGGCAGATACTATGTTATTAAGCTGTGGGACCGTGATGCAGTCCATTACCCTCAGGCTCCAGTACATTTGTGGGGGATGTGGCGAGCTCCACCTTGGCCACCAACGCCCCCCAGGAGGGATCTGTTGTCAGTAGTCCACAAAGGTGCTCTCAGCACAATGTCCACACTATCCACTACCAAGGCAGGGACGTGGACAAGGCATAATGAAGTTGTGACTTTCTCTCAAAGACCTTATTGTTGGTGATTAGGGTGGTTGGATGGCATGGGCATTAGGGTTGAGGGTGGTGGGAGGACATGGGTCTTGGAAATGAATGCAGGCGGGAGGGTATGGGTGTTGGGGACGAGGGTGATGGGAGAATTAGAGAATGAAGCTGTTAAATAACTGTTTAGCATTCAAGTAAAGAAATGTCGTGGTGGTATCCGTGCCTGCTGCTTTGGGCGACGCCTCTGACAGTCAATGAACAGTAGTAGGGTGTGGCTGTCATAGTTGGCAGATGGTAGTGACTGTATGTGGTGTGGCTTGGAAGTGTGTTATTGGAATGTGTGAGCCTTAATAGCACTAGAAGAAGCTACTGGACACACCTGCTCCTTCCTTTTCTGCACATGGGTGCATTCACCTTCGTCTCTATAACTGTACTGTTTCTTGAGGAATCTGTGCCTGCTTTGGTGGTATGTCGGTAGAATTCCAACTCGAAATTCAGTGGAATTACTGTTTCCCATTTTGGGGTGTTTTCACTCTGGTCCAGGAGAATTCCCCTTTCTGCCTCGGCTGTTTTAAGTTAATTTTGAATTTTTGGCATAGCTTTGGCTATACCAATAACCTTGGGGATCATGCTAAATAAGGCTTGGAAAACTGTCAGGACCTAGAGGACCTTGTCACTCCACAACATTTGGGTCTAATCCACCTGCTTCCACTAAGGTCTCCAATGTAATGACCTAAATAATGCTTTCCTGAACCCCAGCCCACCAGGCAGAAAGGTCAACAAAACAAAGACATGGTGAGGAGTAAGGCCTTCCAAATATCCCTGAAAAATAAATAAATAACTCTGATTATTAACCTGTTCTGTAAACAGCAAGGAATCTGCACAGATCGACTAAGAAAGAGCCTTACCCAGGGGAGGGCTAAGGACGGATTGGCCATATTGACAACCTCTTTCCTTTGCCTTCTCCTTTTCAGAGGAAATGAAGATGGAACTGTACACAGATTGAAAGCCTGGACTGCTTCATGATCCACAGGTTTCCAAACACGGAAGACAATAGGAGTAACCAGCTGCTGGATATAAACAAAACATGGAATGTGGGCAAGCTCTCCAGAACTCTCAGCCCCCCCAAATCCTGGTCATTCATTCTAAACCATCAGGACCAACAAAGCACTGGCTGCTGAGCCACACATAAAACCCCCCAACCCCACAACAGCAGAGGAAGGCAGAGACAGCACTGGGCGTTTAACCTAGCCAGGGGAAAGGCAAACGGTAGCGCGCCGGAACGCCCGAAAGTGTGTCCTGCTTGGGAGAATGCAAGCATGGGGTACTGTTGATCAACACACAACACACTGTTGAATGGTGGATAGCACAGGGGCAAAGCTCTGGTCTTGGAAGTAAGCTCCTGCAGAGCAACAAAGGTTCGAATCCCGGATCCATGCTTAGAAACCGAACAATAAAATAAATACGAATAAAATGAAATGCCAGATAAAGCACAATAGATGCTACAAGTGTACTGTGAGAGGAATTAAACAAAGAAAACATATGAGGCAGGGCTATGATGGAACCAGGAATGAGAGGGGACTGGGAAACACAAGGGGCCTCATTAGGACCCTGGCATTAAGGCGCCGTTAACCCCTTAATGCCTTACTACGAGGTCCCTTTGTGGCTCCCGACCGCACCGTTAACCCCTTAACGCCTTACGACGAGGTCCCTCAGGACCAACCGTTAAAGTAGGGACCCGCAAAGGGACCTTGATGGCAATTATGGTACCGTAATTACCGCCTTCTCCATTCCCATTGAGCCCTATGGGGCAAGAATGGGAATGGGGAAGGGCCATGGAGAAAGGGGGAATTACCGCCCCGCCAAACTTGGAATGGGGTGGTAATTCCCCCTTTCTCCATGGCGGACTCCGGCATGGACCATGGTGCTAATAGCACCATGGTTTAGCGCCGGAGTCCTAATGAGGGCCAAGGAGTGGTATTCCTCCAGCACCAGTTCCCCCATTAGATATAAAACTGGTAGAATTACTACTAAAATCGTGTACCTTGGAATTAGGTGGAGTGGTACAAGTGGCGGTAATTTCATTACTATCAGTTTTTCCACTACCATTGAACTCGTAATGAGCCCCAACGTTATGTTACCTTTCCAGGAATATGTACTGAGGCATTCCTTCAATTGCCTTTCAGTGTTGCTCATTATGGCATACTAGGGCAGGGCTTCCCTCATTATACCTCAAGAATTCCCAGCCACTAGAAGGGAGAAGGCACCAACATCTGCCAAATGTAAAAAGAAACACAGGCATCTTGCCACTCGTTTAAGAATCAGTGGGTCTGCACCCAGTGGCGTTACTAGGAATCAGTATTAGGGGGGCAAACCGGCAAGGGGCACAAATACAACATGGTGGGACATGGTGGTGGCACATCATATAAGGGTCAACAGGCCAATATGGTTTAAGTATACCTATATTTTACTAAACTGTTTTTTTTAAACATGTCATTGAGCATGTTCAGGGTAGTTTTAATAAAATAAAGGTTTTGCATCAAGTTAATAATATACATCCTAAAAAGTTAACTCATGTACAACAGTTGCAAAAATTCCCTTGCACTCAGCAAGAGACTGCATTATTTTACTTCAAACAGACATCATTCCCAGCACAGCTTCAAATAATGTGTAGTTCGTGGTGGTATTTAGCAGAAGACATCACTTGCAACTCAGCCTTAAGACTAGTCAAAAATAGTCAGCTTAACAGAAGAGATCCCTCATACCGCAGTTTCAAATGATAGTTAAGGACAGTCTGTTTAACAGGTGAACTTTCACATAAAGGCGGCAAGTACGGGGGAAAGGAGGCAACTGCCCTCTTGGTTCTTTAGCAATGGCTGCAGGAATCTCACTTTGCCCCTGTAGAATTGTTCAGTTTTCAAATTCTGGCTTACACCCCAGTGGGGGCTGATTAATTCTTTTATTGGAGTGGTGTAAATATTTCCCCCAAATATGCCAGTGTGATGTCGTGTAGCAAGGGAGCCAAAGTGTTGCGGGGCTTCCCACCTAGCGAATTTCTTTTAAATAATTACTTTAAATGCTGCATAAATGTGGTAAAACGCCAAACAGTTTGCAATTGGTTTTGTACGGTAACCCATGAAAAAATTCAATAGATGCAAGTCACCAAAAGTGCAGATGAGCATTTCGCCAACACATTTTTAGGTTGCCTTTGCCCACAATATATGGCAGTATAAAAACATGTTCATACTGGCTGCACCAATATATGCCAATATTCCCTTTAAGCGAAACATTCCTGTTTGCTTTACCCATAATGCCAGTAATTATATTATATGAAATCATGTCCACACTTGTTCTGCAAAAATATGGCAGTATCGCCACTTAGGAACATACTGCAGTTGGCCTTACCATTAAAAATGCCCTACCACAGTATGAAAATATGTCCAAACTGGCTGCACCATAGTACCAGTCTAGCTATATAACACCACTTATCATGCTTTCTTTATCAAAGATACTCAATACAAATTGTCATGCCACAGTAAGAAATGGCTAGACTAGCTGCACCAAAATGCCATTTTAGCCACGTGACAACCCTTATCATGCATACTTTATCAAAGATGCCCAATACAAAATAGCATTTGCCACAGTAAGAAATGGCTAGACTAGCTGCACCAAAATGCCAGTCTAGCTACACAATAGCATGTATAATGTTTGCTTTATCAAATATGCCCAATACAAATGGCATGACACAATAAAAAATAACTAGACTTGCTGCATCACAATGTCAGTTTAGCCACGTAATAACATATATCATGCTTAGTTTATCAAAGATGCCCAATACAGAATAACATGCATTATAATATAATGTGAGCCCTTATGAACTATTTTAATGTTGCTCTGTCAGTTAGGCACAGGTTCGTTAACTCAGGGTTGATTATTACTATTTCGCAATAATGGGTTGTTATGGATTGTGCCTTATAATCACATTGGTGTTTGCTTTAGGGCAAAGTTTTTATTTTATGTGTTTATTGTATACACTCTACATTTATGAAAATGTCATTTTTCAGATTAAAGTTTAAATGAAAATATAATGGGGTCATCACGTGTTTGGTGGTAACCCTTAAATGCGGTGGTAATGCTATTACCGCCGTATTTAAGGGTCTGCCAAATCACAGCAGACAGCAGAAATGCAGCAGAAAGAAATGGCTAGACTGGGTGCATCAAAATGCCAGTAATATGCACATTTGAAAAAGAATAGTGTCCCCAGCATGTAGGTAGCCTGCTTTTAAAAGTTTTGGCTACCACACCAGTGATATTCATGGCCCATTGATTCCTGTGGTATCCCTTTCAGGCCAGAAGAAAGAACTCAGGTTAGGCAAATGGAACCTGCAAACACGCGATTGTCAGCTGAGCGAAGGAGCACCATTAAGTCTCCTGGAAAGAACAATTTACTAGAGGGGGGAACCCACCAATTAGGGGGGCAAAGCAGCCAATCAGGGGAAATTGCCCACTATTCCCCCCTCTAGGGACACCTACGTCTGCACCTCATTCTCTTTCATACAACTAAATCTTCAAATTCAAATCCCACTCCATGAGCTTTTCGTTTGATCCATTTGTTATTGCTCCTTGTATGGGCCTTTATTAGAGGATACTATCGCCACTGCTATGTAGTTTTCCACAGTCTGCGCACGCAGAAGAAAAAAAGTCCCTTTCCAAAAATGCATTGATGAAGCAATACATGTTTGCACTGGAGCAATATTTGTACTATAGCAAAGTTTCTGTATTACATACCCTAGCTGCCAAAGGCAAGCCATGAAGGCTCAGTGATCTGCTCCCCAGTCTTCCCCCCATGCTGCTAATCGCCCACTCTCCCCTGTTAACTCCCTGCTCCTTTCTTCTCTGGCTTCCCTCACTGTGTTCTTCCCCCTATGATTGTAAAGTGCTCCATTGCTCCCCAAAGCTGGGTCAACAAATGCCCTAATAATCGTAATGGAGACTGAGGAGGAAGTAGTATAGAAAACTCCATGGTTAATACAATGCAGAAGGAACACATGCTTTCATTGCACTGCAGTGTGTTGGAGTATGGATCATTGACAGGCCACTGCTGATTCTCACTGATTACGTTTTCTTTCCTATTTAATTTAAAAACCATTTCCTTTCCTTGCTCAATTCATAATGTATCCTCATGAAAAAGGAATGCTTTTATTTGTTTTTATTCTTTTATTACGCGTCAAGAACCTTTAGCATTCATCAAAGTGCTGTCTGAAGTGGAACAGGGGTGATGGAAACATGGAAATGTTGAAAACAGCAGGCTCTGTGGGTCTTGTCAAATAGTCAAAGGGAGTTAATTATCCTAGAGCCAGCGTGGGAGGCGGAGGGGCGGGGGTGGGGTGGGGGGGACTTCTAAGTCAAGGAACCTGGGCGATGAGATCTTGTGAACTGATTTTAAAATATTCATGCCCCATGCATTATTCCTTTCCAACATCAGCAGTACGGGTGCAATTTCTTATTTCTTTAACAGAGTGGATGGTGGCACCGGATGACTGCCCCTGGGGGCATCGTTGCAGAGAACCCTCCACCGTGGAGCTATTAGGTCAGCTCCTGCTCTAGTGGGCAGTGACAAAGAAGGTCTTGTACTGTACAGTAAACTGGCACGCCTCAACGCACTTGAAATGAGTCGCTGCAAACAGAGCATGGGCGAGGAACAGCGTGCGGCTCTCCCCCTAGCAGGTGGTGGTGGCACCACTGAGTTCTAATGAAGAACAAGAGGGCCAACATTCCACTAGGACCTGTGCCAGCCCTGGATGCCATGCTGGTGGAAAAACACGGCACTTGCCAGCGTTTCCTATGACAGCTTTTCCACAAGCATGGCGTCCATGGCTGCTAAATGAATGGAAAAGGGCTGCCTCACCTTTTGCTTTCATGAAGTATGGAATGTTGGCCATCTAATCCTTTGTTAGATCTCAGTGGGTGGCACATATTTCAAGATCAATATGTCTTTTAACTGATTAGTGAAACACATACATTATTTACTGAAATGGTATACGTCACAATTTGAGATATGTACTGAAATCTATGGGCTGCACACCGAGATAGAGATTTTTCATACTGAGATCGTATTTGCAGGATACTGACATACATTGGGTCTCATCACGAGTTGGGCGGTATCCCCGGCGGTATTACCGCCAGGCCTATTAGTGTTACTGCCAAACCCCCCAGTGCTATTAGCACCAGATCATGGGTTTGGCAGAACAGTAAATCCCCATTCCCCATTGTGCCCATTCGGGAATTCCCCATTACCCATTGGACACAATAGGACATTTTCAGCGCTACTTCCGCTTGCAGTATTAGCGCGCTGTAATATCGCAGAAAATTGGCAAAATTGCAGCAGATTTGCCCCCTGCTCAGAGCGGGGTGTAAATCCTGGCAAACCCATGATTTGGCGGACCCTTAAATGCGGCGGTAATAGCGTTACCGCTGCATTTAAGGGTTACCACCAAACTCGTGATGACCCCATTACATTTTCATTTAAACTTTAATCTGAAAATTGACATTTTCATAAAAGTAGAGTGTATATGAACTTCAGCCCTAAAGCAAACACCAATGTGATTATAAGGCACAATCCATAACAGACCATTGTTACAAAATAGTAATAATGAACCCTGAGTTAATGAACCCGTGCCTAACTGACAGAGCAAAATTGAAATAGTTCATAGGGGCTCACATTATAGTGTGTCATCATCAAATCGTGATTTGCAGCTCCACGCTTAGGAAGCTATGATTTTTTAGTAAAGTCGATATTGTTTTGTGTCTTCCTTGTGGAGCAGACAATAACGCGTGGTATCTAGTTACATTTTGATTCCACTCTCGTCACACCCTATGCACGAAAACCTTTCCATAAGCGTACTCTTTACAAGGGGGTTTCAGATTGTTAGGAATGAGAGTTGGGTGCTGAAACAAATGCCACAGTTAATATCAAACAAACCCTTCCCCAAGCTCATAAACCAGGGTACCCTATCCAAATACCAGCACCCCATTACATCTCTCAAGATTTACTGTTAGAACCTCGCCGATTTAGCACTCCAGATTGAAACCCATAGCAGAGATGGTGCAGCAGAATTGTCATTTTCTACATGGTAGCTACCCACTGTGGAGAAGCAGAAGGTGGTCATGATTCATGAGTGTTATTTAAAATGAAAGAAAAATGGATATCTGGCCCTACTGCTATGAGGGAAGTTCCCTACCTTTTAAAAGAAAACTAAGGTTATTTGTTAAAGTCTGAAAGATAATAGTCCTGAGTCCAAATCCTAGCTAACTAACTGTCCTTACCACTTTAGAAAATCCAACTAAAAGAAAAAGGGGGCCGCAGCAATAGCCTCTGTCTATGGCTGCTTCTTCCTGGCCCAATCGTTTGGATAACTTATTTTCAGTCTCAAAGTTCCTTTAGAATATTATGACACAGTTCACAGTTTTGTTGTACATTCTTTTTATTAAAAAGTACTGTTTGGGAGGCCACCAGGGGGCGCGGGCAAGATGGTCGCCTGAATCTCAAGCTCCCCGCATGGCCCCGGGAAACCCACGGAAAAACATGCCTTAAGTGCTTTTTAACCCCATCTATCAGCGATCGTTGAGAAGGGGAACCGCTGTGGACTACCCAGAAGCTGGTCCAGACTTCGGAGATGCCCCTGTTCCCGAGATAACGACCTGTGAACGGCGACCCCCCTACACCTGAGGGAAGGCCCTGAATGGGAGCCGCACATCACCTAGCTGCGTAGCGGTGGGAGGAGTCGAATTCCCCACCCGCTCTGACTCGTGCACCGAGGCCTGAGATCCTCTCGACGGCTCGGACGGGCCCTGCGGAGATCCCCTTCAGCGGCTTGGGCCACACGGCTGATGGCCCCTCCTCTCCGGACATCTCAGAGGAGCCCCCACGCCGGATGCGGCGGGTCATCCGACCCCACCAGAGAGGAGTAACGGCCCGTCCGCCCAACACACAGGGCCCAGCGCCGGGCGGGCCTTCCGAGAAGTTCCAACAGCTGCCGGCGACTGGCCCATCCATCATTGGGGATACGGGGGCACCACAGCCACACCTACCGCTCTCACCACCAGTGATTCGTCTGTGCCCGGGCCGACGCAGCAACGCACCGCAGAACCATCTCAACGGCCCATGCTTCCACACCTGACCACCACCCCAACGGCCTACCTCCCCACAGCCTCCGTGGAGGCACCCACCCGACCACTGGAGAAGGCTCAGGCCGTCACGGGAGCGTGCCTGGGCCACCCCGCCACCCGGCAGGCACCTCAGGAGAACCCTATAGCTTGGTGCGATCGATACCCCATGAACTGGAGGGAGACCCTTGTGCAATACCAATACACGCCTGGGCCCCTCGAAATGGAGACCGGCCCTGCAGCCTCGCAACCCCCGGACATGAATGCCATACAGAGCAACATCCAAACAATACTAGAAGAGATTAGGGGTATGGGGCCAAGTTGGCGGACCTCACGGCCAAGGTTTCAACGCTGGAGGATCGGGTAGAAGGGGTCGAGTGCAACCAGGCATCGATGGACATCCTCGAGGCACAAATGGAAACCAGATTTCAGGAACTGCACCGCTGCGAGGCTGACCTCCGGCTCAAGGTTGACGACATGGAGAAACGGGAGAGGAGAAACAACTTGAGGATTTTTGGCCTGGAGGAGACGGAGGGAGTGACCCCGGTTGGACTTGAAAGCAAAATCCAAGACATCATCAGGATTGTCCTGGGGTTGGACACGGGGGAGACTCTCCTGCTTGATAGAGTCCATCGGGCCGGTGGGGGGCGTAGAGGTCCACGCTCAGTTCTTGCAAGATTTCACTACTATAAGGACAAGGCTAGGGTGTTGGAGAGGGCTAGAACCCTACGGGATATTCAACATGGTAACTCCAGGGTGACGATTTACCAGGATCTATCGGCCCTCACTCTCCAGCTGCGAAAGAAATGCAGCACTATCACCAGGTGGCTACAAGAAAAGGGGACACGCTATCGCTGGGGCCACCCATTCCACCTAGCATTCGAATGGCAGGGCCAGAGGTACCAACTAGTCACCGAGGCCGAAATCCGAAGGGCCACCGGAGATCTCACAGGCGACATCGCGGGACCATCAGAAAATCGGGACGAAACCAACAGAGACCGCCCTCGTGCTCCTCAAGGCCCAGACCTCTCCCAGGGGAAGCTAAAAGTCAAAGGCTCACGTAAATTCCGAAAACCCAAACATCCACCCACAGACCGAGGAGATCCTATATGAGCGTACGAGCAGCAACCAAGGCTCGCCTTTCTGCACAGAAGGCCTGATCCACACCCCATGGGAGCACGCGACGATTCACGGAGCCCGCCGTTCATAGTGTTTTCGCCCCACGACCTGTGGGGAGTTCTTTGTTTAATCGACTTCGGTCAGGGATGCAGAAGCTGTTGTATGGTTTCATAGGAAGTTGCACGGCGACTCCACACAGACAACGGCTGGCACCCCTCCAGGCCTCATGCTGTGACACGCCCCGCCAGGGGCAAAGGAGACACGACCAGGTACCAGGGCCGGGGGGGCCTGGCTCGGGAGTCACTACAGCCAGTTCCCCACCGCGGATCAGAAAGGGCCGGTACTTAACGAAGAGAGACATGTAGGAAAGCGCTACACCTAAGAAAATGTTTTCCCGGGGCCAGGGAAGCGACCCTGGTGGTTCGTTGCCAGTCACATCCCCACCCGGGGACCCTGCGGCGAACGCCGCACAAAACGGGTAAGTGGGGAAGGGGGGTAAAGAGGAGAGGGAGGGAGGGGGGTTGCCCCCCGTGTGGCTCGAGGGGAAAGGGAAAACCAGCTCAAACTATGGACACTTTTTTTTGCAACGGGCTCTGAGTAGCAGACACTTAGAGGCGATTTCAGTGCGCGTAACGAAAAATGACAATGATTGAAGCAAAGATAGACACATTGAACGTCAAGGGTCTTAACTCCCAGAATAAGAGATCTCTCACGAGCAACATGTTCCGTAAACAACACCTAACAGGAGACACATTACAGGCAAGGCAGGGAATCGAAGATCAAGGGGAAAGACATCGGGTGTAATTACTGGGACTCACACAGAAGTTCTAAGAAGGAAGGGGTGGGTATCCTCCTGAGCAGGGCGTTCCATCACACAGTCATAGAAACCAAGAGGGGTTTTGGTGGTCGTTTTTTGGGCATTAAGGGAACCTGTGAGGGAGAGCGCGTTACCCTGGCCACTCTATACGCGCCCAACTCAAAACAAATACACTTCCTCACCCAGGTCTTTCATGTCATGGATGAGTGGGCAGAGGGAGCCATGATACTGGGGGGGGGACTTCAACCTTATAATGGACCCGAAGCTTGACTGGTGGTCCGCGAGAGGGGGGACACCCAGGGGCATCTCCAAGGACAATCTGGCCCTGCAGGCCCTCCTGAGAGAGCACTATTGGGTGGACATCTGGCGAACAGCAAACCCCAACCTGTTGCGACTTGACTGTCGTGTAGTCAGGAGAGACCTCTGTCCACAAGTGCCGCACAGGGAGGAGCAAAAAGACTCCCTGTGCAACCCTTGAGGCCACAGGTGGGAGATCTTCTTCCTCTGGAACCGCAGACCCTCAGAAACCCCAGACCACTGCAAAGAAAGCACCGGTTAAGTTATGCGCCCAACAACAACCACTAGTCAATACAATAACAAGTTGGAACAGTCTTACCCAGTGGAGCGGTGAGGTACTCCGGTATACCTATGGGGGTTTTCCGGGATTCTCCAGGACCCTCCCTATCAGGGAAGTATTGCCAGAAGGTCAAACGTACTTGAGATGGAACGGGCCCACCCGTTGTCAAAGTCAAGAGCAAGGACCAGTGATCGTAGTGCCAGGGGTAAAGAAGACGAAGTCCAAAAGCAGTCTGTGGTTCGTGATCGGGAGTTCCAAAAGACAAAGCCAGGGAGATCCAATAGCAATTCCGTGAAGCAGTCCAAGGTCGGTATCCAGGTATTCAAGAAATCAGGTACGTAGTGCCGAACAGTGTCCAAGGATTTAAACAGCTGTGAAGCGCCGGTTGCACCGACACGGGCGTTTAAATACTGGCGCTTCGCTCCCCATCTGGACACGTGACCCGCAGCCTCCGGTCATGTGATCTGCTGCTGCACGCGTGCGTACCTTCCGGGTCACGTGACCAGCAGCCATGTCTTGGGAACGTGAAGCATTCCTGGAATGCGGAAGTGCGGCTGCACGGAGTCGATCCCTCAATCTCCATGGGAGACGCCACTGAAGCGGGCGCCGCAGCGGGCGGGTTGCAAAACGCTGGAGGAGGATACCGGTAAATCCCGGAGCTGGGCATGAGATCGGGAGGGGTTAGGCACCATAGAGGGGGGACTGGGAAACCTGTTGTGATCCCTACAAGTCATGACAGAGCCCCCCCCAAAGGCCCACGACCCCGTGGGCAGGCAGGATTGTCCCGATGGAACCGGGCAACCAGACGGGGGGCGTGGACGTCCCCGGCAGGAACCCAAGACCGCTCCTCAGGGCCATAGCCCGGCCAGTCCACCAGATACTGAAGGGAACCCCTAAAGACCCGGGAACCCAGGACCGCAGAGACCTCAAACACGTCAGGGGAAACCAGGGAGACCGGGGCCGGGGGGGCACGAAGCTGCGTGGGAGCAGGACAGGGCTTGAGAAGGGAGACATGGAAAACAGGGTGAATCCGCCAGGACCTCGGGAGAGCCAGCCGATAAGCCACAGGATTGAGAACCCGGGACACCAGATAAGGACCAACAAACCGAGGCAGGAGTTTCCTACACCCCACCAACCGCAGGTGTTGAGTGGACAGCTAGACGGCGACCCCACGCAATACGGCGGGGCCAACACCCGCCGCTTATCGGCCTGCGCCTTCATGGATGCCTGGGCCTCGAGGAGATGGGTCGAGGTCTGGGCATGGACGGAGGCCATGTCCTTGACACAGGCAGCCGCGGCTGGGTTAACAGTGGAGGACAAATCAGGGATGGGTAGGACACGGGGATGCTGACCGTAGAGTACATAAAAAGAGGAGAAACCAGTGGAAGAGTGGACAGAATTGTTATATGCGAATTCCGCGAGATGCAGCACTTGCAACGAAGACGCCTGTTGCTGCAGGGTTAAACAACGCAAGTACTGCTCGAGGGTCTGATTAAGCCTCTCGGTTTGACCATCCGTTTCAGGGTGGTAAGCCGACGAGAAGCGTACGTCTATACCGAGCAGTTTGGCCATTGCACACCAAAAGTGTGACGTGAACTGAGAACCCCTATCCGAGACGATGACTGACGGAAGCCCAAAGAGACAAAAGACGTGAACAAAGAAGAGCTTGGCCATGGCAGGGGCAGTGGGTATTCCTTTACCGGGAACAAAACGGGCCATCTTGGAAAACGAATCAATAACCACCCATAGAGTGTCAAAGCCCTGGACCCGAGGTAGATCCGTGATGAAGTCTATGGTCACGGTGTGCCAGGGCCTGGGGGGAACGGGCAACGGGAGAAGGAGACCCACAGCGCGACCCCTACGATGTTTGCACCATGCACAAATGGCGCACGTGTTAACGTAGCGCTCTACATCTTCCTCATGGAAGGCCACCAGCACCATCGTTTAAGTAATGCCAAGGTACGGGATTGACCGGGGTGACCGTGCACAGGGGTATCGTGGGACCATTCGAGCGCCATGTTGCGAGTATCCGTAGTGGGCAGGAACAACCTATCCGATACAAAGGGCAGGCCGTCATGGTACACGGGATCCCATTCGGATAGTTGATCGGGGTGTAAGATAACCCACTTTCGTATAGCATCGAGCAAGGGCAAGGATGGGGTGCATAGACACACTACCTTGCCGCAGTCCAGGAGAGTGTCGGGGTAAACAGATAAGGCCACGCCCCCAGGGGAACGAGACAGGTTGTCAGCCTTTCCGTGAGCTGAGCCAGAACAGTGCTTGATAACAAAATCGAAGGCAACAAAGAACAAGTGCCACCAGACCTGCCTGCTGTTGACGCATTTCAGGGAGGCCAGATCTTGCAAGTTTTGATGGTCGGAATACACAGTGACCTGGTGCTTAGCACCCAATAGATGATGCCTCCACAACGTAAAGCGTCCCTGACTGCTAAGAGCTCCTTTTCAGTCACAGTATAGTGGGATTCGGCGTCAGTGAACTTGCGGGAGTGAAAGGCCACAGGGTGAAGTCGGCCAGAGGAGGGGCATATCTGTGACAAAACCGCACCTAGAGCAAAGGAGAAAGCGTCAGCCTCCACGATGAAAGGCAACTCCGGGTCTGGATGCTGCAGAACGGGTGCGGTGGTAAATGCTGTTTTCAAGGCCTCGAAGGCTTGTTGATGTGTGTCCGCTCATGAGAAAGGAGTGCGGGGGCTGGTCAAAGAGGTGAGAGGAGCTACCAGAGAAGAAAACCCCGAAATAAAGCGCCTGTAAAAGTTAGCGAAGCCAAGAAAAGACTGCAGTGCTTTCAGGTTTTTTGTAACAGGCCAATCCAACACGGCCCGTACCTTGGAAGCGTTCATGGCCAGCCCCCCAGGAGTGATAGAGAAACCAAGGAACTCCACGGAGTCAGTATGGAACAGACACTTTTCTGGCTTGACGAAGAGAGAGTGTGCCTGCAAGGGAGAGAGCACTTCGCGTACGTGCCGTACATGTTCACTCAGGTTTCGAGAAAAGATCAGTATGTCGTCTAGATACACCACAACGAACACGTCCAGGATATCGGAAAATATGTCGTTCATGAACCTCTGGAACGTGGCCGGAGCGTTGCATAAACCGAAGGGCATTACTGTGTATTCATACAACCCGTAGCGAGTGCAAAAGGCGGTCTTCCACTCATCGCCAGGGCGTACACACACCAGGTTGTAAGCCCCACGCAGGTCCAATTTGGTGAAGATGGAGGCGTGGGAGAGACAGTCGAGCAGGGGCGTGATCAAGGGTATGGGATACCTGTTTTTCACTGTGATGGCATTAATCCGTCTGTAGTCTAGCATGGACGTAGATCACCCTCTTTTTTGGGGACAAAAAAAATGGGGCTAGCAGCTGCAGAAGTGGAGGGGCGGATATGACCTAAGTGGAGGGCCTTTTGGATATATTCTTTCAAAACCACATCTTCAGCGGGGGAAAGGGAGTAGATCTGACCTGTGGGAATGACACTGTCGGGTAGCAGATCTATCGGGCAATCGTATGGGCGGTGAGGCGGGAGTGCTTCTGATGAACCCTGATCGAATACCCCCATGTAGTCTTGGTACTGGGCCGGTACAGATGTGGAAACCAGGCCGACTGTGTGGTGCTCTACCGGGGAACACGAGGCTGTGGCGTCCCTGATAGTCAAGTGAGCAATGGAACCCAGAGCTTGAGCGGGTGTAGCGTCACCGATGTTGGCGGGAAGGCAGAAATGCTGACATAGGTCGGAACTCGAAGTGTACTAAACCAGCCTTCCAGTCTATCAACGGGTTGTGCTCCTGGAGCCAGGGTATCCCCAATATAAGACTGAATTGGGGCATTGCGATGAGATCGAAGCTCAAGGTTTCGATGTGGATTGACTGGATTGTCAAGAAAGCCAAGAAAAGACTGCAGTGCTTTCAGGTTTTTTGTAACAGGCCAATCCAACACGGCCCGTACCTTGGAAGCGTTCATGGCCAGCCCCCCAGGAGTGATAGAGAAACCAAGGAACTCCACGGAGTCAGTATGGAACAGACACTTTTCTGGCTTGACGAAGAGAGAGTGTGCCTGCAAGGGAGAGAGCACTTCGCGTACGTGCCGTACATGTTCACTCAGGTTTCGAGAAAAGATCAGTATGTCGTTTAGATACACCACAACGAACACGTCCAGGATATCGGAAAATATGTCGTTCATGAACCTCTGGAACGTGGCCGGAGCGTTGCATAAACCGAAGGGCATTACTGTGTATTCATACAACCCGTAGCGAGTGCAAAAGGCGGTCTTCCACTCATCGCCAGGGCGTACACACACCAGGTTGTAAGCCCCACGCAGGTCCAATTTGGTGAAGATGGAGGCGTGGGAGAGACAGTCGAGCAGGGGCGTGATCAAGGGTATGGGATACCTGTTTTTCACTGTGATGGCATTAATCCGTCTGTAGTCTAGCATGGACGTAGATCACCCTCTTTTTTGGGGACAAAAAAAATGGGGCTAGCAGCTGCAGAAGTGGAGGGGCGGATATGACCTAAGCGGAGGGCCTTTTGGATATATTCTTTCAAAACCACATCTTCAGCGGGGGAAAGGGAGTAGATCTGACCTGTGGGAATGACACTGTCGGGTAGCAGATCTATCGGGCAATCGTATGGGCGGTGAGGCGGGAGTGCTTCTGATGAACCCTGATCGAATACCCCCATGTAGTCTTGGTACTGGGCCGGTACAGATGTGGAAACCAGGCCGACTGTGTGGTGCTCTACCGGGGAACACGAGGCTGTGGCGTCCCTGATAGTCAAGTGAGCAATGGAACCCAGAGCTTGAGCGGGTGTAGCGTCACCGATGTTGGCGGGAAGGCAGAAATGCTGACATAGGTCGGAACTCGAAGTGTACTAAACCAGCCTTCCAGTCTATCAACGGGTTGTGCTCCTGGAGCCAGGGTATCCCCAATATAAGACTGAATTGGGGCATTGCGATGAGATCGAAGCTCAAGGTTTCGATGTGGATTGACTGGATTGTCAAGAGCATCGGGGCCGTTTGTTGTTTGATAGGTCCGGATATCAAGGCGGTGCCGTCAACCGCATGTACCGGTTCGGGTAAGGGTTTGGCCAGGAGCGGTAGGTTCAGGGAATGCGCAAGGTTGATGTCGATGTAGTTACCAATGGCCCCAGAGTCTATGATGATGGTAACAGGGTGTGAGATTCCGGGCGTGGGCTGGATAACTGCTTGTACATGGATCGGCCTGATGCGACCGTAAGCAGGTGTGGCGTTCGGGGTAGGACCAGAGGTGCTCGACCCAGCCCCCGTGTCTAGGGTCGAGCGGTCCGAAAACCCGAGAACTTGAGTTTTGGTCTGCGGGGACATTCCTTGACATAGTGCCCTGTGAGCCCGCAATAAAAACAGGCGTTGTCTGTTCTTCTACGCTCTCGTTCTGCTGGTGTGATCGGGCTCCGTATGCCCCCTATCTGCATGGGTTCAGGAGTTGTATTGGGGTTAGCTGAGGCACCGGGCAGTGGAGGAAAACCTGCCTCGGCTCTTTGTTCTGAACGCCGGGCGTCTACCTGTAAGGCTAAGTCCACTATGTCTTGGAATGTGGTGGGTAGCGAAGGAACAACAGCAAGAGCATCCTTCATGGCGTTGCTCAGGCCCCTGTAGAACACAACGGACCTCTTGTTTTCGGGCCAGGAAGTTTCTGCTACCAACTGATTGAATCTAGTAATATACTCGATCAAGGAGCCCTTCCCTTGCCCCAGGTCCAGGAGTTCTAAATCACGGCACTGTACTTTATAACGAGTGTCGAACACCCTTGACATTTCCGTAATCAATAGGTCGAAGTCATAAAGGGCAGGGTTGTCTTCCTCCAGGAGGGGATTGGCCCAAGCTGCAGCTGTACCAGCTAAGTGGGAGAGTGGTGGAGTCTGGAAAAGCCTGGGGTCTGCACAGGAAGTGTAGTTTACACTGGTTCAAGAAGGTCCTGAACTTACTGGGGTCCCCATGAAACCTTTCGGGAGCCGCCAAGGGGAAGGGGGATGGTAGTAACACTGGTATGGGACCCTGGGATGGTGGGACAGGAGGAGGCGTGGGCTCTGAAGTCGATGGGACGTCCCCAAATTCAGTATCGGGAGGCAAGGGGTATCTGGTGCTTTGGTTATGGTCCAGGCGCTGGTGTATGGCAGTGGTGGCTGCGTCCATATCAGCACGTAACACGGTTATGGCTTGTACCATAGCAGCCAGGGATTCATCTGCGGCCCCCTGCATAACTACACGACAGGTTGGCTTTACAGTCTGTTGTGACTTGACTGTCGTGTAGTCAGGAGAGACCTCTGTCCACAAGTGCCGCACAGGGAGGAGCAAAAAGACTCCCTGTGCAACCCTTGAGGCCACAGGTGGGAGATCTTCTTCCTCTGGAACCGCAGACCCTCAGAAACCCCAGACCACTGCAAAGAAAGCACCGGTTAAGTTATGCGCCCAACAACAACCACTAGTCAATACAATAACAAGTTGGAACAGTCTTACCCAGTGGAGCGGTGAGGTACTCCGGTATACCTATGGGGTTTTTCCGGGATTCTCCAGGACCCTCCCTATCAGGATAGTATTGCCAGAAGGTCAAACGTACTTGAGATGGAACGGGCCCACCCGTTGTCAAAGTCCAGAACAAGGACCATTGATCGTAGTGCCAGGGGTAAAGAAGATGAAGTCCAAAAGCAGTCCGTGGTTTGTGATCGGGAGTTCCAAAAGACAAAGCCAGGGAGATCCAATAGCAATTCCGTGAAGCAGTCCAAGGTCGGTATCCAGGTATTCAAGAAATCAGGTACGTAGCGCCGAACAGTGTCCAAGGATTTAAACAGCTGTGAAGCGCCGGTTGAACCGACGCGGCCGTTTAAATACTGGCGCTTCACTCCCCATCTGGATACGTGACCCGCAGCCTCCGGTCACGTGATCTGCTGCCGCACACGTGCGTACCTTCCGGGTCACGTGACCAGCACCCATGTCTTGGGAACGTGAAGCATTCCTGGAATGCGGAAGTGCGGGTGCACGGAGTCGATCCCTCAATCTCCATGGGAGACGCCACTGAAGCGGGCGCCGCAGCGGGTGGGTTGCAAAATGCTGGGGACCATCTGGTGGCAACCTAAATGAGGAGGATACCGATAAATCTCGGAGCTGGGCATGAGATCGGGAGGGGTTAGGCACCATAGAGGGGGGACTGGGAAACCTGTTCTGATCCCTACGAGTCGTGACACAACCAGGGTCGGTACACCTTTTTTTCGCCCCCTCATTACACCTACACCAGAATCAACCTTTTGTTAATCTCGGAAGAAGGGAACGGGGTGGCACAACAGCCAAAGGTAGAAGCCATAACTTGGTCGGACCACGAACTCCTCATAGCGAATTGGTCACTGCCCATCTCCCCAAGATCTTCCTGATGGCGTTGCAATGATACACTCCTCAGGGACCCATTATTTCGTGATTTCATGAGGCAGGAAATGCTGGCCTATTTTGAGACAAACGACACCGGCGAGACGGATATGTCCATGGTGTGGGATGCCGCAAAAGCCACTTTCAGGGGCCTTCTCATAGCGGAGGGTTCGAGACGTAAACGGAAGAGAGGCCTAATCGAGGGTAAACTCTGCACTGAGTTGGGCGCTCTGCGAGCCAGACTGGGCCTCCCGGGGGTAGATCGAGGGGCTCTCCTGGAGGAGATGCAGGGCAAAAGACAGGAAGTCCATATGGTCCTCATAGGGGAAGTCATCAAGAAAATGAGATATACTAAGCAGAGGTACTACGAACGGGGGGATAAGGTGGGGACCCTACTAGCGCAGAGGGCTCGGGGCTGCAGGGTTGAGAGAGGAGTCACTCGTCACAGGGATGGAGTGGGTGGGATTCACGGGGGCTGTGAGGAAATAGTGGAGTGTTTCGCGGACTATTACAGCAAACTCTATTCCAAAAATGCAGGCGAATCACTGGAGGACATCCGCGTCTACCTGGCAGAACACCCTCTGCCTAGGCTGTCCGATGTGGAGCTAGAGGTCCTGGAGAGGGAGATATCGGAGGAGGAGGTGGAGGGCGCTATCAAAAGGATGAAGGTGGGAAAGGCACCGGGGGAAGACGGCTATACAGCCGACTTTTACAAACAGACCCAACCTGTCCTGCTGAAGCCCCTGGCCAAACTGTTTAACCAGATCAGGAACCGGGAGTCCATCCCACCGACATTTTTGCAGGCCCTCATCACTGTTATACCCAAACCCGGCAAGGACCAGACGGAATGTGGGTCTTATAGACCCATCTCACTCCTCAATCTGGACGCTAAGATCTTTGCCAGAATTCTGGCCACCAGACTTGAGGGCTGCCTCTCGCGCCTGGTACACCCCGACCAAGCGGGATTTGTCGTGAACAGGCAGGGTTCTGATAATATGCGGAAGACGCTCCATGTGCTTGCCTCGAGAGGGGTCCGCGACGAAGGCGCGCTTCTACTGGCCCTTGACGCGGAGAAGGCCTTTGACAGGGTCAGCTGGGCCTTTATGAGGGAGGTATTCACGACCCTGGGTGTGGGCCCGAGGTGGCTGGGTTGGATCTCCGCGCTCTACTCATCCCCCTTCGCTAGAGTGGTGGCAAATGGGACTGAGTCGAGGACATTCCCCCTCGAGCGTGGTACACGGCAGGGATGTCCTTTGTCCCCCCTAATTTACGCGCTCGTGATGGAACCATGGGCAATTTCGATCCGCAACGATGCGGCCATCAGGGGAGTACAGGTCGGAGAGATGCAGTGCAAAGTCTGCCTTTTTGCTGATGATGCTTTGCTCTATATCACAACCCATCCCAAACAGTCCCCCGAATGCTGCAGGGCCTCTCGCGCTATGGGGACCTATCGGGGTACAAAGTTAATCTGGAGAAATCGGTGGCGTTCGTAGGGGGTAACTTATCAGACTCAGAGATGACCTTTGTTAACGGACTCCCCTTCAGGGTGAGAGACGACAGATTGCGGTACCTTGGAGTCCAGGTCACCCGTGACCCCGAGGGCCTATAACCGGCCAATTTCCCCCCCCTCTGGTCAGCAATCCGGAAAGACATAGGGCCTCATTACACGGAAGGCGGTGAGCCATGGCGCTATTAGCGCCATGGCTCATGCTGGTAAAATACCGGCACCGCCTTGGCGGAAAGGGGATTTACCGCCCCATTCCAAGGTTGGTGGGGCGGTAAATCCCCCTTCCGCCATTGCCCTTCCCCATTCCCATTTCTGCCCCATAGGGCTCTATGGGAATGGGGAAGGCGCTAATTACGGCACCACAATTTTGCGGTGCCGTAATTAGCTCCGAGGTCCCTTAGCGGGTTGGTTTTTAACGCCTGCAAAAAGCAGGCGTTAAAGCACCAACCCTCTAAGGGACCTCGTAGTAAGGCGGTAGGGATTTACCGGTACCGGTATTTTACCGGTACCAGTAAATCCCTACCGCCATCCGTGTAATGAGGCCCTAGAGCGATGGTCAGGGTCGGGGCTCTCCGGAATTGGCACGTCTCAAGCTCATAAAAATGATAATCCTTCCCACGTTTTTATTTCTTTTCCAAATGCTCCCGGTGCTGATCCCCAAAACTTTTTTCAAGGAAACGAAGCGAGTCCTCCTCGACTTTCTCTGGTCAGGGAAGAAACACAGAATCTCCTACGAGGTGCTGACCAGACCGAAGGAGGATGGAGGGGTGGGATACCCTGACCTTGAAACATACCATAGGGCCTCCCAACTGAGGGTCCTGTTCGACCACTTTGCCCCGGGGACGAAAAAACAATGGGTAGCCATGGACAACGGGCCTCTCGCACCCGTCACCATAGAGGAATGGCTCTGGGTCCCGAGGAAGAAGATCCCCAGAAGTGTCTTGTACCACCCAGTCCTAAAAGTGTTGTGGTCCCTATGGAAAGAAGGAGGGGGTTACTACCGCTGGCTTACAACATGGCCCTCCCCTTTAAGCTGCATTTGGGCCCCCCCTTCCTGGCCAAGATAGCGGAACCAGCGGCGTACCAGACGTGGTTCGAGGCAGGCCTTAGCAGGACTGGTCACCTCTGGGTGGGGGGCTCCTTCTTACCCCTGAAAGATCTGGAGGAGGCCCTGGGGATAGGCACCCTGTCCCCCTTTCGCTATCTCCAGCTTAAGGGAGTCCTGACCGAACCATCCTGGGGGGACACCCTCAGGAGAGAGCTTACAGACTTTGAAAAACTCCTCCTTTTGGCGAGGGGCTCCAAGGGAATAATATCCCGCCTCTACAAGCTCTTCCTCTTTTCTGTCCCGTGAGACCTCCCACCTGCACGCACACAATGGGGAAAGGACCTGGGTGAGGAGATCGACGACGAGAGGTGGAGGGAGATGTGTAGGCGGGCCAACCGCTCCACGGCCTCACTCCAGTATCGCCACCAGGCCCTCAAGGTATTGCATCGATGGCACTACCCCCCACAGAGGATTGCTAGAATGAGGCCGTGGTATGACCCACATTGCTGGAAGTGTAGGACCGAAAGGGGGGATTATATTCACATGTGGTGGGGGTGCCCAGTGGTCCAAAAGTACTGGGAGGATGTTTTGACATGGATTAAGGGGATAGATGGGGTAGAGCGGCCTTCCTGTCCCTGGCTTCTCCTTTTCGGAATTGACATTGGGGACGATCATGAAAATACCCATGACCACATGCTCCAGGTTATGTTGGTGGCGGCCAGGTGCTGCCTGGCACAAAAATGGAAGAACCCCGGAATGCCCGGGGAAAAAGCATGGGTAACCAAGGTACGGGCCATTTACGACATTGAATTCCTCACCCATTTACTTGACGAATCTTGATCCAACATCGAGGAAATATGGCTCCCCTTCTTCAAAAAATACGGCCGCACAGTGTAATCTTAGGCTCCGGACCCGGAGAACCCCCCTCTGGGGGCCTCAGGCCAGCGTTCACTGGTCCAACTCCGAGTCCTTCAAAGCTCGGCCCATGACTTCGACGTGCCAAGTGCACAACATTTAGACTTTGCTATGCTCTTTTCGGAACCCGTCAAATACGCAATTATTGAGAACTTGAACTGGTGGGGGGTGGGGGGTGTTAAGGAGTGGGGGGTGAGGGGTTATAACTGGTTTCCTGTTTATTCATGTTTAAATATGCTCTGCATTGTTGGAACACAGGTGCGAAATCTAATAAAAATTTGATTTTCAAAAAAAAAGCACTGTTTCCACTTCTCCCTTGGAAAAGCAGGATTCTCCTTAGGTCACTTTTCTCAGATTTACACAAGTGCTCAAATCCTTCAGAATCACTTTTAACAAGGTCTCTGCGCCAAAGCTTTGTGAAGCTTGGATTTCCCAAAGTCCTCCAGCTCTTTGGTAGGCACCTGGGTTCTCACAATTAATATCCATAGGCCGTCTGCCAGCTTGAGTATTCCAAATTCCCGTAACCTAGTTTGCTTCTCCGGCCTTTCTGCAAAGTGCTGTACTCCTTTCAATCTGTTTTACGTGGGACGTTTATGTAGTGGAGCAACTGTATACACCTGCAGGAGATCTCACGCCCCCCCCCACCTGCTCTGTATTGGAGACATGAGAATGTGCCTTGCCTGACACTAGTTATTGTGTCAATACCGCAGCGAGTATTTGGAAGAAGATAACAGTGGCACTATTTGACCATATTTTGTGTCAGGGATTGCCAGAACCGGTACAGAGACAAATGACAAAACAAGTAGGGATGGAAGCGAAGCCATGGGCTGAGATACAATGAACTATTGTGCATCATTGTCGGTTGTTGCAAGAGAACAATAAAAAGAAAGATGAGAATAGAAAGATTGAGGAAGCTAAATTAGTTCAGAAGAAACTGTCAAAATTCGCTATAGGAGGAGCAGTGCTCACAAGTGGAGAGTGGGAACACAAGAAATAGTGGGTACATCACAGGTGAATAGTACACACCTAGTGGATCAAAATGGGTATGGGTTTGGCCACGAGGTACAGGTGTAAGCTTTAGAAGAAGAGGAGGCAGATTTCAGAACGCTCATGGTGGATTTCAGAATGCCCAAGCTGGATTTCAAAATACTCAGATTGTTTTTTTCTCAATCCCATTGCACAATGACTCACAAGATCTTACTTCCTTTAAATTCAGACAAAAAATACTAAAGCATACTCGTCTACCTCAAGGTTATTGTGAGTCCACATTGATCTTTAATAGGGTCCAATAGATGGAGTTAGGTAACATTGAACTAAAGAGTGCAGTGATTCAATACGTCGATGACATACTAGTCTGCAGTGAAACAGAGGATGAGTGTAGACAAGACTCTATTCAGCTAATGGGCCTCATTACGAGGTTAGAGGTAGCTATGGAGCTATTAGCTCCATGGCTGCCTCCAAAACCCTTCCGACTCCACCCTGGTGAATGGAGCTATTAACGGTCCATTCTGAGGTCGGAGGGACCGGTAATTCCCCATTCACCAGGGCCATTCCCCATTGACATTTGAGCCCCCATAGGGCTCAATGGGAATGGGTAAGGCGCTAATAACGGTACTGCAAATTGCGGTACCGTTTTTAGCTCTAGAGTCCCTTTGCGGGTCCCGTCCTTAACGCCTGCAAAAAACAGGCGTTAAGGAAGGACCCGCAAAGGGAACTCGTAGTAGGGAGGTAAGGGATTACCGACACTGGTGCCCTTACCGGTGCCGGTAATCCCTTACCTCCCACCTCGTAATGAGGCCCAATGACTATATTGGCAGGCAAAGGATACAAGGTAGACAAGTGAAATTACAGTACTCACATAAAGGAAAGAAGGTGACATCTGAAAAGAGCTGAGGCTATCATGAAAACGCCAGAGCCAAACCTAGTGAGGCAAATGCAGCAGTTCCTTGGTCTATGCAGTTATTGAGGGGCCTGGGTGTTCGATTACAGCCCATACACTAAGCCTCTTTTGCAAGCACTAAAGAAAGCCCAAGTTGGTAAGGAAAAGATAGACTGGACTGAAGAAATGGAGGAAGGATTTGAGGAATTAAAAAGAGAAATTTGTACAGCTCCAGTTTTAGTGATTCCCAACTACAGCAAGGAATTTTATTTGTTTTCACACACAAATGGGTAGGTAATGACAGCAGTGCACACACAAAAACGTTGGGGTATACGCCTTTGGCATACTACAGTGGGATTTTAGATCAAGTCATGAGAGGAAATTTTTTGCGTGCAAACAATCTTTAGCTGCTGCCGCATTTGCAATTGAGAAGTCCACAAGTATTACCATAGGCTGTTCCATGACTCTCTACATGGAGCATGCCTTATTTGTCATTTTAGGGAAACGCAAGGGTACATTAACGTCATAAAGAGCTTCTGCTTATGAAGTAATGATTTTTAATCCAGCGATTAAGACAGTGAGGTGCAAAATAGTGAACCCAGCCACGTTTGTAGTGAAACCTATAGAAGAAGGTGATCATGTGCATGACTGTGCAAATTATGTTGACTTTTATGATGAAAATGCTTTAGTGAGAGGGGAGATTCTTTTTATTGATGGTTCTTCGAAAATTGATCAGATTAGTAGGGAGAGGCATTCAGGCTCTGCAGTTGTAAGACACAGATTAAATGGTGAATTTCAGGTAGTGGCAAGTGCAAGAGTACTGTCTCATTTTTCAGCACAAGTGGCAGAATTGGTAGTACTTATTGTTGCACTCGAGAAACACAAAGGGCAGGAAGTGATGGTGTACAGTGACTCCACCTGTGTGACGTCAACTGTGCACGCAGGGCAGTCACGTTGGAAAAGGAGGGGTTATCTCTGCACAGACGGCACTCCAGTGCAACATGCATCCTTATTGGACAGGCTTATTAAGGTACTACAACTCCCAGTAGCCATAGTGGTCATAAAATGTGCAGAACATACTAAACAAATAGACTTTCAGGGTAATTCATAGAAAATCGCACAAAAGAGGCGCACGCGACTGGCGCACAGCATGCCCGTGCGAATGTCTGCACCAGCCACGTGTGCTAAAATCGCTTTCTGCGCACAGCGTATTCATGGATTTTCGAATCCAAAACCAGCCGTGGCGCAGCATGGCGCAGCGACCCTGCAGCAGCGCCAGTTACGCCCCCAAGAACGCCCTCGCGCAAGGAAAAGCCTTCAAAATCCCCAAATAATCACAAAGGGCTGCGCTAACCCTGGACCAGTACACAGGGCTGGCAAACAGCAAACGCCAAGCGTGGAACGTGTATAACAGGGGTTCGTGGGAAGTATCACACACGATTCCAGCAGGGTACGTGTATTTCAGGGGTACGTAGGAAGTTCCACACGCGATTACAGCAGGGTACGTGTATTTCAGGGGTTCTGGGGAGTACTACACGTGAATTGGCCGTGTGGGTCCTCCCAGGTGTTCGCTCTACAACCTCCACGGCCCCTGCAGGCAGCCCACACCACGGGGGACTACCCTGCACCCCTGCTCATGTCCCGCACGCAGCCCATCCACCATGGGCATGACCCCCAGCCAACCCACATGTCACCTTGCACTACTGATCAACAATGCATGTCTCCCACCACCCCCACCCCCCAGCAGTGCAGGGGCAGCCACCACCAGGCCCCCACCCATGTCCACCACCACCCCCACCCCCCAGCCACCAGGGGCAGATTCCACCAGGCCCCCACTCATGTCTATGACCACCACCACCCCCCCAGCCACCAGGGGCAGCCTCCACCAGGCCCCCACTCATGTCTCCCACCACCCCCACCCCCCAGCAGTGCAGGGGCAGCCTCCACCAGGCCCCCACCCATGTCTCCCACCACCCCCACCCCCCAGCCACCAGGGGCAGATTCCACCAGGCCACAACTCATGTCTACCACCACCCCCACCCCCCAGCCACCAGGTGAAGCCTCCACCAGGCCCACACTCATGTCTCCCACCACCCCACCCCCCAGCCACCAGGGGCAGATACCATCAGGCCCCCACTCATGTCTCCCACCACCCCCACCCCCCAGCAGTGCAGGGGCAGCCTCCACCAGGCCCCCACTCATGTCTCCCACCACCCCCACCCCCCAGCAGTGCAGGGGCAGCCTCCACCAGGCCCCCGCTCATGTCTCCCACCACCCCCACCCCCCAGCCACCAGGGGCAGATACCATCAGGCCCCCACTCATGTCTCCCACCACCCCCACCCCCCAGCAGTGCAGGGGCAGCCTCCACCAGGCCCCCACTCATGTCTACGACCACCACCACCCCCCAGCCACCAGGGGCAGCCTCCACCAGGCCCCCACTCATGTCTCCCACCACCCCCAACCCCCAGCAGTGCAGGGGCAGCCTCCACCAGCCCCCCACTCCTGTCTCCCACCACCCCCACCCCCAGCAGTGCAGGGGCAGCCTCCATCAGGCCCCCACTCATGTCCCCTATTACCCCCACCCCCCAGCCACCAGGGGCAGATACCATCAGGCCCCCACTCATGTCTCCCACCACCCCCACCCCCCAGCCACCAGGGGCAGATACCATCAGGCCCCCACTCATGTCTTCCACCACCCCCACCCCCCAGCAGTGCAGGGGCAGCCTCCACCAGGCCCCCACTCATGTCTCCCACCACCCCCACCCCCCAGCAGTGCAGGGGCAGCCTCCAACAGGCCCCCACTCATGTCTCCCACCACCCCCACCGCCCAGCCACCAGGGGCAGCCTCCACCAGGCCCCCACTCATGTCTCCCACCACCCCCACCCCCCAGCAGTGCAGGGGCAGCCTCCACCAGGCCCCCACTCATGTCCCCTATTACCCCCACCCCCCAGCCACCAGGGGCAGATACCATCAGGCCCCCACTCATGTCTCCCACCACCCCCACCCCCCAGCAGTGCAGGGGCAGCCTCCACCAGGCCCCCGCTCATGTCTCCCACCACCCCCACCCCCCAGCCACCAGGGGCAGAAACCATCAGGCCCCCACTCATGTCTCCCACCACCCCCACCCCCCAGCAGTGCAGGGGCAGCCTCCACCAGGCCCCCACTCATGTCTCCCACCACCCCCACCCCCCAGCAGTGCAGGGGCAGCCTCCAACAGGCCCCCACTCATGTCTCCCACCACCCCACCCCCCAGCCACCAGGGGCAGCCTCCACCAGGCCCCCACTCATGTCTACCACCACCCCCACCCCCCAGCAGTGCAGGGGCAGCCTCCAACAGGCCCCCACTCATGTCCCCTATTACCCCCACCCCCAGCAGTGCAGGGGCAGCCTCCAACAGGCCCCCACTCATGTCCCCTATTACCCCCACCCCCCAGCAGTGCAGGGGCAGCCTCCAACAGGCCCCCACTCATGTCCTGTATTACCCCCACCCCCCAGCAGTGCAGGGGCAGCCTCCACCAGGCCCCCACCCATGTCTACCACAACCCCCACCCCCCAGCCACCAGGGGCAGATACCATCAGGCCCCCACTCATGTCCCCTATTACCCCCACCCCCCAGCAGTGCAGGGGCAGCCTCCAACAGGCCCCCACTCATGTCCCCTATTACCCCCACCCACCAGCAGTGCAGGGGCAGCCTCCAACAGGCCCCCACTCATGTCTACCACCACCCCCACCCCCCAGCCACCAGGGGCAGCCTCCACCAGGCCCCCACTCATGTCTCCCACCACCCCCACCCCCCAGCAGTGCCGAGGCAGCCTCCAACAGGCCCCCACTCATGTCTACCAACACCCCCACCCCCCAGCCACCAGGGCAGCATCCACCAGGCCCCCACTCATGTCTCCCACCACCCCCACCCCCCAGCAGTGCAGGGGCAGCCTCCACCAGGCCCCCACTCATGTCCCCTATTACCCCCACCCCCCAGCAGTGCAGGGGCAGCCTCCAACAGGCCCCCACTCATGTCCCCTATTACCCCCACCCCCCAGCAGTGCAGGGGCAGCCTCCACCAGGCCCCCACTCATGTCCCCTATTACCCCCACCCCCAAGCCACCAGGGGCAGATACCATCAGGCCCCCACTCATGTCTCCCACCACCCCACCCCCCAGCCACCAGGGGCAGATTGCACCAGGCCCCCACTCATGTCTACCACCAGCCCTACCCCCCAGCCACCAGGGGCAGCCTCCACCAGGCCTCCACCCATGTCTCCCACCACCCCCACCCCCCAGCAGTGCAGTGGCAGCCTCCACCAGGCCCCCACCCATGTCTACCACCACCCCCACCCCCCAGCAGTGCAGGGGCAGCCTCCACCAGGCCCCCACTCATGTCTCCCACCACCCCCATCCCCCAGCAGTGCAGGGGCAGCCTCCACCAGGCCCCCACTCATGTCCCCTATTACCCCCACCCCCCAGCCACCAGGGGCAGATACCATCAGGCCCCCACTCATGTCTCCCACCACCCCCACCCCCCAGCCACCAGGGGCAGATACCATCAGGCCCCCACTCATGTCTCACCCCCACCCCCCAGCAGTGCAGGGGCAGCCTCCACCAGGCCCCCACTCATGTCTCCCACCACCCCCATCCCCCAGCAGTGCAGGGGCAGCCTCCAACAGGCCCCCACTCATGTCTCCCACCACCCCCACCCCCCAGCCACCAGGGGCAGCCTCCACCAGGCCCCCACTCATGTCCCCTATTACCCCCACCCCCCAGCAGTGCAGGGGCAGCCTCCACCAGGCCCCCACTCATGTCCCCCATTACCCCCACCCACCAGCACCGTGGGGCACCTGCCAGCAGGCCCCACTCATGTCCAACTCATGTTCCCCTGCACCCCCACCCCCCAGCATCGTGGGGCACCTGCCAGCAGTCCCCCACTCATGTCCAACTCATGTTCCCCTGCACCCCCACCCCCCAGCACCGTGGGGCACCTGCCAGCAGGCCCCCACTCATGTCCAACTCATGTACCCCAGCCCACATGTCATCACAATCTAGATCCCCGGTCCCCATGGTCAGCCTCCAAATGCAAAACACCCACCCGAGTATTCCATCCACCCACTCAGAAATGGAAATAACATGATAGAACTGCAATTGCAAGTTTGGAAACGAACACATGTCCCTCACATACACCCAATGGGTGTCAGTGAATCTCCAAACCCGTATCATGATATGCATGAAACCAATGAGATGATACTACACATTGAAGTTTGATCTAAAAATATGTATTGAAGAAAACAAGAATTGAATCAAAAATAAACTAACAGAAATGTGAATTTAAAAAAAGTAAAAAGAAGCATGTCCATGAAAAAAAGCTAAACCAAAAATCAGAATCCAAAGGAATGGTGTCCAAAGTCACAGTCCTGAAAAGAAAATCCAATGTGAAATTATAATAGAAAGCCATTGCTCCATGGGTAAATGGTAAAAACAAACGAAAATCCAACAGAAAACTATGTACAGGTGAACAAGCCAGGGTCCATGATCCCAACAAAAGAAATGAAACCTATCTAACAACACTACCTAATAAAAAATAACTATATACAAAAATGTGGCCCATTGTCCAAAAGGTCCAAAGAAAAAGCAAAAACAAAGGAAACCTAACACTAACTACATAACTATTTACATGGGCAGCGGGCTAGTCCAACGGCTCACTGGATGTTGTCATGGGCCAGGGCATCATCGAACTCCTGTTCAATGGCTTGGAGGCGGGCATGTTCCCTGGCCCCGAGGTCTCGCAGGGATAAAGCAGTGTCCAGCTCCAACTCCCTGCGAAGACCCTCGAGGAACTCAGCCCGCCTCAGCGCCCTCCGCATGGAGTTCTCCGCCCTGACCATTGTGAGCCGTTCCTCCTCTGCCCGCTGCCGCTCTGCACCTATCCGCTGGCCCAACCGCTCCCACACGGAAGCCACTCCCATTCCAGGGTTCTCCTGCCCTCCGGCCGATGCCTGCACCCCTGATGTTGATGGCCCTGAGCCATGATGCCTCCCACGTCGAGTCTGCCGCTGCCTCCAACGCAACTGCCTGTGCCAGCACGACGGCATCCAGGCTGATGGTATCCACCGACGCCGTCGTGCACGTGCCATGCCCGATGATGCCGTCACATCCTCCATCTGCTGGGGTCCAGTTGCTGGTGTGTCCACCCCTGCTGGACCTCCGACTCCCGACTGTGGCAGGGATGGGATCCCCACCGAGCCGGCTGCATTGGTCGGGGCAGGTCCACAGGGGGCCCCGGTGGCATCTGGGCCGGAAGACGGCATGGAGAACGACTGGTGCATAGTCTCCACAGAGGAGGAGAGGGTCGCCAGATTGGCCGACACATGTAGGAAACCCCCGACCATGGCCGTTCCCAACTGGGCCACGTCGGCACGGTGCTCTCCGTGATGACGTGCATGCTCCTCCCGGGAAGCACGCACCTCATCACGAATTGCACCTGTGCGCAACGCGACACCAATCAGGACCTTCTCCATACGGCCAGGGGTCCCCTCGTACGCAGGTGGAGGGGAGTCAGATGACATGGACATCCCCCCTACCTGCGGACGGGCCTGGGATGGGGCATCCCTGCTGGTGCATGGTGGTGCAGTCACAGTGTCAGGGACAGTGACATGCACAGGCCCCTCCACGGTGACCTGTGCTGCCTCCTGCCCCTGCCCCTGGACTGCAACACTTGCACCAGCAGGGATGCCCCCACCAGGTCCCATGTGCGCCTCAGTAGTGGCCTCCTCCTCCTCTGTGGAAACTACCAACCTGGATGGCTCCACCCCGTCTTCCACCATTGCAAGCCCCTGTGGGGGCTCACCCACCCCTTCCGCTGCAGCCGTGGGGGCATCCCCGCCGCTTTGCTCCACAGAGCCGTCTCCGCCCTCTTCTTCACGTGGCGCTGTGTAGAGGGAGACATAAAACACAAGCATCAGGGTACTGTACAATGGTCCCCTAGATAGGAAGCAATAGCAGATGAGTGGCACTGTCAAAGATCACTTCCATCATGTCCCTCCACAACACATGGCTCAGTGCAGGTAAAACACATGCAGTAACAGGCATGGCGCATGCTATGGACATTAGCATACATGTCCAAGTTATTCTTCAAACATACACTGTTGTTTTGGAACTCACATGCATCATGTGCCATGCCTATCACATGCACACACTTCACCCTAGTTTCATCCATCTGGCCTCGTACACCACAGACACAGTGGATACAAGGATGACTAGGGTGCATCAGTGAACCGGAACATTGCCACAGACATGTGTCATGCATCCCAGGCATTCACAAGTCACAAACACGCTGGTCAGACACACAGACATGGACAGCATATATGTACATGGCATCAGCACCCATCCCTCACCCATGTCCAGGAACAGAGACTGGCATGCTTTCATGTGGCCATTCCGCATAGGGCAACCCATGTTGCAATTGAACACATGCACCAACCGTGTGGTTCACACATTACTGGTCTCACATGCATGACGTCCCTGCACACACACATGCATACATGGGCTATGTCACACATACAGGCAGGTATCAGACAACCAGCACACTGCGACATGCCCTGTCTCACACAGCAATGCTTGGCCACTTATCGCTCAACTCCAGACGGGTCTGCCTCTCAAGGATCTGGCCGTGGAGCGCTGGGCCTATGCGTTCCAGGACCCTCATCTGGATGGTACTCATGCGGCCCCGACCCCCTCCAAGAGGCGCCGGGCCTTCAAGAGGGTCCTGGACCTGCAGTCATCCCAGCGCTTCTTGACATGTTGGTAGTCGCGGACTGCCACCCCATCTGCGTTGATGGCAGTCACGATGTCCGTCCAGATACGAGTCCGTCCTTCCTTGTTGGCGCGCTTACTTCCGAAGAGGGCATCATACTGCCCCAGGACTTGCTCCACCAGGACACCAACTTCGGTGGCACTGAAGCTGGTGCCCCTCTGCCTCTCTGGCCGGGGGTTGCCAGTGGTGCCAGATGTAGCAGTGCCCGACATGGCAACCCCAGAGGCAGGAGTGGGTGGGCACTGGGTCCTGGGGCTGGGCTGTGGAGCGATGGTATCCCAGTCGGGAGTACTCTGTTCCAGCAGGGGTGGACACAGCAAATGGACCCCTGCAGATGGCTGATGTGCAGGCACCAAATGGCAGGGCACGGTGGCAGCAGGCAGGCAGGTAGGCAGGCAGCAGCAGATGGCTCGTGGGAGGCTGCTCGGGGCTCTGGGGGGCAGTAATTTGGCCTTTTGGGCAGGAGCGTGGTCTTCCGTGTGCTTATGCGTGGCCAGCTTGATACGGAGTGATTTGGCACGTGAAAATCCTGCACGTCTGCGTGTAAATCGAGGAAAGGCCCTTAGCGCGTATGCACGTCAGCACGCATATGCGATTTCATTGGACCAAAGGCCCTTAGCGCGTGAGCGCGTCTGTGACGTGAGGCGCGCGGGTGTTTCCCTCATTACACGTGATGACAGAGCACACGTGGATTTCCACCAATCGCGTGTGGAACTTCCTGTGCACCCCAGAAATACACGTACCCAGGCCAATCGCGTGTACGCTCACTTCCCTCCGATTACACGCGATGACACTCGGACGTGCAGTTTCATTTCATTGGCCCAAAGACACCATGCGCAGCTGTGACGTCACGCGCATGGCCGTAGAGAATGGTGCATGTAAAAATGAAGAGATACACGTCCGAGTGTCAAAGCGCGTAATTGGTGGAAATGGCCTCATCGCGTATGCGCGTCTGTGACGTGTGTATAAAAGGTACGTGTAGGACGCCATTTCCTTGTACGTGCTTTTCGTGGAGAGCGAGTGGGTGAAATCTGTACTTCTTGTCGGCTCACACGCGATTTACTTCACGGCGTTTCCAGTTCGTACTCCCTGTTACCTCTGACACTTTTTTCTCTTTTCCTCTTTTCCCTGGGCCTGTTTCCTCAAACAGCTCTCCTACTACTGTTGTCCTGTCTCCTCAGACAGCGTACAATTCTTCTTTTGGCGGGGGTTTTGCCAACGCGCACACGCGCATATTTTTCACGCTTTTGTTCCTGGCAGACGGTGAGTCGCGCACGTATCTAACATCTGTGCTTGCCCCGTGTGTCGCGTACCCCTTCAGAGGTCATTCTAGGCTGCGTGTGACACGCATACGTTCATTCTTGTGTTCCTGGGTGCCACAGCGTAGTGCAGGTTTTTTTTTCCACGCACGTGGTCTAGGAGGGGTTGCGTGAACCTTACTTCCCTTTTTTGGGCTGCCTGTGCGTTGCGTGACCCGTCATCTTTCCCCAGGGGTGACATACAGCCTTGCTAGAGCACTAGGGTACGATTACCATCTGGTACCCAAGCCCTTTGACCCCCAATTGCCCAGGACAATAGTTCACATCAACTCCCATACGCACAATAACATCAGTGCCATGGCTGGGAGGCGAACAAGCCGTAAGGGTGGCAAAGGTGGCCGAGCCCCAAGTGGTGGCTGTGGTGGATCCGGTAGGGGACGTGGCCGTGACTTGCAGGGTGCCCCTAGCCCCCCATGTGTGGAGGAGCAGTCAGGGAGACCCATGCCCCCCCGCCCGGTTGAGGTTACCGTGGCTGACACCATCCATGCTCAGCCCTTGTTGGACCAGCCCACTGTGGAACCAGGCCTGGCACAGGGTGACTCCATGGCTGACTTCCAGGTCAGCAGGTCTAGGCCACGTGCGCCGGTGAACGTTGGTGTCATCAGGCCACATGGATCAGGGGCAGCTAGGTCATCTGCTGCCCCGCGTAGGCAGGCTGGGGAGGCTGCAGGGGCAGCTGCGGCTCCATCCACCCCACCTCTCACACACCCAGCCAGGACAGCGTCGGTACAAGTCCATCATGCTGACATTCCCCCTGACACCATCACACTTGAGATAATGCCTGCACCAACTCCCATGCTGAGTTTGCAATCCCACGCTCCTGCCCCTAGTGTCCAGAGCGGCGCAGGACACTCTGGATCCCCACCACCTTCCAAGCGGAAGAGGAAGAGTGCTCGTCCAGTAGAGGCTGATGCCCCAGACACGGCTACACAGTCCGGCCCGTCAAGGAAGCCCAGCTTCAATGAGGCTGAACTGAATGCACTTGTAGAGTATGTGTCCGCACATGACCGCGAAATGGTGATTGTTGCAGGATCCAAGACCACACCTGCACAACGTCAGGCACACTGGCAGACCATTGCGGACATCATAAGTGCCCTTGGAATCGTGAGGCGCACAGCTAATGATTGCTACAAGCGCTGGAATGACCTGAAGCACAGGGCAAAGAATAAGCTGGCCTCAAGTCATGCCGCAACTCTAGTGACTGGAGGTGGGTCTCCAGCAGACGACATAGAACTCACTCCACATGAGCAGGTTGCTGGGACCTGCGTCACGGAGGAACAGATCCAAGGCGTGGGAGTAGTGGCAGATTACGAGGCATTGTCCGGTGAGTGCACATGCATGTGTGTGTCATCCATGTGCATGTTGTGTGTGGGAGGGCTTCTGTTTGGGTGCCAGGGGAGGGTGTGTGTGCCTGAGTGGTTCGGCTCACCCATGTGCCTCTTCCAAAACATTCTTTGCACCAGCATTTGGGTATAGCAGCGTCCCTTCGGCCAACATTAGACATCCAGCCCAACACCACGCCAGTTGCCCTTGGAGTGTCATCTTGCCACTACACTGTTGCTTATTTACCTCTGCTTATTCAGGCAGATTGTTTGCATACCACCACTTTTACTCGGGATTTCTGAGTCCTATTGTCACATGTCTGACATGGCTATGGTACTGTGGACTGGCTCTGTTTCGTGGACATGATTAGTTTGGACATGTCCCTGTGCTATAGGACCATTTTTGACTGGCAGCTGCATGTTAAACATTAGAACCATTACAATGAAAATGATCAATCATATGAACAAACTGGACTTAATGAACAATTGGTGACCTCCTCTCCCTCTTCACTTCATGGCTAGGGTACATGCCATCTGTGTGATGGCATGTGTATTTGACCTGCCAATCACTGGCCAATGTGTGATGCCACTGCTAGGCAGCATGCAGCAAATGTGTTCATCTTCCATCTTGGTGTCATCAATGTGTGGCATCTGCCTCCCCATCACACACAGTGACGGTGCATGCATGGGAGTGTTTTAGTCATGTGGGACATATGTCAATCAAGTACTGTTTCTGTAGCCTCTCAGCCCTCATTGTGTGCCATGGTGCTAATGCCTGGTTCCATTTGTTTTCTTTTATGTCTTTGCAGGGGAAGACGCACCTGATACTGCTGGGGTTGTGGAGATGGTGCAGACCCACGGGGGGGTCTGAGGGCCGACCGACCACCAGTGAGGGACGTGGTGTGGTGGTGGGTGAGAACCCACAACTGCTGCAGGTCGTGCCCTCAAGGGGTGTCTCTGGCTGCACCTCCCCCGAGTTGTACTCAGGTGTTGATTCGGATGATGAGACCTACGTGCCGTCGCAGGTGAGTGTTCCTGGGAGGGATTCTGTTCTGTCCGACCCACCTGCACCAGGGTTAGAACCCTAAATGGGGATGTCAGTGTTGGCAGGTACGCCTTTGGTGGTTACGGATGCAGGGTCACACTCCGCGACATCTGATCCTGTTCCTGGGCCAGCAGATCAGAGGGGGAATGCAGTCCTGCAGCCTCAGGCAGTGCCGGCACAGCAAGGCACAGTTCGCCTTGCCCCAGACAGGTGTGGTGCCCGCCGACGTGGTGGCCGTACGCCACCTGGCAATACCGCATGGGAGCAATCCATTTACGGTATGGCAACCCAACAGGCAGCATCATCAGAGATGATGGCTCAGGCCATGGATAGGGTGGCCACCTCCATTGTCCCCCCCGAGAGGCTGATGGAGTGACTACAGCAGGCAACCGACTCCATCTGCCAGTCACACAGGGAGGACATGTTGGCGTCCAACAGGGACAGGCGGGCGGCACTAGCGACTCTGCAGGAAGCCATCTCCATAGAGTCCCAGGGCCACAGGGAAGCCCTGAGGCTGGAACTCCTTCACCCCAGGACGACTCTTGTTGAGCTTGAGGCTTCAACAGACCGAAGGTCAGAACAGCAGCTGGAGCATCTCACCCGTACGCTCTCAGCTGAGATGCAGGCAACTAGGGCGGAGGTCCGGGCATCCCGTGAGTTGTTGCATGGGGACCTCCGCACACTCATCCTCCAGAACGAGACCTACCACACCCGCATGCTTGCAGCCATGGAGGAACAGACTAGGGCCTTGCGTGGGCTGCCTCCCATAGTGCCACCACCTTGTATGCAGCTGCACAGGGTGAGAATAGCGACAGCAGTGATACTCCCACAATAGGGTAGCCGTGTGGGCCATGAGCCCATGGAGGTGTTTTTTTTTCGCAAGATCCACACAGGTGGGTTTTGGTGTGCACCCTGTCCTCGGACCTCCTGGGTGGCCTCCCCAACCCCCCCCCCCCCCCCCCCGGGCCCATTAATGGCCATTTTTTTTTTTTTAATTTCTTTATTTTTTTCTTTTCTTTTTTTTTGGGGGACAGTGTGTTGCCTTGTGTGGCTCCCGTGGGCATACGCTGCATTGTGGCTGGGCACATGCAGGCTTGTCATGGATTTGGTTCAGATGCTTGGGTTTTTGTCACACACACCCCTCCTGCTTCCCGTTTCCATGGGCTTGCAAAGGGTGTGCCCAAGTGACATTGGACTCCCATGAGCTGTGTGGGCAGTCTGTAGTCAATACTGTGTATACATTCATAGTGCATATTGTTGTTGTATTGTACACTGCGTGGTGTATTCATATGTGCCTTTGCATCCATCTCATCCTCCATATTTGCAGGTCCATTCCTCATGTCTTCACAATGCGGTCCACCTTGGAACTGGAGTCCATGTTGTAAGCAGTGCACCTACACTCTTGCGTGGCGCCAACACTGTATACTTGCAAGTGTTCGGAGGGCTGTCATCATCAGGTGGTGAGGCTAGCTAATTTTTAAGTCTGTAATGTCATGTTTAAGGTGGGTTGGAGGTTGTGTAGGTGATTGGTATTATTTGTAAGTATTTGGTAATGTGGGCTGTAGGTCCTGCATTACTGTGAGCATTTCATGTGTGGACAGGTTTCCATTAGGGACACTGTAGCTGCTAACACTTGGGGCATGTTGTGGGGATTCATTTCTTTCCTCTCACATTGCATGACATGCCATGGTGTGTTGTGTGGCCGTGCCGTGGAGGGGGTGGGTGACATGGCACTGTTTTCATGTAGTATTTTGCAAGTGGGTATTCATTTATGCAGCATGGAAGTGTATTTTCATGACACTGCATTGGTGGTGTTTGTGTAGGTAGGGATGCACACATTGTGACATTTCCACATGAACAATCTCAGGCTGCTATGGTTCTGACAGTTGACAGTCCCTTTGTTCGTCTTAATTGTCAGGCCGAGTCATCATTGCTAATCAGATGGTATGTGCCAGGCTTGTGTGTACTCCACTGGGGTGTGATTTCTATGTGAAGTAATTAGCCACCAGCTGCGTACGGGCTGCCTCACCCCGTGCCCTCTCCCCTCCCATGCGCAGCGGGCGTGCATGTGGTTGGGGATGTGGGGGCACCACCATGTCCACGGCCAGGCCCCGGCGTGTTGCAACATTGTGCAGGACACATGCTGCCACTATGATCCTGCACACTACTGGGGGCGCATATAACAGCTGCCCACCAGAACGGTCAAGGGAGCGAAAGCGTGACTTGAGCACTCCGAATGTGCGCTCCACTATGCCCCGGGTTGCTATATGGGCTGTGTTGTATCTTACCTCTGGAGGCGTGATGGGGTTCCGAATTGGCGTCATCATGTGGGTGCTCAGAGGGTAGGCACTGTCCCCTGGTGAGGAGGTGATGGGTATCATTAGTGGGGTAGTGACATTACTCTTCATCTGACATGCATGCATGTGCAGTGGCATTCATACTCACCAAGCAGCCATGTATCACCATGCCGCCCAGCTTCGAGGTCCCGGCTTAGGGTAGACATTCGGTAAATGAAGCTGTTGTGGGTGGACCCTGGATAGTTTGCATATACTGAGGTGATGATTCCCTTAGCATTACATACTACCTGCACGTTGATGGAATGCCAGTGCTTGCGGTTCCTATAGATGTGCTCAGATGCCCTGGGGGGACGTAGTGCCACATGGGTGCAGTCAATGGCACCTAGCACTTTTGGAAATTGTGCCACACCGTAGAAATCGAGGGTGGCAGCCTGCCTTTCTGCAGGTGTCCTGGGCAGGTATATGTGCCTACGGACTGATGGGCGTGCAGTGATGATGTTCAAGACCTGGTGTAGGCAGCGTGACTGCGTGGCCTGTGACACCCCACCCACTATGGCACTTGTCCGCTGAAATGATCCTGTGGCCAAGAAGTGCAGTACATTGAGGACCTTCTCCAGGGGGCTGAGTGCTTGGGAGCACAGGGTGGGTGATGTGAGGTCCTCCTCCCACTCACTGACCAGGTGAAGTATCATGTGTGGGGGAAACCTGTACCTCCCATACACCTGGTCATCAGGCATCCCAAAAAGGCTGGTTCTGGGAGTGAAAATTCGGGCCCTCACTATCCTCCTCCTCCTCTTTTGGTAACCCACGGCCACTGCTGCTAGGAATGGTATATTCATCCTGGCGTATGAGCTTGTTTGTGGTTTTCGTGCACTTTTATGCTGCGCGGGTCGACGTACGCCTGCTTCATGCTGGCGTACGTGTGTCAGGATTGGACACTTTTTCGGCACGTCGTAGGCGAACGTGTGAATCTTCCCGCCCACACCAGGAATACACGTAGCACGCTCTCACAGGCACAGTCGCGGGTAAATATTCCCGCCCACCCCTGGAATACATGTGACCCACTCTCACAGGCCCAATCGCGTGTGAAACTTCCCGCACACCCCTGAAATCCACGTACCCGGCCAAATCGCGTGTGAACTTCGGGCGTACCCCTGAAATCCACGTACCCAGCCAAATCGCGTGTTTAACTTCCCGCGCTCCCCTGAAATCCACGTACCCGGCCAAATCGCGTGTGAACTTCGCGCGCACCCCTGAAATCCACGTACCCGGCCAAATCGCGTGTGGAAGTTCACGCGCACCCTGAAGTACACGTACAATCGCGTGTGGAACTTCACGCGCACCACGAAGTACACGTACCCAGGCAAATTGCACGGCTGGGGGGTGGGGGTGGTGGGAGACATGGGTGGGGGCCTGGTGGAGGCTGCCCCTGCACTGCTGGGGGGTGGGGGTGGTGGTAGACATGGGTGGGGGCCTGGTGGAGGCTGCCCCTGGTGGCTGGGGGGTGGGGGTCCAGGGGGACATGAGTGGGGGCCTGGTGGAGGCTGCCCCTGGTGGCTGGGAGTGCAGGGGGACATGAGTGGGGGCCTGGCGGAGGCTGCCCCTGGTGGTTGAGGGGTGGGGGTGGTGGTAGACATGAGTGGGGGCCTGGTGGGGGCTGCCCCTGGTGGCTGGGGGGTGGGATGTGGTGGTAGACATGAGTGGGGGCCTGGTGGAGGCTGCCCCTGGTGGATGGGGGGTGGGGATCCAGGGGGACATGAGTGGGGGCCTGGTGGAGGCTGCCCCTGGTGGCTGGGGGGTGGGGGTGCAGGGGGACATGAGTGGGGGCCTGGTGGAGGCTGCCCCTGGTGGCTGGGGGGTGGGGGTGGTGGTAGACATGAGTGGGGGCCTGGTGGAGGCTGCCCCTGGTGGCTGGGGGGTGGGGGTGGTGGTAGACATGGATGGGGGCCTGGTGGAGGCTGCCCCTGCACTGCTGGGGGGTGGGGGTGGTGGGAGACATGAGTGGGGGCCTGGTGGAGGCTGCCCCTGGTGGCTGGGGGGTGGGGGTGGTGGTAGACATGGGTGGGGGCTTGGTGGAGGCTGCCCCTGCACTGCTGGGGGTGGGGGTGGTGGTAGACATGGGTGGGGCCCTGGTGGAGGCTGCCCCTGCACTGCTGGGGGGTGGGGGTGGTGGGAGACATGAGTGGGGGCCTGGTGGAGGCTGCCCCTGGTGGCTGGGGGGTGGGGGTGGTGGTAGACATGGGTGGGGGCCTGGTGGAGGCTGCCCCTGCACTGCTGGGGGGTGGGGGTGGTGGTAGACATGGGTGGGGGCCTGGTGGAGGCTGCCCCTGCACTGCTGGGGGGTGGGGGTGGTGGGAGACATGAGTGGGGGCCTGGTGGAGGCTGCCCCTGGTGGCTGGGGGGTGGGGGTGGTGGTAGACATGAGTGGGGGCCTGGTGGAGGCTGCCCCTGGTGGCTGGGGGGTGGGGGTGCAGGGGGACATGAGTGGGGGCCTGGTGGAGGCTGCCCCTGGTGGCTGGGGGGTGGGGGTGCAGAGGGAGACATGAGTGGGGGCCTGGTGGAGGCTGCCCCTGGTGGCTGGGGGGTGGGGGTGCAGGGGGATATGAGTGGGGGCCTGGTGGAGGCTGCCCCTGCACTGCTGGGGGGTGGGGTGGTGGTAGACATGGGTGGGGGCCTGGTGGAGGCTGCCCCTGCACTGCTGGGTGGTGGGGGTGTTGGGAGACATGAGTGGGGACCTGGTGGAGGCTGCCCCTGCACTGCTGGGGGGTGGGGGTGGTGGGAGACATGAGTGGGGGCCTGGTGGAGGCTGCCCCTGGTGGCTGGGGGGTGGGGGTGCAGGGGGACATGAGTGGGGGCCTGGTGGAGGCTGCCCCTGGTGGCTGGGGGTGGGGGTGGTGGGAGACATGAGTGGGGGCCTGGTGGAGGCTGCCCCTGGTGGCTGGGGGTTGGGGGTGCAGGGGGACATGAGTGGGGGCCTGGTGGAGGCTGCCCCTGGTGGCTGGGGGGTGGGGGTGCAGGGGGACATGAGTGGGGGCCTGGTGGAGGCTGCCCCTGCACTGCTGGGGGGTGGGGGTGGTGGGAGACATGAATGGGTGCCTGGTGGAGGGTGCCCCTGCACTGCGGGGGGTGGGGGTAATAGGGGACATGAGTGGGGGCCTGGTGGAGGCTGCCCCTGGTGGCTGGGGGGTGGGGGTGGTGGGAGACATGTGTTGGTGATCAGTGGTGCAAGGTGACATGTGGGTTGGCTGGTGGGCATGGCCATGGTGGATGGGTTGCCTGTGGGACATGAGCAGGGGTGCAGGGTAGTACCCTGTGGTGTGGGCTGCCTGCAGGGGCCGTGGAGGGTGTAGAGGGAACACCTGGGGGGACCCACATGGCCATATCACGTGTAGTATTCCCCTGCAACACCGAAATACACGTACCCAGCCAAATCGCGTGTGAAACATCCCGCGCACCCCTGGAATCCACGTACCCAGCAAAATCGTGTGTTGAACTTCCCGCGCACCCCTGAAATCCACATACCCGGCCAAATCGCGTGTGAACTTCGCGCGCACCCCTGAAATCCACGTACCCATCCAAGTCGCGTGTTTGACTTCCCGCGCACCCCTGAAATACACATACCCGGCCAAATCGCGTGTGGAACTTCCCGCGCACCCCTGAAATCCACGTACCCAGCCAAATCGTGTGTGAACTTCGCGCGCACCCCTGAAATCCACTTACCCAGCCAAATCGCGTGTTTAACTTCCCGCGCACCCCTGAAATCCACGTACCCGGCTCATCGCGTGTGAACTTCGCGCCCACCCCTGAAATCCACGTACCCGGCCAAATCGCGTGTGGAAGTTCACACGCACCCCGAAGTACACGTACAATCGCGTGTGGAACCTCACGCGCACCACGAAGTACACGTACCCAGGCAAATTGCACGGCTGGGGGGTGGGGGTGGTGGGAGACATGGGTGGGGGCCTGGTGGAGGCTGCCCCTGGTGGCTGGGGGGTGGGGGTGGTGGGAGACATGAGTGGGGGCCTTGTGGAGGCTGCCCCTGGTGGCTGGGGGGTGGGGGTGGTGGTAGACATGAGTGGGGGCCTGGTGGAGGCTGCCCCTGGTGGCTGGGGCGTGGGGGTGCAGGGGGACATGAGTGGGGGCCTGGTGGAGGCTGCCCCTGGTGGCTGGGGGGTGGGGGTTCAGGGGGACATGAGTGGGGGCCTGGTGGAGGCTGCCCTTGCACTGCTGGGGGGTGGGGGTGCATGGGGACATGAGTGGGGGCCTGGTGGAGGCTGCCCGTGGTGGCTGGGGGGTGGGGGTGCAGGGGGACATGAGTGGGGGCCTGGTGGAGGCTGCCTCTGCACTGCTGGGGGGTGGGGGGGTGGTAGACATGGGTGGGGGCCTGGTGGAGGCTGCCCCTGCACTGCTGGGGGGTGGGGGTGGTGGGAGACATGGGTGGGGGCCTGGTGGAGGCTGCCCCTGGTGGCTGGGGGGTGGGGGTGCAGGGGGACATGAGTGGGGGCCTGGTGGAGGCTGCCCCTGGTGGCTGGGGAGTGGGGGTGCAGGGGGACATGAGTGGGGGCCTAGTGGAGGCTGCCCCTGGTGGCTGTGGGGTGGGGGTGCAGGGGGACATGAGTGGGGGCCTGGTGGAGGCTCCCCCTGGTGGCTGGGGGGTGGGGGTGGTGGTAGACATGAGTGGGGGCCTGGTGGAGGCTGCCCCTGGTGGCTGGGGGTGGGGGTGGTGGTAGACATGAGTGGGGGCCTGGTGGAGGCTGCCCCTGGTGGCTGGGGGGTGGGAGTGCAGGGGGACATGAGTGGGGGCCTGGTGGAGACTGCCCCTGGTGGCTGGGGGGTGGGGTGGTGGTAGACATGAGTGGGGGCCTGGTGGAGGCTGCCCCTGGTGGCTGGGGGGTGGGGGTGGTGGTAGACATGGGTGGGGGCCTGGTGGAGGCTGCCCCTGCACTGCTGGGGGGTGGGGGTGGTGGGAGACATGAGTGGGGGCCTGGTGGAGGCTGTCCCTGGTGGCTGGGGGGTGGGGGTGATGGTAGACATGGGTGGGGGCCTGGTGGAGGCTGCCCCTGCACTGCTGGGGGGTGGGGGTGGTGGTAGACATGGGTGGGGGCCTGGTGGAGGCTGCCCCTGCACTGCTGGGGGGTGGGGGTGCAGGGGGACATGAGTGGGGGCCTGGTGGAGGCTGCCCCTGGTGGCTGGGGGGTGGGTGTGCAGGGGGACATGAGTGGGGGCCTGGTGGAGGCTGCCCCTGCACTGCTGGGGGGTGGGGGTGGTGGGAGACATGAGTGGGTGCCTGGTGGAGGCTGCCCCTGCACTGCGGTGGGGTGGGGGTAATAGGGGACTTGAGTGGGGGCCTGGTGGAGGCTGCCCCTGGTGGCTGGAGGGTGGGGATGGCGGGAGACATGTGTTGGTGATCAGTGGTGCAAGGTGACATGTGGGTTGGCTGGTGGGCATGGCCATGGTGGATGGGTTGCCTGTGGGACATGAGCAGGGGTGCAGGGTAGTACCCTGTGGTGTGGGCTGCCTGCAGGGGCCGTGGAGGGTGTAGAGGGAACACCTGGGGGGACCCACATGGCCATATCAGGTGTAGCATTCCCCTGCAACACCGAAATACACGTACCCAGCCAAATCGCGTGTGAAACTTCCCGCGCACCCCTGGAATCCACTTACCCAGCAAAATCGCGTGTTGAACTTCCCGCGCACCCCTGAAATCCACGTACCCGGCCAAATCGCGTGTGAACTTCGCGCGCACCCCTGAAATCCACGTACCCAGCCAAATCGCGTGTTTGACTTCCCGCGCACCCCTGAAATACACGTACCCGGCCAAATCGCGTGTGGAACTTCCCGCGCACCCCTGAAATCCACATACCCGGCCAAATCGCGTGTGGAACTTCCCGCGCACCCCTGTAATCCACGTACCCAGCCACATCGTGTGTGGAACTTCCCGCGCACCCCTGGAATCCACGTACCCAGCCAATTCGCGTGTGAAACTTCCTGCGCACCCCGAAATACACGCACATGTTATTTTTTAGTCAGCGGGTGTCCGTGTTTGTGGGTACCCCTTTGCACGTCATTTGTCCTGAAGGGCCATAGTATTGGACATTCATCATAGCTGTATATAGGTGCTATTTGTTGGCGCACCTTTTGGAGCACATTTTTTACAGGCGCAGGGACGCTACCGCCTGCTTTCTTGTGGCGGTCGTGTTTGTGCATGTGCACTAGTTTGACCGTGCGCTGTTTTGCCCTATTCGATTCCATGAATACGTGTTGTAGGCGAGCGTGTGGGCGTTCCGCGCACTTGCACCCTGTACTTCCCCCGTGACGCCCACATTTTGGCAAGTTGTTCCCCATTCCGAGTGTTACGGCCCGTGTTCCGCCTACTTTTGTAGCGTGCGCCGCGCTATGTGCGATTTTCGCTGTGGCCTGTGCGATTTTCGCTGTGACCTGGCGCACGCCGTTAGATGGCCTGTGCGCCAACGTGCGCCGCGCACTTTTTTAGCGCACATCAGATGGTTTTTTCGCGCACGCCCTTCAATGAATCGATGTGCGCTGCTTTTCGTGCGATTTTCGCAATTGCACTGCGATTTTCGCAATTCCACTGCGATTCGCACGTTTTTGCCCACTTGCGCCGCGCTATTTATTCCATGAATCGGCCTCTTTATCTCTCACAGAAATGAAGCCCCAGATGTAGAAGCTAAAAGAGTTGCATATTATCCAGACATTTCGAGTTTTGATACTGAGGATATTAGAGACGTATTGAATGGAAGCATGCTAGTACGAGGAGGGTTTAATATACTGTCAATTATGCAACTAATAGAGAGTCAGGGTAGAGCCCCACAAGAAGAGCAAGAGCTAGGGAAGCACATGGGATGTTATTTATCCCCCACAGATGCAGAAGACTGGTTTGTCCCCAATATACTGGAACACATTGCACGGTTCATGGTGAATTGTATTGTGTGTCAAATGTTTGCTGCTGGTCATACACTGAGAACAAACAAGTAAAGAAGTAATTCCTTGACCAAAGGTCAGTTTCAACATTGACATATCGATTATGTCGATGTGTTGCAGACATGTAATGTATACAGGTATCTATTAGTGGTGGTGTGTCCCTTCTCTAGGTGGATCGAAGACGGTCCATGGCACACCCTGATGCCACTTGCACAGTGAAGTTTTTAGTGTGCAAGGTTTTTTAGGTGCGGTGTGTGTGAACTATTAAGATCTGATAATGGACCACATTTTATTAATGAGCTATTTGAACAAATTAGACATCTATTGAGCATAAGGCTTAGGTTTTATTCTGCTTATCACCCACAAGCAAATGGAATATGTGAGAGACTCAACGGTCTCCTGAAGGAAAGAATAGCTAAAATCAAATTAACTCTGAAGAAGGGATGGCTATATTGCCTATCCCGAGCCTCATATGCCCTTCAATATCTGCCAGATTCTGACCACCATCTCACTCTCCATGAATTAGTGACGGGGCATCACATGAGAATGCCTCTTATGTTTCCATCTAGAGTCAGGAGTGATGGCCAGAGTGTAGAGAAGGCTTTAGGTGATGAAATGCACAATAAGTTGACATGTATGACTGTCATGATCTCTGCTTCCAAAAGGCCAGGACTTACCAACTCCCTTGGAAGCAGACTCATAACCCAGGCTCCGAGTGCCAGCCAGTCCCATTTGGGACCTTTTGGACCCTGTCCTGGAGCCAGTGGCGCCAGGCTCATAAATATGCCCAGTCCCAGCGCTGCAAGCGCCGAGCTCATAATGCTTGGGTGGACTTACCTGCAGCAGACCATGCTGCTTACTTACCTGCCAGTTGAACCCCTGATCCTCTTCTGTTTGGGACTACTTTTCCTGTTGGGTGGGGCAGGAGCCACTCCCTAGGTTCAGAACACTGGAACTCTTCTGGAAAGCAGGAACTCTTTTCTTACCTAGGCGTGGCTGTGGAAGGAGACACCTAAGCACTACAGGAGGCTATTTAAACCACACCCGATGGATGAATCTTGCTTTGCGTTATTCTGCATCCTCTGCAGCAGAACGCTCATCGTGTCTTCTGCATCTGATCCTGGGCCTAAAGGAAAAAGGCTTACCATCCTGAATCCAGTCTTCAGCAACATCTATAAAGACAAGAAAGAACAGGTTAGCACTACGGTCTTCAGTGACAGCGCATCTCTTACCTGGTCCATCGGCTGTCATCAACGCCTCGCGCAGCATTCCTGCATCTGAAAGACAAAGGCTTACCTACTCTTCACGCGCTCCGGAGGTCATCGCACTACATTCCGGCATCTGAAAGACAAAAGCTTACCAACTCTTCGCACGCTCCGGAGGCCTTCGGTGCTGCATCCCGCATCTGTAAGACAAAAGAAGGTGCGTTTAAAGACATTGGGTAACGTTAAATATTCACGTGCCATTACTCCATCCATGCCGAACTCAGTGGGCATTCCGGCATCCTTCAGCAGCTCCGAACTGGTACCTGCAAAATAAAAGGACAGTTAGTGCGCATCATGAAGCAAGCAACAAGCGCTTACTTACGCGCTTCCAGGCGCTTCTATTCCGCATACGGGTCCATCCTCAACTCACTTCAGCCAGTCAACCGCCATCGCCGGAACCCTGCAAAATAAGAGACAGCATTACAAAAGACTTTTAAAGACATTTGAAATATTCGGAACTCACCGTTCGTGAAGTAAACGACGGACAGCAGTCCTCTGAAGTCAAGAGGCCTGCGCTACCTATCCAGTGAAGAAACTGGTTACAGCACCCTGCCCCGAGGCAGATGGAGAGCTCGGCGTTCACTTACCTAAGGTGAGAGCGTTAACCTTTGGGGTTCTACAGGAGAGGAGAAAAGGAAAGAGATAGGGACACCCCAATAACCCCAGTTCATTAATCCCATATTTTCTATCTGCAGACATCTTACTCTTCGAGTCAGGCATACAGTGCACAGTGGTCCAGCCCAAAGAGCCAACCGGGTGCTACACATCACTTTTGAAGATACGGTAGTCGCCCAGTCTAGACCGGCGCCTCTGCGAGAATCAGGTGAGCGTTACAGAATGCAAAGCCTACCGCAAAACTCTCGCCCAGGCGCTATGGAAACCTCGGATACCGACCACCTAGCCCGGTTACTTGGGGAACTAAGGGCAGAAGTGCATGCAGCTCGTCAGGAAACGAATGCTCTAAGACGGGAACTAATTATTTCCAAGGAGCGAACAGACGATCTTGCTAGACAATTGCTACAGTCACAAGCCGGACAGACCCCGTTACCCGCATCAGGGGCAAATCTTCCTTCAACATCCCCTATGAATCCAGTGCAGATCAACCTACCTGGGAATGTACCTCTGGCTCCGCCCGAACGATTTTCTGGTGACCCAAAGAGGTTTGCAGTATTTATCAATCAGTGCCGGTTGCATTTTTTATGCCGGCCAGCAGCCTTTCCAACTGATCAAGCTAAAGTAGCTTTTGTGCTTTCGTACCTTAGTGGCAATGCGGCAGACTGGTCGATCCCTCTAGTTAATCAAGATGATCCGGTTCTCCATGATTTTCAAGCCTTTCAGCTTAGTATGGAAAAACTGTTCGCAAGACATTCACAGGGGCAGGCCTTGGACAATGAGCTTCTTTCGTTGCGACAGGGTTATCAAGGCCTTTTGGCTTATATTGCATCTTTCAACAGACTAATAGTGGAAACTCAATGGCCTGAGGACAAAAGGATTACGCTGTTTTATAGAGGTCTACGTGGAGAGCTCAAAGACGTTTTAGCCCAAGTAGTGAATCCCCCACAAGACTGTTCGGATTATATAGACTTAGTCGTTCAAATAGATCACAGACTGCAGAACAGGAAGGCCGATCGTTCCAAGTTTGATGCTCGAGTATTTTCCAAACAACCAACTCCTTCCAAAGGAGTAGACTCCGGGGAACCCATGCAAATAGGGGGCCTGAAAGGACCACTAACACAAAAGGAGCGGGAAAGGAGAAAACAGTTGCAATTATGCCTCTATTGCGGAAACTCAGGGCACTTTCTTCGAGACTGTCCGGTGAAACCAGCCAAGAAGGCGGTAGGAGCTGCAGTTACCAAAGTCACAAACTCTGAGCAGGGAAACAACCTCGCCCGACAAGAATAGAGGTCCTCTTGCCGAGCGTTAAAACCAGTTCCGTGACCTCGCATTTCGTGATACCTATGGTCCTCATTAGCCCTGATCATCCGGATCGATTACATGCGATTGAAGCTTACGTCGACAGCGGTGCCATCGGCAATTATGTGGATCAGGAAATGGTTTTGAGGATGAATCTAACTCTTTGTCCCAAGGCTGTAAAGGACGTCATTACTACGGTGGATGGTACGGAGATAGCCTCCGGACCAGTAACGCATACCACTCAAGAAGTGACGCTAGTAAGTCAAGATGGACACCATGAGAAGATCGTGTTCGATGTGATCAAGGCCCCTTAGTTCCAGATTATTCTAGGGATACCTTGGTTAGAGAAACACAATCCTCGGATCGATTGGCGAGCAAGAACGGTTCAGTTCCCAGAATGTGTCTCTACTTGTCACCCTCCACCTGGTGTTGCTCTAGCAGCAATTTCTTCGGAGACTCCCCAGTTACCTCCCGAATACCTAGAATTCCAAGATGTTTTCCGGAAGGATCAGGCTAACTCTCTACCTCCTCATAGGTCCTATGACTGCCAGATAGACCTGATACCTGGATCTACTCCTCCGTGTAGCAGAATTTATGCCCTCACCGAGCCTGAGAACCTTCACCTCCGACAATACCTGGATCAATACCTAGCGAATGGGTTTATTCGTCCTTCTAAGTCCCCTGCTTCTTCAGCTTTGTTCTTCGTTCCAAAAAAAGAAGGGGACCTTAGAACTTGTATAGATTACCGCGCCCTGAACCAGATCACCGTTAAGAATAGATATCCATTACCTTTAATCCCTGAACTCCTGGACCAAGTCAGAAGAGCATGCATATGTACAAAGCTGGATCTTAGAGGAGCCTACCACTTGGTACGAGTAAAAGAGGGCGATGAATGGAAGACGGCCTTCCGCACCAAGTATGGGCTATTTGAATATCAGGTCATGCCCTTCGGACTTTGCAATGCCCCGGCCGCCTTTCAATATTTTATGAACGATGTCCTCAGAGAACTCATAGATGTATGTGTTGTCGTTTACATTGACGACATCCTCGTTTATTCTTCATCGGAATCTGAACATCGGAAACACTTGAAAATAGTCCTCGAGAGGTTGCGTCAACACAGACTTTTCGCTAAGTTGGAAAAATGTGTTTTCAACGTGACTGAAGTTGAATTCTTGGGATTCATATTATCACCTAGCGGAGTGCGTATGGATTCAAGGAACGTCGATGCAATTCTCAAATGGCCATCACCATCCTCCGTAAAAGGGGTTCAAAGCAAGTTAGGCTTCGCCAACTTTTACCGCAGGTTTATCCCCGAATTCTCTCGAATAGTCCAGCCCATCACCACCTTGTTAAAGAAAAACAAACGTTTTGAATGGTCTACCGAGGCGGAACAAGCTTTCCAGAATTTGAAGACAAAATTTATCTCTGCACCAATTCTAAAACATCCTCGCCCCGAACTCCCCTACATCGTTGAAACTGATGCTTCAAGCCTTGCCATGGGGGCAGTTCTATCACAGAAGGACCCAGTAACCAATCAGTTACATCGCGTGGCATTCTGGTCTCGCAAATTCTCGCCTCCTGAGATCAATTACACTATTACTGATAAGGAACTTCTGGCTATCAAGTCTGCCTTAAAGGCTTGGCGGCATTATCTTCTGGGGGCCCGACACACCGTTACTGTGATTACGGATCACCAAAACCTGCAATATTTGAAAACCGCAAAAGCCCAATCCTCTAGACAACTCCGTTGGGCACTATTCTTTGCCGAGTTTGACTTCATAATTACCTATCGACCTGGTACAAAAAACGGTAAAGCTGATGCCCTTTCTCGGATGGGAGTGGAGGAACACTTGACCAACCCTAAGCCTGTACCTATCATTCCCGAACAAAGAATTCTGGGTGTAATAACCACACAATCCATAGAGGAAATTAAGGATAAAACCTGGCAACTTATAACTCCAGCAGAAATACAGAATTGGCATCTGCAGGGAAAGGACTTTGCAGTAAAGGACAACTTATTGTATTTCCAAGAACGATTATACCTGCCCAGCACAGATTTACAGAAAAAGGTGATCTCTCGTTATCACGAGTCTCTAATGGAAGGACATCCCGGTATGGCCAAAACCTCACAAAAGATCAAGCGCTACTTCTGGTGGCCGTCTTGGAAAAAAGATATCAGAGACTTTATAATGTCCTGTGGAGTATGCGCCCAAAACAAGAGTCAAAAGGAAAGACCAGCCGGCCTCTTACGCCCTATTGACATCCCACCTCGCCCTTGGCATACGCTTTCTATGGACTTCATCACCGACCTACCTCCATGCTCCGGATACAATACGATCCTGGTAATCGTGGACTTATTCTCCAAGATGGCACATTTCATTCCACTCAAAGGCTTGCCAACAGCAACAACTCTGGCCCGAGAATTTCTCGAAAACATCGTCCGACTGCACGGTTTTCCTTCAGTGCTAATTTCGGATCGAGGTAGTCAATTTATTTCTCATTTTTGGCGAAGTTGTTGTCGGTCGGCTCAAATTGATGTGAGATTATCGACCAGTCACCACCCTCAAACCGAAGGACAAACCGAGAGGACCAATCAAACTCTGGAACAGTATTTACGCTGCATGCTGCAACAAACTGAAAAAACTTGGAAAGATATCCTTTGGATAGCCGAATATGCCTACAACAACTCTGTCCATTCAGGAACTGGGAAAACCCCGTTTTTTCTATTATACGGCTGTCACCCTCGAACCTCAGAGTTGGATCCACCCCAAGATCTTGGAACACCAGCAGTAGACTACCTGCACTCTACTATCACCCAAACTTTTAAGGAAGCCGTTTCTCACCTTCAAAGGGCTAAAGAACAATACAAGAAAGGAGCAGATCAACATCGGAAGGAAGCCCCCCAATATCAAGTAGGAGATCAAGTCTGGTTATCCACCAAATATCTACCTCTAAAAGGACCACGCACATTCAACCCAAGATACCTTGGTCCCTATTCCATCACTACCATAGTAAACCCAGTAGCGGTCAAGTTGGACTTGCCCCCTCACATGAAGATACATCCTGTCTTCCACGTCTCTCTTTTAAAACCCGTGCAACCTCAAACCCGACTAACTAAATCCCCAAAACCTATCCTAGTTGATGGAGAACTCGAGTTTGAAGTCAAAAGCATCCTGGACTCCAAGATCTCCAAATCTAAGCTATTTTATCTAATTGACTGGAAAGGCTACGGCCCTCAAGAAAGATCCTGGGAACCTGCAGAATATTTCCACGCTCCTCGTCTAATCAAAAGATTTCATCAAACATTTCCTGACAAGCCAAAACCCCCGGGGAAGCCCGGTTTGGGAGGGGCCTTGAGGGGGGGGGGGGTACTGTCATGATCTCTGCTTCCAAAAGGCCAGGACTTACCCAACTCCCTTGGAAGCAGACTCATAACCCAGGTTCCGAATGCCAGCCAGTCCCAATTGGGACCTTTTGGACCCTGTCCTGGCGCCAGTGGCGCCAGGCTCATAAATATGCCCAGTCCCAGCGCTGCAAGCACCGGGCTCATAATGCTTGGGTGGACTTACCTGCAGCAGACCATGCTGCTTACTTACCTGCCAGTTGAACCCCTGATCCTCTTCTGTTTGGGACTACTTTTCCTGTTGGGTGGGGCAGGAGCCACTCCCTAGGTTCAGAACACTGGAACTCTTCTGGAAAGCAGGAACTCTTTTCTTACCTAGGCGTGGCTGTGGAAGGAGATACCTAAGCACTACAGGAGGCTATTTAAACCACACCCGATGGATGAATCTTGCTTTGCGTTATTCTGCATCCTCTGCAGCAGAACGCTCATCGTGTCTTCTGCATCTGATCCTGGGCCTAAAGGAAAAAGGCTTACCATCCTGAATCCAGTCTTCAGCAACATCTATAAAGACAAGAAAGAACAGGTTAGCACTACGGTCTTCAGTGACAGCGCATCTCTTACCTGGTCCATCGGCTGTCATCAACGCCTCGCGCAGCATTCCTGCATCTGAAAGACAAAGGCTTACCTACTCTTCACGCGCTCCGGAGGTCATCGCACTGCATTCCGGCATCTGAAAGACAAAAGCTTACCAACTCTTCGCACGCTCCGGAGGCCTTCGGCGCTGCATCCCGCATCTGTAAGACAAAAGAAGGTGCGTTTAAAGACATTGGGTAACGTTAAATACTCACGTGCCATTACTCCATCCACGCCGAACTCAGTGGGCATTCCGGCATCCTTCAGCACCTCCGAACTGGTACCTGCAAAATAAAAGGACAGTTAGTGCGCATCATGAAGCAAGCAACAAGCGCTTACGTACGCGCTTCCAGGCGCTTCTATTCCGCATACGGGTCCATCCTCAACTCACTTCAGCCAGTCAACCGCCATCGTCGGAACCCTGCAAAATAAGAGACAGCATTACAAAAGACTTTTAAAGACATTTGAAATATTCGGAACTCACCGTTCGTGAAGTAAACGACGGACAGCAGTCCTCTGAAGTCAAGAGGCCTGCGCTACCTATCCAGTGAAGAAACTGGTTACAGCACCCTTCCCCGAGGCAGATGGAGAGCTCGTCGTTCACTTACCTAAGGTGAGAGCGTTAACCTTTGGGGTTCTACAGGAGAGGAGAAAAGGAAAGAGATAGGGACACCCCAATAACCCCAGTTCATTAATCCCATATTTTCTATCTGCAGACATCTTACTCTTCGAGTCAGGCATACAGTGCACAGAGGTCCAGCCCAAAGAGCCAACCGGGTGCTACACATCACTTTTGAAGATACGGTAGTCGCCCAGTCAAGACCGGCGCCTCTGCGAGAATCAGGTGAGCGTTACAATGACTACCAGTGTGTCTTTCATTGCAGATCAAATCAAGCATTGGAGGGAGGGGTCAAGGAACAAGAAAGACGACAGTCCTGTAACCAATCAGAGTTAATTTTTGCCAACACCCAAGTGATATGTTGGTGATTTAATCCTTATCAAGAATTTTACCTGCTGATGGCACGAGCCTAGGTTTAGTGGCCCCTTTAGTGTTGAGGAATTCTCCCCTTCTGCACTTAAGGTATCAGGAAGACGGGCTTGGCTGCATTTAGGAGATGTAAAGATCTACAAAGGCGAGACCCTCCCTCAAGCGGGTGCTGACCAAGAAGCAAGACAAGAACAATGTGTGCAGACTCGATTGATGACCAAGAAGAAGGACGATAAAACAGCCAGTGGTTAGCACATATTTTTTTGAGACTGGAATACAGTGGAAACTCCTCAAAACATTTTAGCAGGAAGTGCATGGAATTGCAGAGAATTCCTGTAGCTGAAAAATGTACTTTCTAGAGATTCTTTGAAAGAATAAAAATTGTATCCAAATTATGCCAAAACGTCAGTTCCGGATTAGAAATTGGAAGAGTGTATGTGTATTCTTTTTTTCTTTCTGCACCTTACATTTCGAATTCTCTATTATCCTAATGGTCCTATTGAAAAAAACACACCTATGATTTTTCCTAGTATGAATACAAATGATGATTATTTCTTTAACCTCTATGGGCATGTCAGAAGACAAAAGAGGGATGCAGAAGTAGATAATCAGGGGATAAATACCTATCATGACAATGCAGCTCACCTGGGGGATAATATGTGATACCAGCATTAGGTGGGGGAGAGACCATCTGATGAGAATTGCAATGTCTGCTCTCTCATCCCCTATGCCATGAACACTGTAAAAACCTTAATTTCAAAGGAGATGCCGATGCATGATGTGAAATGCCTCAGTCATCTAGCAGCATGTCTAGAGGACAGTTTCAAGGGAACTGGGCAACCTTGCGATGGAGATCAAGACAGTCATTTACATTCCAGGATGATTACATCAAGACAACACAGATGGAGAAAGAGCCTGGATGGACAGATAGGATTCCCGTGTACCCTGCTGCAGGACGAGACAAGGTGTTCGTTGAAGAAATGAAAAGAATTAACTATTCTGATACGACAGAGAAGACTGGAATGCCTGGATGCTGGGAATGTTCACAACTGTTTATCTATGGACGAGTGAGTACAAACAAAGGATGGAAAGATGGAATGATGTCCTGTGCAGGTCCTCTGCTGAGAAAGGAAGCAGTGCAAGGAGCACAGAAGTTGAATGATGAATATCTGAAGTCTTGGGCCAAGTACTCCAAACTGCTGACATGGGTAGAAGATTAAGCAGGACTGGTTAATGCAACGTTTTCCTTCCAGAGTCTAGGAAAAAATTATGTTGGACCTAATAAGGGGTCCAAAACCATAATTGGTGACCAGGAATGAGGAGAGGGACAGCTGACCTAATGGATCACTATTTGGCCTGCGGATCTATAGCACATACGAAAGTGCCCGGAATTGGGGTGGAGTGTGTTCCTTGATGTATATCCATTTTCCAGCATTGGTGATTCCACAAAGCGACCTGAAGATTGAAGAATTTCCTAAAGTGGACTATCACCCAGAAGGAAGAGGTCACTCGAATTCCAACGGATGAAGAGATCAAACTCGTTCTCACAAAAATCAGTAACGGCCTCAGAAAACATTCCGGATGACCACAAATTGTTCAGCAGAACTGCAGTGATGTTCATATCTATGTTCATGCTTGGAATTCAAATGACGGTGAATGCAAAATGGCTGCAGATCACCAGGTGGGAGCTGTTACAAACAATCAATGCCACTATAAAAGGATTCAATGCCATAAAAGAAGAATTGAGGGGCAGAGGTTGATGAACCTCCAGAATAGATATATTCTCAACATGATTACGGCAATGGAAGGAGGTGTTTGCACCAAGATTAGGCCACTATCTTGCACATTCATGTAATCCCATGATGGTGAGAACGGGGCCTTGACAAGGGCCATATCTGTAATAATCTGTAATAAGGTGGCCACCAGAGTTACAACAGTCTGCATTGCAACCCAGAAAGACAACAGCCTTACTAACTGTCAGAAAGCTTTTGCAGTGGTCTGCAAGGATTGCTCATACCACCTCTCTACCCACCCATCAGTCAATAGATAGACATATTCACTGGAGGGTGAGTAGAGATATTGGGCCTCGTTACGGGTCTGACAGTAACCCAGCCGGTTATACCGGCAGTTTGCTGCCAGACCCGAACAAAATTACCAGCGCCTGACTTCCCGGTAACACAGGGGGTTTACGACCCCATCAGCTTGGGAAGTCATGCGCTGGTAATTTGTAAATTCCCATTCCCATGGAGTTTTTTTGGAATCCATGGGAATGGGGTCCACGGAAGCAACAGCACCATTCTTAATGGTGCTGGTGCTTCCATGATGGCTTGCCTACCGTGGCCGCTGTGCCCGGCAGGGTCAGCCCTGTCGGGCAGAGCTGCTCTGGCAGGAAAACCCGTAGTGTGCCGGTCCGGAAACAACAGTGCCGGTAGGCTTATCGGCATTGTTGTTTCCAGACCGGCACACTTGTGATGAGGCACATTGAAGGGATTTATGTTGCAGACAAAAAGCCTTTAGGCAAGAAGAGAAAACTAGTATGGTACAATAGGTATGTACAGAGTAAAACAGCACACACGTAGGGTAAAGATGTAAGTTCAAGAGAGCTGATCAGGAACCTTCACCTCCCAGAGACACTAAGTCCATAGGCCAAATGCCCACACAACAGCCTGCATGACCCTACCCAAGGGAATGCAAGAGAATACTAAGTGGAACTACAATGGATTAAGACGCCATTACAATCCTAAATCAGCAAGCACCTGGGAAGTCCCTAAAACCACATGTATACAATAATCAGGGCAATTTCAGCCAGGGGGAAAGGATCTTGCTTGAGGCAGACATGATGTATATGTCTCTCTTGGTACAAAGGGACGCAGAGGAGTTGAAACCTGTCTGTGTGAAGGCAGAACAAAAGAAGAGACTAAAGGTTACTGATACCTGGGGAGAAGACCAAAAACATGAATAGTTGGAAAATCTACCAATGGGCAGCGGGTGCTTGGAGATCATGAAGGGGAGGGTTGCCTATGGAAACATACAAGTAACTCTTGAACATAGGGGAATTGATTAGATACGTTCTAAGGCTTACCACCAGCATCCTATGGGAAGAGAAGAGAAACCTGAGGGGCGAAAAAATATTGAAGGATTGTAAAAGCTGAGAAAGCCAAAGTTCCAAGGAAGGACATATCATGAATCCTTACAAACCCAACAGTTCAGGAGTTGCATGTTGTGTTGGGATGCATGCCCAGCTCCCCTGTACCTGTAAGCGGTTCAGATTGAGAGCAATATGCTAGGAGTTTGTGCACCTAATGACACGAGATAGCAGGGGGGTGGTTTATAGAAGGGACAATGGGATGTAGAAGCTTGTAGGAATTTAGAGTGTGTAGACATAAGGCAATCTATACGGCAAACATATACTGAACCACCGGCATTCTTAGAAACTAGGCCCAGAGTGGCCAGGACCCCGTACCAGAGCATGTTATATGTAGGTCTTAGCAAGAATACACTCTCCCAACCCTGTCCCCATCTCAGGTGGTAGACTAGAAGGTAATTTCATCAAGTAAGACATAACCCTTTTATTGTTTCATACTGTAGGCCCATGTAGTCTCAAAGAAAAGTGAACAGCGAAGCACGGTTAGGGTTGTGACTGTCCCTGAAGGACAATCTCATGGGAGGCAGGGCAGAAGTATGGAGCTGCCAAAGCAAGTATCCCAGATTTAAGGCACACCTGCCCCCAAATCCCCAGTCATTCTATTTGAACTACCAGATGCCTACTATCTGAACTCCTGTGACTGATTGATTAGTGTGTCCGCAATGGACAGCCCAGGGAAAGGACAGATGCCAAGGGGGAGCACAAACAGAATGCTCTGTGACTTGTATTGCGAGCTGTGCAGGGTGTGGTTAAGAAATTTAGGCCAACAGTGGGGAGGCATGGTGGGGGTGCCAGAGTGTCTGGGTTCGAGCACACCTCCTCGCTTTTCAGATAGCTATCTTGACCTCAAGAGTATCCACTGAGCTCATGTCTAATTACCAGGTGCATGTGGTCGAAATGTGGGAAGAGGAATCTATTCATCTAATGAAGCAAATGTGTTGCCAGGGTGTAAAAGGAACAAGGCCAAGGACTACATGAAAGAAGATCAACACAATAAACCAAACGACAGCCAATCATCTGATGGTCGATAAGGGCCAACATTATGTGTATAGGGGTCCACCAATGAGAACGATGAGATGATAGTGTAAATTGTTTGTATCATGAGTGACATTGCTGCCCTTTAAAATGTTCTGTCTGCTTTGAACTAATCAGTGCGCTCTGTGGCAGTAGGGTTTGAATGCCAATGCTGAAATGTATTTTTCTCTTTGGAAGAAAAACTTTGTTATCCTTGCAAAAGCTGTTTCAAGCTTTCTTTCCCTGAGGGTTGCATTTATTCTGTGTCTGGTTGTCTGGAGGTCTGCCCTACAATGTTGGTGACCCTGACGTGATCCCAGATTTTCTGCAGAGACTGAGGCTTCTTGGCCGTACATCTGGATGAGCCGTGTCCACCTGTATCCACCAGTCCCTTGTGCACAACCTGGAGTGGTTTACAGGAAAAGTGTTGCCAGAATTCGTCTCTGTTCTTTGCAGCGGGGCACATCTCCCAGATTTGCAGGCCATTGATAGGACTCCGTGAGAAAGGAACTCGGGAGAACAAAGGGAACCTTTTGCAGGAGAAAACAATATGGGGAGGGAGAAAAAGGGGACGGGTGATGAGTGTGGCTGTGGCTGTTGAAGAGTGCGGGAGACTGAGGTGAATGTTGTAATTGGGTGTGTAGAAAGACGATGTGGCGGTTTGCTTTTATTCTTATTGATATTATGGAATAAGGGGATAAAGGAGTTATGGGATCCTTCCCGATTGGGGGAAGAAGGCAGCACTGTATTTTAAGGCGATAAAATAAAGGAAGATGGTACAGGCACTGTATATTTAGGGGGGCTGGGATCTCCACGCCTGATGTAAATGGGTTGTTGTCACAATACAGAGTCATTTTTGTTTTTTTGTTAATTTTGTTGTTGTTGCTTTAATCAGGACCAAGGAGGGGTCCATGGTGATGATGATGGTTTTTGCGTAGTGTGTATGAGATGGAGGTGTGAGTGGCGATTGTGGTGAGTGGCGAGGGAAGTGTTGATTTGAGGAGTGAGAGGAGAGTAAGAAGGGTGGAGCATTGGGGAATGGGCAATTGCATTGAAGATGACTGGAGGCTAGGGGGCTGACAAGAAGGTAAAAGGGAGCCACTTGGGCTGCTCTCTGACCGATGGGCAAATCTTTGAGTGTTAAAATAAATGGAGAGGTGTGGTACTGTAAATTACACTGACCACCCCGTTAGAATATATGTGTGCTGCTTTACCACTATATAAGGATAAGATATTGAAATACCATAAGCAGTGGGTGGCCGAAACACAGGAAGGGCTGTTTCAATCATAGCCAGAGCAGGGCACCAATAACAAAGAAATATTGGGACACATGTACACGTTCTTAGCATGTAAATACAGGGGTAAAAGCTTGAAAAGAGGAAGGAAGTGTTACAATTGTGCAAGATGGTGGAAGACTTAGAAGAAGCCACCCCAAGCCATGTGAAGGCACCCGCAGGAACACCCACGGTAGAAAGTAAGTCTCCCCCAACGCCCCACCAGGGTTCGATTGTCCCACCCCATCCGGACTAGACGCAGGGAACCAGAAGCCCATAACCACTGCCACGACCCTACCATCATCACAGGCTCAATATCAAAATATTTCCACCCCTATGCCATTGGCCACAGTAAGAGAACACAAGAGGTGGGGGCATTGATACGAAACCCCAGAAAGAGCTGGAGGACGCTTTAAAGGCAGCGCAAGAAGAATTAGCTCGATTGAGAATAGTGAGTCACTCAATGTTTATTCAGTATATACGATTATCATCTTTCATAAATAAACAGTTAAATACATACAATAAAAGACCTCTTTTAAAAACATTATCCTATCACAAAATACACTTCTGCCCCCCCATGACTCTTTCACATATGAAGCAAGATCGAACATAAAAGCCTCATCTGTTGAGTTTGTTATTAAAATCATAGCCTCTGCACATTTAGCCACCTTATTCTTTAAAAAGTGTGTTCTTAACCATTTTTTTCTTGGTCCAGTATTGTCTTTAAACACTAAGAAAAAATGTAATAGATTCCCAGTCATTCCCATCCCATATGGACATTTCCTGTACATGCATAGCCATAGGGTCATAGAGGGCAACGGTAGATCATTTAAACTTATCAGTAGGATTATTCTTCTGCACTCATGCAAATTCACCTTTGTGATACACTTTTGGTGTATCCTTATATTGCAGCTCTCCGTATACAGTTTCATTGTCGATAGCTTTGACAGATGGCCCTGTGTGTTCTCCCATTCCTCCCTCTCAGTAGATTCTGCAACCATGCTTCTCCTTTGCCCTTTGGATAAAATGCACAAGTGATTTATGTCACCTAGTTTCCTTTTCTCTATCACAGTCATCCCCTCTATGAGCCATAAGTATTTACCTTTTACGGGACAGTTTACCATTTCCAGAAATGTGTTCTTTACATTGGGATTAGTAGTGGTGCCACTATGCATTTTCAGGAAGAAATTGAGAAAACGGCTGCATGCCTGGCAGGCCATGCTGAGAACCCCCAGCAGACGATGTAGTGCATCCCCAGGTGTTGCTGGGGAAAGCCCTGCCACTTTCCTCAGACAAACATTCTGCACCACCTCCAATTTTGTGCACGTTGAATATCCCCAGAACTCGCGTCTGTATAGTGTAGCCATGTTCGTCTTGAGGTTCAACACTTCTAGGCCTTTGTTCAGCCTTTTCCCCCATACAGATAGCAAAACCTTTGGGCCCCTTTAAGCTTGCTTCCATCTGCTTGGTTGCCTGATTTACATGCACAGTCCATAGCCCATCCATTGCCAAGACTATCCCATGGTATCTCTAGGATGGCACCTCCTCTATCCTTTCCTGATTAATACTCCACTTGCCCTGTCGTTTGCCTCTGCCAAAAGCTACGATTTTTGTTTGGACAGGTTCAATGACAGTTTAAGATTTTTAAAGAACTGCTCAGTATACTGTAGACTCTGCTGCACATCCCCCCTCTGGGAGGTCCATCAGTGCAGTGTCATCAGCATAGAGGAGCGCATTGTAATACACTCTGCTTAGTTTCGCAGGCATAACTTTAACAGATGACTCGTGCGGTTAAAATCAATTAGGAGAAGGACGAATAGAAGGGGGGCCAGAGGACATCCCTGTCGAACTCCCCTGTTTGTAGCAATGTACCTTGAATATTTGTTCCGTCCCGCACACCAGATTGCTACCAATGTATTGCCATAAACCAGCTGCATCATCTGCAGCACGCCCCCCTACCGCCCTAAATTAACCAATTTTTCCCACAGGATATTCCTATTGACTGAGTCAAAAGCTTTGGGCAAATCGAGGAGTGCTACAGTCACTTTTCCCCTTCTTACCCTTGTATATTTTCACTTTTGTCAAAACTCGCACCCACCATTCTGCTTTCCAGCAAAATGCTTCTGGTCTTAACCCATCGATACCAGCCGCTTTATCTCTTTTTAATTGGGAGATGTATGCCCGGATTTCCTCCTGAGCAAATGTTAGATTTTCTACAGGGCTCTGAACTACATATTTCCATCCTATTTTACCTGCTTCTGGATTGTGTAATACTCCTTCAAAATGTGCAATCCAGATGCCAATGTCCCCTTTTTAATTTTCCCCAAATCCCTTTGCCACCTATCTCCAAAATGCCTAGGCATTATTTTCTTGCATTATCCGGTATAAGCAATCCCACTGTTTTTCTATGAACCAGTATTTCTTTTACCTCAGCATTTTTTTATGCATATTATTGTTCATAGACAACCGTCGCCTGGATGTTACCCCACCTTACAACCCGATTCAATCTCCATTTTGCATCTCTTCACTCTGCATCAACACAGGTTGCATCCTCTGCCTTTCTCTTCCCCCACTATACTCTTTTCCCAGAGGCTTCACAAGTCTACCCTTACCAGCTCAGTGATGCCTTCATAGTGTGCAATGATTCTCCCTAGATCAGGCTCATTATCCATAGCCACTCTTAACGCTTACACCTCATGCGCCTGCATGAGGTTCTTCAAGTCATCTCTCCGAACTTTCCTTATCCTTTTGACTGGGGCCATCCCCATCTGATACTGTGTGCAAAACTCCCTTTGATAATTTCTTTGCCACACAATCACCAGAGGATTATGATCAATCTTAGGCCTTTCCATGATTAAAAATGTTTTTACTTTATTGAAAGCGATTGCTTCCATGACCGCATAATCTATATTTGATTATCTGCCCCCAGACTCAAAAGTGACTTTTGAGGGTATATCTCCCCTGCATCTTCCGTTCAATTCAACTATCAGGAGAGATTGCATCAACTATGCAATGACCTTTCCTCTTACATCGTATATGGAATTATTTAACTTCCTTTTCGGGATCCCCAAACAATCTTCTACCGATGTCTCTGCATCCCTTGCCACCCGGTTAGTCCCCAGCATCGCATTCTATGGTACCGAATCCATGGCGTATCTTATGGGGCATTCTTTACCAAACATTCTTGGCCCTTGGGCTTTGGCGGAATATAAACATTTATAATGGAGAGGAACTGATTTTCCCTTTGAGTCGGGGAGCAGAGACCAATATACAGAGCAAGCTCATTTGTCTGCCTACATTTTACAACCAGCCCTGGTGGTTGCTTACATATCATCGTCCCTAACCCTCTTCTCCACCTGCCTTTCTGTGATTTACACGCATTTACTGTGAAGACACAAAAAGCGGGGAAGAGTTCCTCTAGTAGTCTTGGGTTCTTTAACAATGTTTCTTGGAGGCAGATAATATCATAGACACCTACCCACTGAATCCCTCCCACATCGTAAGCCTTGTTCTTTACACCAGCTACATTCCAGCTAATTATCCTCAGATGATTTTTATTATTTCCCTCTCCATAATTCATCTTATGCCCTTCTTTATATGGTATTTCTTGCATCTATAGCGTTAGCCCAGGGCCAGACTCTCCTATGTTGCCCTCCCCCACACAACATTAGGGATTACTTGGCCATACGTGATCCATACAAGGACCAAGGAGAGGAGGAATGGGATACGGTGGAAGAGGTGGAGGAAGGAGAGGCCCCGCCTGCCATATCGCCAAAAGTGGAAGGTTTATGGGGACCACGATTAAGGACCAGACAAGGGCACATAGCAGTTTCTAAAAGGAAGGTTATGGAAAGGAAGAAGATGAGGGGGGTGACAAGAACACAGTTCCCCTTATTGCACAAAGGACCAGGAAGGGCTCAGTCCAGTCCGTGGTCACACATGGATAAAAACAATTTGATAAAAAGTTTACCATCTCTTACTGCTGGGGTGGGAAAGTTGATCTAGGCATTTGAGAAAAAAACACAGGGCGTAACACTAACCTAGGGGACTTGAAGAGCCTATTCACTGCTATACTGGGAGATCAGGCTGATGATATTTTGGTAAAAGTGGGGTACCGGGGTGTACAATTAGGGGATGACATTCATGATGGTGCCCACTTAAATGACATTAGGGCACAAGTGTGGACCGCCTTGTGTCTTGCCTACTCCCGATCTTCAATCCATCATGGAGTGCAAAATGGGAAATGATGAGGAACCAGCTCAAAATATTTTACAGACCCAAGAAATTTGGAAGGCTGAAACAGGGGACTCATGGGATCGGTCAATTCCATCCTTATATTTTGTGGTTAAGAAGGGACTTCCCAAGGAGGTTCAAAAGGTACTTGGCAAAATAGTAGGGATAGAAGCAAAGGGGTGGGTGGAGCTACAATCTATTATAATACATCACTGTAAACGGTTGAGAGAAAAGGATACAGAAACATCCCAATGACTTCAGTCAGAGGAAGCGAAACTGGGGCAAAGAAATTAGCAAAGATATCAGTGGAAGGGCCCATGATTGCTGCATTATACAATCCACAGGCAGAAACGAGGGCGGTACAGGCAGACCTGAGAGCAGCCCCTGAGTGGGCAGGAGAGTATGACTGGAATAGTGGGTTTCAACCTCAATACCAAGGATAGCCCTAGGGAGGATATCCACAGGGATGACTGGGATTTGCAGGCTGTTGAGGGGGACAGAGTGGATTTGGGGCATGGGGCCAGAAGGGGAGGACTATGGGGCAATGCTGGACATGTAGGAAAATGGGATATCTTTCACAGGAGTGTAGGAGCAGGATCGGTGGAGGGTATAACCAAATGCCACTGTATGCCTCAGGAACACCAGCCCCCTACCAATTGCCTATGCCCCTGGTCCTGCCGCAGTTCAGTACATAGCACAACAACCACAAGCTTCATGCCCCAACAGTTAGGCAGCGTATGCTGCTCAACCCGCCCCTCTGCAGGTGCCTCAAATACCTCACAGAAATGTGGTCCTCAATGGTACATTTGTACACTACCAGGGGGCGAGTGTGCTGGGGGTAATCCTTTCCTTTTCCCAGGGACAAACAGCATCTGGATTAGGACAGCCCACAGAGAGTTCTTGCATGCCCAGTCCTGTCTGTCACTGGTGACCCAGAAGAGGATGATTATCATGCTAGATATTGAAGCAGTGTTGGTTTTGATAGCGGTAGACCCTGAGGGGGTATAGTGGCGTTCAGTGCTGTATATTGACTCGACCAAGCCACTGTATGAATTGACTGACTCTGATTTGTTTGAAGACAAGGATAACGAAGGAAACATAGTACTAATAATATGTGTTCCCTGGAAAATCATGGTCCAATATAAGCAGGTCCGCTGCCCCCTTTTTGTGGTAGCAAGTGTCCCTTCATTTACCCAAGAAGATTTGCACAGGTCCCAGATGTTTTGTGGACAACTAATCCCCATGATGCAGGTCTTCTGTGAAGTGTTGCCCGAATACATATCACCTTCAAACCAGTGCAGTGTTGCCCCGAGTTAAGCAATATCACGGTCAAAAGAAGCGGTGGAAGGAATAAATGACATCATTAATGCACTTTTGCACCAAGGAATTATTGTACCTTCCAGTTCACCCTGTAATACGGCCATGTACCCTATTAAAAAATCAAAAGAGTCCAGTTGGAGAATGATTCAGGATTTAAGCCCTTTGAATGACATAATACGGGCAGAATTTCCAGTTGCCCGAACCTTGCAACAATATATCTAACATACCCATGAAAGCTACCCACTTTACTATCATTGACCTCAAAAATGCGTTCATCTTGGTGCCCCTACACCCAGATTCTCAATATCTTACAGCGTTTACCCAAGACAGGAGTTGATTTTAACATACAAGGTTGTCTCTTGGGTATTGTGAGTAATGCAGTATTTTCAACGTTGGGGTGAAGCACACAGATCTTGGCAGATCTTGGCAATATACATGTGCCCAGCACCGTTATTCAGTATGTGGATGATTTGCTAGTGTTCAGTACAAGTCAGCATTAGTGGACAACAGAGTCTATCACTCTTTTGTAATTGCAAGCTGACAAGGGATTTAAGGCGGACAGAGCAAAATTAAAATATTGTCAGCAGGAGGTTTTATACCTAGGTCAGCTCATTTCTGTTCACGGGAAAAGAATAACACATGAACTTGCAGCTGCCGTGTACAGCACCCCCCAGCCAATCACAGTAAAGTACATGCACCCATTTCTGGGACTATGTAACTACTGCAGGGCCTGGATCTTCGATTACACCACTTATACATGACCGTTGTTGCAGGTGCTCAAAGATGCCCAGAAGACAAAACCTACTATTGCATGGACAGAGGACATGCTCTCTACCTTTAATGAACTAAATGAGGTGATTGCCAAAGCACCGGTGTTAGCAACACCTGACTACACCAAGGACCTTTATCTGTCTTCACACTCTGATGGGCAAATGATGACAGCTGTACTGACACAAAAGAGCACAATGACCAAAAGCCACACCCTATTATAGCAGCATGTTGTACTATTTCATGTAACAAAGTTGTGACGATCACCATGGGGTGTTCAGTGACTCTGTATGTGGAGCATGCAGTTTTTGCTATTTTTGAAATATCTAAATCCAGTTTGACCATGTAGTGAGCATCAGCACATGAGATCATATTGTCTAGCCCTAACATTCACATTTTGACTAACCGTATCAATGAAGATGACAAAGATGACAAAGTACATGATTGTGGTATTTTCGTAAACACTGCAATGCCTTGTAAGCAATATTTAAAATATTTAAAATCAATATCTGTTGTGTAAAATGCGTTAGAGGTGCAGGGGAGAAATTGTGACCCAGGCACATGGGCTATAAATATATGCAAGGAAAAAGGTGGCAAGTTCCCACTGTAGATGGTTGTGCCACTTATGAGAGACCAGATGATGACACCCCAAAAGCATGCGATTATGCCCTAGATGAGGGAGAAGTGTTCTTTGTTGACGGGTCTGCCGCAATTGACCAAGAGACAGGGAGATGGCATAGAGGTGAGGCTGTGGTTTGCCTAGTAGATGGAGAGTATGAGACACTAGTACAGAAAAGCTTGCCCATGCATTATTCGGCCCAGGCGATTATACCAATAGAAGCCCTAGAAGCATCTCAGGGGTGCAGAGTGATGATTTACTCCGATTTGGTGTACATCACTACTACATTGCATTCTGGCGTGGCCTGGTGGAAAAGGAGGGGATTAAAAAAACAGCATTCTGCCTTGCTAAACAGATTGATATATGCAATATCCCAGCCCACGTTAGTAGTGGTGGTGAAGTGTGCCGCCCACACTACAACACTGATGAAATTTCTCTTGGAAATGCCACAGCGGATGCAGTGACCAAACATGCAGCATACCTTCCCATACGCAAAATAGCTGAATACCCTGAGGTTTCAAATATGCAAATACAGTTGTCACCGCCATATACCTCTTTACTGACTACTGAAATAATTGAGTTACATGGGTGAGCCCCACAAGAGGAGAAATTGTTGTGACAGAAGAGAGGGTGTACGCAATCCCCAACTGACTTAGTGTGGAGACAGGGTACTACAGGCAAGGTGGTCATGCCTTATGAGTTGATGATCATTACATTTGAGCAACTCCACTATCCTTCTCATGTGTCCAAACAACATATCACTGCAGGCATACAGGAAGACTGGTTTGTCCGTAATCCACAGAAAATGTTAAATCTGTTTATTTTGTACTGAACATTGTGTCAAAGCTATAGTACTGGGCAAACACTCTGGACAATAGGAGGCACCTTGTCCCACCTTACTGGTCCATTCTGGGAAGCTCCACATTGACTAATATGCTGACATGGTGCAACGGTGTACAGATATCTCATCATAGTGATATGCCCCTTCACCCGTTGGGTCAAGTCTGGTCCTTGTACACATCCAGATGCTAAATCGGCCATCAAGTTCTTGGTGAGATAGGTATTTCCTCAATGGGATGTGTGCAACACCTTAAAATCAGACAATGGCACACACTTCTTTGACGAACTGCTAAAGGAGACAACTGCTCTATTAGGCATAACGCATACGATTTGCTCAATCTACCACCCCAGGCCATTGGCATAGTTAAATGGATGAATGGCCAAATTGTGTGTTACCTTCAGGAAAAACTGGGTTTATTCTTTGCCATTGGCCCTGTTTAGCATGCAGACACAGCCTGTAAGGATCACCATCTATCTCCCTACAAAATAGTGACACTCAAGTACCCACAAATGTTTTTAATTGTTGCCATTATCGTGGGTATTACTGGTACACATGTTTCTTTTCCTGCACTGTTAAGATTGTACATCACTTTTAAAAAAGGAACTGCAAAGTGTTATTCCCATTATAATTGTGTGAGGTATATAACAGTGATTATATTTTATGTTTTTTTTCTTTGGATTGACAATGTATACACATTTTTGTAGTATTATATGGTGGGGCATATAAAGGGTGTATGTGATAGAGGGGAATGTGTAGATATGGAAGGGAGGTTAACAGCAGAAATGCATTCTGAATTAGTAATTAAAGTGCAATTAACAAGTACTGTTATAGGATTACTAGAATGAGAAGACAATATGATCAATACAGGGGGCTTGGTCCAGATACAATGGAGGATGTGCACCATCCGGAATTTAGTAACGTGTAGTAAAATGGCATGCACTCAGTGGGCAAAGCAAGGGCAAATGGGAGCTGTTATGTTTATGTTTGCTCCTTAATCGCCACGCATCAGGGACACTCAAAATGTTAGTACCCTAGGAAACATCATTGTTAGGCATGCAGTGCTTAGTCCATCTAGCTGCTATGCCGATTGCAGAGCTTGTTTCAGACGCATGGGATTTGACTTGTGTTAATGGACAAACACAGTGAAAGATGTGCCAAGAACATTAAAGACCCGCAGAGTATGACTTGTCTGCTCATATAGATGGATGTGTATTGTTTGCATACAACCGATGGGAAGGAGCAGTGGTGAGCTGCACAGCTGGGGGCCTGGCAGGGGTCAAAGAAGAAGTGATATGGGAAGTTACCAACCTGTGCCATTACATCTGTACGGCATACGTTTCAGAACTAACATGGATCGAAGCAACAGAAGCTCCAGCAAAGGTGCAAATACAAGAACAATATCAGGTCTGCTTTCAAGGAGTCAGGATTGTTCCTGTAGGAAATAACAATAAAAGCAACAAGACTTTGTCGATTCCCTGGGTGTGCGGTCAGCTCTTCATTCAGTCATCCTTGTAGTTCTGGGGCGCACCTCGTGATCGCACCAAACACTGTCACAATACAACTGGAACAACCCACACCCCAGCCCCCGCAAGTAAGAAGAAAGAAGCACTCACTCACATGACAGTCGAGGCATTCGAACCACCTAGCTGAGGACTCCAAATTGCTGAAATTGTTGACAAATAACGGCTATGCAAAAAAGCTGAGGTATTCTTTGTGTCAATATTGTTACCATGAGTACAGGCTGCAACAAATGCAGCTGCAAATAGTCAGGTGGGAAGTGATCCAGTCGGCCAATCATACAGAGCAAGCACTAAATGTGATCACAAGTGAAATGAGGGAAATCAGGTTGATGACACACCAGAAGTGGTATGTCCTGGACCTGCTGACATCCATGCAAGGGGGGTTTATAGGAAAATTGGACTATTATGTTGCACCTACACACCCCACAACAATGCAGAAAATGGGTACCTGATGCACATTATAGGGTCCCTGCACAAGCTGAAGATGAATATGCAAACTGAGGTTTTGACGACTGGTTCGATGGCATGTTCTCATGTGCGCCATCCTGGAGGGGAGCACTGGTAAAGATATTGGTCCCCACTGTAGTACTCCTGTTGGTGATGTTCCATAACTGCAAGATGATCCTTCGATGATGTGCAAAGACTCTTCCTAATAGCGCAATGATGATGCTCACAATTGGGGTAAATATCACTCCTCATGGTACAAAAGATGTGCAGGCTCAAACAGATGATCCTAACAAACCCTGTATGGTGAGGATCAAGGAGAGTATTGACCCACCAGGGACGGTGACCACGGCCCCACCATACCCAGAGAATTACACAAACAATTGGGTGGATTTGGCAGGTGATGGAGGGTGCATTTACCTGACATGTACCCCAGAAAAGTATGCCCCGGCAGAAGACATTTTGCGTGATGTATGTCATGTTTAGGTGCCAAGGGAAGGGACGTGGAGGTATGAGGAAGCACAGAGGATGGCAGCAGAGTTAGTTAATGTAGGATTAATTAAATGGGGGATATTCGGATGTATGCCCAGATCCACTGCCCCCAAGCAGTTCAGATTGGGAGCAATACCCTAGGAGCATGCATCTAATGGCACAAGATGGCAGGGGGACAGGGCAGGTGTATAGAAGCAGCAATAGGATGTAGAAGCTTGTAGGACGTATAGAGTTTGTAGACATTAGGCAATCTAAGCGGCAAACATATACTGAACCGCCGCTATTTTTGGAACCTAGGCCCAGAGTGGCCAGGATTCCATACTAGAGCATGTCAGACATAGGTCTTAGCAGGAATACACTCTCCCATCCATGTTCCCATCTCAGGCAGTAGACTAGAAGTTCATTTCACCAAGTAAGACATAACCCTTTTATTGTTTCACACTGCTGGTCCATGTAATCGTAAAGGAATGTGAACAGCAAAGCATGGGTAGGGTTGTGCCTGAAGGACGATCTCATGGGAGGCAGGGCAGAGGTATGGAGTTGCCAAAACATGTATCCCAGATTTAGAGCACACCTGCCACCAAGTCCCCAGTCATTCTATTTAAACTACCAGATGCCCACTATCTGAACTCCTAAATCCCTCAGCGACCGATTGATTAGTGTGTCCACAGTGGACAGCCCAGGAAGGGGGCAGATGTCATGGTGGGAAACAAACAGAATGTCCTGTGATTTGTACTGCGAGGTGCATGGGGTGAGGGTAACACATTTAGGCCAATGGTGGGGAGGCATGGTCGGAACCCCAGAGTGTCTGGGATCAAACGAAGCTCGTCGCATTTCAGAGAGCTACCTTGACCTCGAGAATATCCACTGAGCTCATGTCTAATTACCAGGTACACATCACATGGTCAAAATGTGGGGAGAGGAGCTTATTCATCTAATAAACCAATTGTGCCACCAGGGTGTAAAATTAACAGGATTTAGGACCACATTGAAGAAGACTGACTCAAGAAACCGCAGCCAATCGTCTTGTGGTTGATAAGGGACGATATTATGTGTATAGAGGACTACCAATGAGAATGATGAGATAATACTGTATCTTGTTTGCATCATGCATGACATTGATGTCCTTTAAAATGTTCTGTCTGCTTTGAATTATCCACTGTGCTCCATAGCATTAGGGTTTGAATGCCCCTGTTGACATGTATTTTTCTTTTTGGAAGTAAAACTTTGTTATCCTTGCAGAAGGTGTTTGGAGCTTGCTTCACTAGAGGGTTGCATTTATTCTGTGTCTGGTTGCCTGGCCGTCTGTCCTACAGTTGCCAAGTTTTCATAAAGCCTACAGTCCAGAAAAGACCTACTGTGAATTGTGGAATGACAAGGTTCTGGGAAGACCGGTCGTGAAACCTGAATGACCGAAAGTGTAAACCCAAGAGGAAAGTATTTGTAAGAATCCAAGAATGAGCAACCCTGAGAAGCTCATTGTGATATTGACAAGCAGAGAAGGGGAAACATCTATGTTGAAAATACACCTATCAGAGATATGTCCTGCAAAGCAGCCAGAATATTTTCAACTTCCCAGGAGATATCCAAAAATCCTGTGGGCGAAAGAGAGAATGACGGAGCAGTACAGACTTTGAGTTTCTCCTGAAGGAACCTTCTCAGGAACTGTTGGATTGTGTTTGTTATAATAGTACATGGATGGACTCTTAGGTTTGTAAACTCTTAGCCAGCATTGGAACATTTAGGTCATTTGTTTATGGAAACCAGGAGACTAAAGACTCATTGGGCCTCATTAGGACCCAGGCGGAGTGGGTTTCCGCCAGCGCTAATCGCGGCGGACCCGTCCGCCGTACTACGAGTTCCCTTAGCGCCATGGAGGTTTTCTCCGCCTGGTTTTACCAGGCGGAGAAAACCATGGCGCTACGGGACCTCGTTGTTAATTACGCCACCGTATTTTACGGTGGCGTAATTAACTCCTTCCCCACTCCCATTATACCCTATGGGGCAAGAATGGGAATGGGGAAGGGCAGAATGGGGATTGGGGATTTACCGCTCCGCCGAGGTCGGAATGGGGCGGTAAATCCGCCAACCCCCATGGCGCTATCGACGGCTTTCCGCCGTGCTTCGCGGTGCATTTAGCACCGCGAAATCCGCCTGGGTCCTAATGAGGCCCATTAAGATTAGGTTGAACTCTTCTGTTGGCCATTCAGTTTGAACATTGCTGTATGGAATAGGGTGCTCCAGTATGATCAAGGACGTTAAGAGCAAGCATTTGGAACATTATGAGTTTGCACACCTAATGGGTCAACAATCAACACTGGAAACCTCACCTTACTTTAGACCCTCCTTGACATTGCTTTTCGTAACAATCTTAATATCATTGGTGGAGGACTCAGAGAGTTTCTATAGACATTCTATCCAACTGATACCATGTACATAAGACGTAGTAAACCGTTCTTTACAACATTACCCACTGTGTCTAGCCTGTCTTTGCTCGGCCTTAACATACTGTTGTAGTGGACGGATGTATTGGAAAGGGTCCGGACTCCCAGGTCTGGCCTGGTTGAGGCACTGTGACTGGTCATGTCAAGCAATGGGGGTCGAGAGTCACCAGAATAATTTCTATTCCACCTCCATGTCCATTTTCCAATGGCTCAGCAGGGTGGCACCCAGTCCACTCAGCCACTCTCCCAGCAGTCTACAGAGTCAGGCTAGGGACTTTGTCACAGAGTATAATCATGATAATATGCAAGATAAAGGATATTACCCATCTGAGTTCACGCTGGAACACATGACTGGTGAGATCAGTGATATGGAGGAGGAGGAGGACACAATCGCAGAGGGGAGGGAAAGGCAAAGCTATTCCTCCAGTGTTTGTAAAGTACATGGACATTTAAAAACAACTATGCGGATCGGAAAGTGATGAATGTCAGCCTTTGAAGCAGCTGTGACAGAGTTACATATTGATGGGTCGGTGATGGGGCTGGGTGTCAGGAGACATGATCAGCTCTGTGATGGACTATGAAGGCGGTAAAAAGGGAATTCAAGATAGCTTCCCTGGTCCCCCTCTCTGGTCCATCTTCCTGTGCCATACAGTCATTGTTGCATTTGAATTGTTATGGTGTTCCTTAAAAATAGGCATGCCTCATAAGAAGGGAAGGAGTGTTTGTTTGTTTGTTTGTTGATTTATAATGCGCGCCACACCCGAGGGTATCAGGGCGCAAGGTACAGATAGGGTATGTTTAATCCTACAATTTCATGAAGGAAATAAGATTGGGGGAGAAACTCCAGAGACAATTATCCCTACTGCCAATTTGCTATGATTTGCTCACCCATAAGGAATGGCCATGGAGTGTAAGGCCTGAACATGAATCCCCTCCCCAAGCAGGACACTCTATCGAGTTCAGTCCAGTTTCTAAAGGCTTGTCGTGTAGCATAGCGTAGAGACCAATTCAGAACACACAGCAGGCGAGCAGGACGCAGATGGTGTATGCACTCTACATGTAGAAGCTGCTTGCAATCAAACTCACTTGCAGCACTACTAGGGAAATACTGGATTGCGCCACCACCATGACACCAGTACCTCAGGCCAAGATAGATGACAAGCTATTTGAGACATGGGGCCTCAGAGACTAGGTTAATGGCTTAATTAGCTAATGTAAATGAGCACAACATCTCAGCATTAGTGAAACCAAAGGGTGTAACCCTGGGGAGAAGGTAGACCCATTAGCTATGCAGCAATCATGGCCACCTGAACAAACGTGGCAATCAACCAACCAACCAGAACACTCCTTAACCAATGATTTCCAAAGCCTAACTATAAAGAGTCAGATTCCACCATACATAGAGGCAGTTTGTACTGTGTTCAAGTGTCTTGGTGTGAGACTTGTCAGAAGTGCAGGAGAAGAGAAGAAACAAGGAGAGACCACTCCAAGGAAGCCACACTTTGAAGAAGCTGAAAACAAGGGGTAACCAAGTGAGCCATGCTTTGAAGGTGCTGTTCAACAGGAAGTGGCCAAGCCAAGTGGGCCATGATTTGGAAGAGCTTGGGTACAGGAAGTGGCCAGATCAAAAAGTCCCCCCCTGTCAGAAAGCTTGGGAGAGCAGGAGAAAATTAAAGCAAGAGCCTGCGAGAGGCTATAGCCTGGAAACTGGAAAGATGTAGTAGATCTTTAAGGGGGGAGATAATTGAATGCTGGGGGTGATATATCAGATTCTGGGGGCTGCAGCATAGCCACAAGAGGGATTACAGGAGAATGACAAACAGATGACCTTCTTGGAGCCATGGCCCAGAGAGTGGCAAGATGCAAAGAACATTAGCAACCAAGGGTGAGACAATCACCTACTGGGGCACTATTCCAGATTCTACTGGTTGTTTGATTGTCAAAAAAGCTTAGGAAGAGAATCTCCTGCTAGGGGTGCTATCCCAGATCCGGGTGATTGCACTAAAATCACCATAGCGATGAGTCTTAACCGAAATAACATGAAGAATGCCTTTAGTGATCTCAATCCCAGGAGTATTGCCCATAACAACTGAAGAAGGAAAATATACCCTGGTAAAGAGGAAAAAATCCTACCCAGAAAAATGCCCAAAGCGGGGAGTGGCCTTGGAAAATCAACCACAGAGGCCAATAGGACAGGAGCGAAAATGGTGTATTGCTCCAGGAGTGCAAAGCAAGATGGTAAAAACCCTAAAGAATGTGCATCGCTGGAACCAAAACCATTAGAAATTGGTTAATAACAACTGTTATTACAGTGATTAGAAGCTGAGGAGTCTGGCATGATGCAGTAAATAAGAACATATTATTATAATTATTATTAATATTAGTATTATTATTAATAATAATATTATTATTTTTATTATTATTATCATTATTTTTAACAACCAAACAAGGCAATGTAAGAAAGTATGCTGGGACATCTAAAACCATCATGCTAAAGGACATTTTCCTTCCTGGTTGTGGATGGCCTGGAGTTGTACAAATTAGATCAGCGGCTGGGTGGACATTGGATCCCAGGTCATTCTGCCTAGAAACCCCTTTTCCAATGACTTTCAATGACTCCACCATCACATTACTATTTTCTTACAGTCATCTTTGTTGTTCTTTGGATCATTTCTTTTAGAATCTGTAGGTGTTTTTCCAACCCAAGTCAGAGACCCAGGATGAATGAAGCTATCCACCAAGAGGTGAGAGACCTTCAGAAGGAGGGTGGGAAAAGGGAAGCCAAGAAAAGGGAAAGCAGTGAAGACCCGGAGACAGCTTTTAGATCACCTTGATTCCACCGTTCACACAGGTTTTTTGCAGTTGTCATGCACCTGTTTTTGTTATTTCTGCAACAAGGCATGGCAACAAGGCATGCGGTCTAGATAAGAAATAAACAGTATTATCTTCCTGCAATGTGTTAATCCCATCATTTGTTTCATCTACCCTGTGGCATAGTCATACTACACGCGCTACTTTCGCATTAATTTCCCCCTGCACTTGCGCAATCTCAATGTCACCTGGCCTAGTAAGATCGTTGTCTCTGTCTGCCTCTGTTCCCCCTCCCTTGCCTCGTCGCGCCTTGAAACACTTGTGAATAGTCGCGTTATAAATGCCATATTATATCATATCATATCATAGTAGCACATGTCTTAGTCCCACAAGAAAATCCAAACTGTGAAAATGTTTCATAGGACAAAGATCAACAGCGTCTCACCACCTACATGCATTCTGTGCAAGAAATGTGCATGCCAGAGATATATGGTGCCAAATAGTGCAACAGCATGCACATGACTGAGGGGAAATAAGTAGACCTGCTGCCAATCAGCCTACCACCACATCCGGTAATGCCTCCTCAGAAACATTACTGTTGTATTAGTTCTACTAACTGGCTTCAGATCATTATAATAGCATACAATACCATTATCATTTGAACTAAGACTGTGCTGTTCTTGAGACCTTCTGTGTGTGTCTGTGGTGGGGTTGGGAGGGCGGTGATACAATATTTGAGGTGGGAAAGGGAGGGGGCAGGGAAGCGAAAAGTGGTTCTGGGGTGAAGCCACCCATAAGTGGGAGCAGGAGGTGTGGGGCAGGTGGCAGAGCAGGTGACCCCCACCCCCATTATCATAATCCTGCTTGTTGATGGCTGTATACAATTGGCCTAGGAAAGATGCATTTTATCATTGCGGCCTTCAACAGGTGGGATTATGACATAGAACCGTTAAACCAGAGCTACAAATATATTTTTGTTCAGGATCTCCTGTTAAACGGATGCCACAACCATGACCATTTCATTTCCTGTTGCCCCTGTTAAACAAAAGCTTCTGAAATGGCCATAAACCAGACACTTCAGTCTGTGTTACTTGTTTAAATGAAATGTAAATGAGAATATTTTTGGTCATCCATGTCAAACGAGAGATGCAAATATGTTCATTCTATGGGGGTTTCCTACTACAAGAGACCTACAAACATTAGCCATTTTTTGGCATCTCTGTAAAACAAGAGATTTTTGGCTTCCTCCAGTTACACGACAGCCATAAACACGAGAGTTAGATCGCTTGCATAAGTTTTCACAGCACCCAAGTACCCATTTTCTTTAGGTGAAGCATCTTCTAAGCCTGAGAAGACTATATGAGTCAGCCAAATATTCTGGGACAATGTTATTTATTTTCGTATTGCAGCAGGTTCCCACAGAACTAATGGTAGAGGTGCATTGTCTTGTTCTAAGGCATGAACTGCTTCCTTCTACACTTCCAACATTGCAAACATCTGAACAGTTGCTTGAAGCAACACCATCAGCACCATAATGACAGGCTAGCAAACTTGCAGAATGCACAAAGTATGATTCCCAAGCATCCTTAATAGATGATCTGCTGTTATAAGTTTCACCTGACATAATCTTCAAAGTTCCACAATGTTTCCTTCTTCTTTATTTTGGCCATTAAATACCAACATTTGATTTAGGTGGACTGAGATTTTTTCCACGGATCTCTACTACTCCAAATACACCTTTTACTTTTTTCAACCCATGGCAGCAACATAACAGGAAGGTGCCCTTTCCTATTTGGCAGCATTTTGCATTCTTTGACTGTAAACTGGAAAAATTAGGAATGTAATTCATTGGATTTCTGCATTTGAAGGATATTACAACAGTGGGCCTCATTAGGAGGCTGGCGGTAGCCGTGCCTGTAATACAGGCACAGCTGCCGCCGGTATTTTATTTTTTCCCGCACCCAGAAATGGGCAATTATATATGTATTTGACCATTCCTGGGTGCTGGGAAAAATTATTCCCCATTCCCATTTGAGACCCATAGGGCTCAATGGGAATGGGGAAGCTGGATGCACCGGCACCGTTATGAACGGTGCCGGTGCATCCAACATGCTGTGCTCGCGTGTGCCGCTCTGCCCGCCAAGTCACACCTGGCGGGCAGAAAGGCACCCGTGAGCACAACTCGTAGTTTGCCGGTCTGGGAACTATGGTACTGGCAAGCTTACCGGTACCGTAGTTCCCGGACTGGCAAACTTGTAATGAGGCCCAGTATCTCAATCATGTGCTATTATAGGATTCAGTGAAATTTGATTGGTCCATTAAGTTGATTCAAGATTAGCTCCTTTTGTCAGATCAACAGACAGTGGTTCAGCTTTCAGTGTCTAGCAGGGTTGCATTGGTTTCGCAAAACAGTAGGCTGCAAAAGAAGCTTGTGCAAAGGATTCAGTTTGTAACCCACTCACACAACTGAAGTTACTCTCCCACAGCACAAAGCCAATCCCACAATATTTGGGGACTATAAAAAAACACAAGAATTCACTGAACCATGTCTGACCTTCACCAACAAGAGGTAAGTGGAGCTGGATAATAACACTCTCCACATAATAATTCAATGCCATGTCAGCTCTCCCAAATGATGGTCCACTGGAAATAAAGATAGTAGTGCCTTCAAGATACTCCAGTTGACTCACTACATGCCATAGCACTGTCTAGAACCAACCTAAAGTGGCAACCTGTCAAGCAGAGAATTTCACTAAAAACACTCGCCCTTACGCACAAATGCTTGGCTAACAAGGCCCCTATCTACCTCTGCAGTCGGCTGTCGCGCCACTCGACCTCCCGACCACTAAGAACTGCCCAGTCCCACTGTCTATCGATCCGTAGGCTTAAACTGCAAAAAGTGGGGGGCTTGAGCTTCCCTGTCCTATCTTCTAAGCTATGGAACTCCCTCTCCGCTACAATCAGAGCTGAAGACTCTTTCAACACATTCAAGGCCAAAACCAAATCTTGGCTTTTCGACCAACTTTAAGACATGCTAAGTACCTCTATCTTACTTGCTCTGACCTGCCGACCTCCATTACTATTTTTTGCTGTACACCCTATGGGTATATCCACTGCAAAGCCTTAGCGGCACTGAAACCACTGTAATATTTGTAGATAGGAACCCTGTTAATATTTCTGTTAATGTTAATTTCTGTAATTTTTTTGTCTGTATATATGCATTCTTGCAACTTTGTACAAATTGCACCCTGATGCCCCCGGGCCTGATGGTTTGCGCCTTATTAATAAAACAAATACAAATACCCATAATGCTACCACTAGTACCACAAACAAACTGCTATGGTGGTGACATCACTGCCCTGCTGGTGCCACTGGTGAAGCTTGTGCATTCTTATACATGAAGAGCAGAGGTGATTGTGTCACCTCAGAGGGAAGGGACACAGACCTTTTCTTGTGCTGCTGTGTAGCATGAAAAGCAGTTCTGTCCTCCCGAGAGGAACCTGAAGACACTTCCTTCATTCGTTTCACCACCACCGGAAGGTGTTGTGGAAGAGGGGTTAGTGAAAATTGGCATGTTCGCTCTGCAGTCATAAATATACCAAAGTTGAATACAGTTGTGTATTTCAATAGTCCCAAATGCACAACCATTCCAAGTCCTACCCCACTTGATTAGCCTCTTGCATAAACTGGCGGACCACCTCTGTTTTACTCAACCTGTTAATCTTTTGTTTCCTGCAGCACCACCATCCATTTGTGTCCTTCTAGAGGGTACCACACTCCTTGCTCGTTACCACTACACTCACACCAACTCCAAAGTGGACGACCCAGAGACATTGCTCAGAAAGTTTTCTTGGGTATCTCCAGGTACCATGTCCCCCAGCATTGCCATCATATTAGCTATAGCTAGGGCCTCCGGGTCTGACCAAACTCAGGCACGACACCAGATCCTTCCACCAGCTCAAGCACAAGCCATTCCCAGCATTGCTACCTCTGACAGGCACGCCTCCTACACCTCCTTCTCTGCCTCTTCCTGTGGCAAATTCTCCTTGCCCAGCTCTGCCTCTTCTCGCCATCCTGAGTGCCCCCTCAATGATTCTTCCACCTCACACAATACCTGCTTTGACTTGCTTTCCCCCAACAAACACAACTGGCACACTATTTCTCTTTAAAAAACATGGCAATTGATTTCCTTATATTCTGAGACGTAACCCTCCTCTTTCTCCTCCTGCTCTGTCCTCTCACTCTTAGTACAATACCTAGTCCCACTTTATGATTTGTATTTCTTTCTAAGGTCTCAAACTATACAAAAACAAAATAGACGTTTGACTGACTAAGGTGAACAAACATGTTTACATACAGCACACACTCAATTGGAAAGGGAAAGGGTTCTTGGACACAAAAAGGAAGGAACCTTGAACACATGAAGGGTTCTTTGGTTCAGACAAAAATTGCAAATCATTTTAGGTTTCACAAACAAGCATGAACATGGGGAATATGGAGAGCCCTAAGGGATCGCCATTAAGTTTAGCCCATCCTGACACTCATGAGACCCTCTTTAGTAGTAGGGTTTGCCATATTGTCTGTTAGGCGTTTATCTAACCCTAACCCTGACCATTCTGTCTTTGATATAAAGATGTGTTAAACAGTATTTCTTTGAGTGATGTGTATCATTACTTTGAGTTCCCCAAAGGGAAAAAGGCGTTCCATTATAAATGTGTCTCTCTAGCAATAGGCCAAATAATATTTGAGGAAACTTCCTATTACACCTTTTTGTTTGGATGAGTGCTTCGGCCTCGATCAATGTATATTCATCACTAGGTATATATGAGTATTTCAATAAATATTATTCTCCATGAATATATATATATATATATATATATATATATATATATATATATATATATATATATATATATATATATATATATGCTTATAATATATATAAAACAAGCTTAGCTAGAAAGCAGGGGAAATGACAGAGCCATCTTGATATTGGCATGTTATTAACATTTCTTATACTTCATATTGATTTATTTTACTTCACTTAATTTTGCTTAACCTTGATTTTTTAAAATACTTTTCATGAGGGAAAGTGATGATATAAAAGGAAGATAACAAAAGCGGTACGATAAACACAAGCAACAGAGAGCATTAAAGCATCAACAAGCACATACATAGAATACACTGACAAAAAAAAGACAACCAAACCACTCCAAAACTCCCAAAAAGCACAAGTTGTGAGTATTCCCTACAGACTGCTGGTTTTGCAGCCTTCCAGAACCCACAAAAGGAAAGATAAAGGGAGATAGTTCTTTTATTGGGCCGTTGAACCTTCCCAGAACATGTTGAATCACCTGCCAAATTCATGTGCAAGATCAGGTGCTGTTTTGGCTGAGATTGAATCTTTCAAGATCTTGCAGGTCCTCGAGTTCCGGCCACAGGCCAGCCACACTAATGAGTGAGCCATGTCATCGTGAGGAGGGATTCTATGCTCTTACATTTTCTGGCAGAAGGTGTAAGTAGCTGGAAGAGATGTTCTAAGCACCCTATGAGTCTGGTGTTTATTAACAAAGGAAATCAATATTCTTGTTGGCAACTGCTTTAAAAGTGTGCAAAATTAACACACTTGAATTTTTCCATGTAATCATTCAGCTGAAGAAGGTAAAGGTCTTAACTTTCCAACCAATTCCATGAGCCATTCTTCAAACAGTGCCCACAATGCATCATGCAGAACAGCATCTGTCTAGGTTCTCCAGAAGCACACCCTGATAGGCTTTGACTGATAATCTTCCACACCAGAGTTGCTTATCTCAATCCCTTTGGATTTCATTTCTCACTTTCATTTTTCTCAATTTAGTTTGCTTCCAACCGCGATGCAGATTTGTCAACAAATATAGTAAAGCATTTATCAAATTAAAAGATTAATTTTTTCATGTTGAATACAATGTTATCCAACTGGGCACTACTGCTGTTCAGCGGAAATAGTGATGTAATTCACAAACTGCTCATGGTTACATGACTCATAATAAATGGCATTAAGTGATCAGCCCATATGTAGGTTGGAAAAACCTTGGCTCCATATCCAAACTGTCTAACTCCAAAACCTCATCTCACTTATCTTTCTAGTACAGAAAAATATAAACGAATGCCCCTGGGACAGCATATTAGTCCCACACCCCTGTTCCCCGCCCACCCCATACTCCATGCTCATTGTTTGCCTGCCGGATTTAAGTCTTAGCTAAGAGACGTCACTTAAGCATCCCTCAATGGAGAACAAACAGTTGGTATGGATAGTGCTAGATGCAAATTGAATCTGGACGCACATCTTTGTTGGTCATATGTCATTAGTATCCTACCTCGTATATGTTTCTGCCATTGTTATTTGCTGAAAGGTGAACATTACGTGTGTGACTTAGACGCAGTTGTTTACCTCTACTGAGAATGGGAAGAAACACAGATGACTGAGGCTTGATGAACAGTGTTTGTTTTACTCTACTTTTGTGTTTGTTTGACTTGTTTGCTTGTTTTGTGTTAAGTACATTCATTAAATGATATTTACTACTTGTAAATATGTGGACGTCATTGCTGTCCCCTAATTACAGTATGGCATGAGGTTACATGTAATTATAACTATGAAATAATAACTCATTAAAAAATAACTTTTACAAAATAACGAATTCCAAAATAACTAATTTTTAATAGTTTTTGGGGGTGTTTCCCCACAAAGCCCCCCTTTTTCAAAATAATAATGCTTTTCCCCCACTGCCTAAACCACTATTCTGTCTCACAACCCCATTTTTAGTTTGTTTCAAAATTAGTTATTTTGGAATTAGTTGTTTTTCCATTCGTTATTTTTTCTTTAGTTGTTTTGTTTTCGATATAATCACTGAATACCATGGAATGGAGTTGATTAGGGCATTTGAGGCAGAAACAGACATATGACTGCCCAACCTACTGGCTTGGTGCTTGTTTTTCACAGTGCTGTGCTGCTTTCTAGCTAGATTTGTGCTATATAGATTTTAAGCATGTTTGCATTGACAGGAAATATTATTTATTTAATAATCATATATACCTGGTGCTGAAAAATACACTGATCGTGCCAAGAACATTCGTGCAAAGAAAAATGTGAAATAAGAAGCTGCCTCAAAGATTAAATTGCCCTATTGCTGGACAGACACAATTTAAATGGGACGCCTTTTTCCATTTGGGGAACTCAAAGCATTGATACTAGTCGATCAAATGGATATTGTGTAACACATTTGTATATCAATGACAGATGTGTGATTCCATGAAAGAGGCAATGATTGTGGTGATCCCAAAACTTAATAAAGATCACACTAGATGTGGAAATTACAGGCCTATCTCAATGCTAAATGTGGACCTTAAAATTTTCACAAAAATTTGGGCTAACAGATTGGGTTTATGTATGAGAGATCTGGTTGATGGGTCACAGGTGGGTTTCATTCCAGGGAGATATGGGTATGACAATATTCGAACCGTGCTAAATGTGGTTGATGACCGATTTGGGAAGGACACAAATGAAGTCATAGGTTTTTTTGATGCTGAAAAAGCCTTTGATAGGGTAAACTGGAAATTTCAGGAATTCACTTTACTGAAAATGGGTTTTGGCCCGATTTTTATGAGGATGGTAGATTGTATTCATAATGATGTTAAGGCCCGGGTGTTGGTTAATGGGGTGGTTTCGGATCCATTTCAGTTGTTAAGGGGCACGAGACAAGACTGTCCGTTGTCACCTTTTTTGTTTGATTTGGCGTTGGAACCTCTTGTTACTTATCTTAGACAATGTGAGATTATTAAAGGTATTAATGTTGGGAAGGTTGAAGTGAAAGTTCTATTGTATGCTGATGATATGCTCCTTATGTTATCGAATCCAGAAGTGTGTGAAGATGTAATAAAATTAATGTTTCAAGAAGTGGGTGAATTGTCAGGACACAAGGTGAATTGGGACAAGACTGAGGTTTTTCCTTTGTCTGGTCGGCGTGTGAATACGGTTTTGAGCTCATGGAATTGTAAATGGTCTCCAGAGGGGGTTAAATATCTAGGAATTCATATTATTGGGGACTTGAAGAAATTACTGCAATATAATCTGGATTTGGTGAATGCACAAATGTCATTATTGATTAGGAGATGGGAGAGATTGACTCTGAATCTGTGGGCAAAGATCAATGCAATTAAAATGGTTCTTTTGCCAAAAATCTTGTATGTTATTCAGTCCATCCCGTTGTTGTTGTATAAGAAGCAGTTACTTAAGATTGAGAAACTTTTTTCTTCTTTCTTGTGGGGTTCTGGTAAGAGGCCTCGGGTTCCGAAATACATGCTAGTACAAAAAGTTGAAGATGGAGGTTTTGGATTCCCTGCCTTGATGAAATACTATAAGGCGTTTGTACTTAAAAAAAAGCTCATATTACTTTAGGGATAGAGTGGTGAATGAACCAATTTGGTTGCGTATGGAAAGGGGCGTTTGTGCTCGTTTTGACTTGAGATCCATATATAGTATGGATAAATTGCCAATTGAGAGATTGAAGTTGCGTCCGATGTGGCTACTAGACAAGTAATTGGGGAGTGGTTTCGGGATAATGATATTAGTTATGGATTCAGTAGAGATGCTTCTATATGGTACAATGCTGCTTTGCAGATTGATAATAAATGTTTGAGTTGGCTTAGTTGGATTAATAAGGGAATCCTGAAATTGGCAGATGTATTGGATGGGGATAGGTTGTTGAGTTTTGAGGCGTTAGTGAATAGGTATGGTTTGAGGTGAAGTGAATTGAATAGATACTTGGCTTTTGAAAATTTGATAACTTGTAGATTGGTTTTGTCTGATGGTTCTATTGAAAATAAACCGGAGATTGCTACCTTATTGGAAGGTCCGGAATATGGAGTGCGTACTTATATGCAATTTATGCCTATTAATAAGAAACTTCGGGAGGCATGGTCTAGTTTAAGAAATATTTGATCTGATGATGTCCTGGATAAGATTTCTGAGTTGGATTGGAAATACATTCTAAAGGTTAATTTGCACTTGGGTCCTGATATAGGTTTACGATTAATTAGACAATAAATTATTGGGAAGGTGTATTGGACACCTGTTAGGATGTTTAGATTGGGGCTCCGACCGGATGATTTGTGTTGGAGTTGTAACAGTGATAGAGGTACTTTAGTGCATTTACTGTGGGATTGCCTGAGAGTGCTGGAGTTTTGGACAGCAGTGATTGATAGAATTGATTTGATTTTTGATGTGGTTTTGCGGAGGTCGGCGGTGAATGTCATCTTACTTTCCCGTAAAGATAGGAGTGGTCGAATTGCGTGACATTCTTGTTGGATTGATAGGGCCATTATGGTGGCTATTAAGTTAATACTCAGGGTTTGGAAATCAAGGAAGAAACCTAATGTTGATGAGTGGCTGACGGAATTACATGTGTTGGCACAGTATGATAAGGTTTCATTTCATAATAAAGATAAGGATGAAGATTATTTGAGATTGTGGGGTCCTTTTATGGCCTTGTATGACTGATGTCTTGTCTTGCCTTGTGTGGTTGTGGTTCTTTTTGATGGTTATGTTTCACTATGGTTGGTTTTCTGCTTGAAATGAACTATTTAAGATACTCTTGTCAGTTTGTACATTTCATGCTTACACTGTCTGTGAAACATTGTTTCTCTTATTATTGTTGTTTATGAGAAAACTAATAAAGTGTTGTTAAAAAAAAAAGAAATGCGCATAACAGGTAAAAGAGGCAACTCTACAACTAAAGAGAGACTCCTGAATAAGACTGGCTAAATTAAATGGTGATCTCTCAGTGCTCTCTATAATCCCCCGTGCTTAAACATAAAGATCCAAACCTATTCTGCTAAGTATTTGTCCTACTTCTAATAAATAAAGCTCCAAAGGGTTGGCCAAAAGAAAAGTCTCAAACCTATTCTTAAGGCGTTTTTCACCTCCTTGCTACCCAATGCTAACAACAGAAAACATTCCAAGGATCGGTCACAAAAGAAATGTTCAATGCCTACTCTTCAAAGTATATCCTTATTCCAAAGTAACAAAGCGAAATTGCCCCTCTGGGAAGGTTCTTCTAGTGATAACTCACAGTATGTTCCCCCAGCAGTCGTTTCTGCTTGGATATACGTGATTACACTGTGGTGCGAAATTCCGAATTTGAAAATGCGAATTCGAAAAAGCACGCTGCAGCGTAATCCCACATTAGGTCCCCCACATTCCCTTACCCATTCCCCCCTACTTATCTTTTTGCCAGCACACTTCGTTGGGTGCTGCTGACTCCCATGTCTTTCTGAAATGCCAGTTCCTTTCACTTAGGTGGACGGGAACTGGTGCAGCAGGGTCCTTTTTTAGATGTATATATTTTTTTAATAGCTTTATTTTACAGACAGCAGTAGACACCCCTGCAGCCCTCAGATCTCATTATAGCGAACAAGGGTGCAGGGACACCCTCTCAACCCCTGATCCTCTTGTTCGCTATAATGGGTACATATGGTAGAATTGTTCAACATTTTCGGTGGTATGCAATTTTAGTACCACCGAAATGCGAACAATTATACCATACGAAAAAAGAAAAAAATCCACATTTTCTATGGCTTTGCTCTGCTTTCATGTAACTTCTCTAGTCCTTTCCTAGTATTCAAGCTTCCAATTCCATCTTCTTCAGGCTTCCTTCAATCTTATCACAATCACTTAAGGTCCTCTCCTAGCGCTTGGTTTACTCAAGTTTTCGGTAGTTTTGTATCAGGCCTTAGACTGCCCTGTTGATACGTCATGAACTTTCTGAACCTAAGCTCTCTCAAGATGTTCAACCGATCCCTCATGGACCTTGACTTTACTCCAGGTCAGAGTTCATAACAGATTTCTCTAGCTTAGACATTGTTCCTCATTACGGGTCCGGCAGTAACTGTGCCGGTGATATCGGCGGGTTGCCGCCGGACCCGTAATAACTTACCAGTGCCTGACATCCCGGTAACACCAAGGGATTACAACCCCGACAGACTGAAAAGTCAGGCGCTGGTAAATTGTAAGTCCTCATTCCCATAGAGTGCCGGTGCTTCCATGAAAACTCTGCAGAGTTGTAGTGTGCCGGTCTGGAAACAACAGTGCCGGTAACCTTACCAGCACTGTTGTTTCCAGACCGGCACACTTAGAATGAAGCCCATTGCGTTTTCTGTATTCACAGTAGGCATCTATCCCAATCCTTAGGTTTCAGGATTCATTCTCTTCTCAGACCATGACTTTCAGGATTCACAACATGTCTTCTCCCAGACCTTGGGTTTCAGGATTCAAAACAAGTCTCTGCACAGATCTTGGGCTTCAGGATTCACATCAGGTGTCTTGTCAGACCTTGGGTTTCAGGACGCAAACATGTATCTTCACAGACATTGTTTTTCATGATTTCTGACAGGTCTTCCCCCAAACCTTAGCTTGAATGGAACCACTTGGACCTGGCCGTGGTTCAGTTTGATGTGATGGGTATTTATTTCCTTCATTAGGCAGCCGACACTGTAATGCCCTCCTGCCGTGAGACCGTCTTTCTTACTTCTTACCTTGCGGCTGGTGGTGGGAGTTCTAGACTCTTGGGCTTCTAGTTCCCTCAAGATGGTGAGGAGTGGGACTTCCAGGAATCTCACTTCCAGACAACTTCCATCCTTGCATTCTGCTATCTTCCACACATGCGGTAATGGTGCCGGTGTTTCCACGTCTGTGTGCGGCAGGTGGCGTTATGCCCGCCAGATCAGACCTGGTGGGTGTAGCACCACTCAGCTACATAACTCGGAGTTAGCCGGTCCAGAAAACGGTGCCGGAATGGTTTTACCGGCACTGTTCAATCCGGACCGGCTAACTCGTGATGAGGCCCCATGTCTTTTTCAGAACTACAAATACCCTTTGTTATTATTTTGTAATCCTTCTACCTGCGGTTATGGGGAAAAATGGCAAAACCTAAAATGCTTCCCTGCCCTCCAAGAGCCTCACCAAGTGCCCCCTCATGTGTGCCTGCTCCCCCACTCACCCGTTAGCCTCCTCTCCTCCCGTGCCCTCATCTATACTCCCACAGCACTTTTTGTTTCTGTAACAGAGTTTGCCATGAAATGTCAGCTATTTGCAGCTATCTGTTTGATAGCCGAGGTTATAGAAAAGCTTTTTTTTGTAAACCCAGTCCTTGCACATCCCGCAACTCCCAAATGTAACTTGGCATCCTATTACCCCTCATCACACCTCTACCCTAAAGGCATTTCCCTGTTTTTTCACCGGGAAATGGCATTTTCCTGCTTTTTCGTATTCGGTTCACAGAGGATATAGCTGTGAACTAACCAACTTCACGAATGGAGAAGTGTCTCCTGTTGGAAAAACATTGACCACAGTTGGCATAATATACCATACCAGTTTCAATAATACATATGGCCATTACTCCGCGTATGCAAAACACCCATGTGGTTGGATCAAGTGTAATTATACTTGCATCACTCATCAACTTCAGAGTTTCCAAGCCTCTCATTCCCTTAATGTGCTCTGTGTGGGAGCTCCCACCTTGCTGCTTCATTTTGGTGGATTTTAGATGGACTTGCCCAAGGGATGTCATTTGGGGGTCGCTAGAGATCGCGGCTGTGACCCCTTCTGTCTCAGGTGCGACCCCTGCGGTCTCCCTTGTTACACATGTCCAAAAACAGCCTTTTTCCCACCCCTCACTGCTGATGCTGCCTTTGCAAAACTGAGGTATGGCATAATGGCAGTGTTTGATGTGCAGTGTTAGGTCGAGTGCCGTGCCGTCGGCCTGGCCGCCTGTGTGATAAAAATCGCATTAGAACTCATGCCTCTACATGTAGTTTCAATTTATTCCCATGGGGCCGGGCCCACTCAGGCCCAAACTTTCTGGAGTCTTAGCCGACATGGGCGCACTTGGGCAGGCAGGTGCAGGGAGCATTTGCTATAATGTAGCAATTTAGCCAGGCGGCCTGCCGCCCAGCCCAGAGAATACAGGTGTGGCCTGCATGAGAGGGCCCACCAGTGTTCCAGTTCTTCCTGTCCTGAGAACCTGAGTGACAATCTGACTTGTACAGTCTATAATCAAACCCCTCACCTGCAATTTTGCCTGCTGCCCGTATTGTGTGTATGTACCATTTTGTGGTGCCCTGGCCTGGCTGGCTTGAGGGCCCCAAGAATTTAACCGGTAGGGATGGCACAGTCAGACAGAGCTGGTGAGGTAGTGGTGGGTGCTGGTGGTGAGCGTGTGCAAGCTGTCTGTGAAATGAGGGAGGCTAACGTGCATGCGTGGTGAGGTGAGTCAGACTGAGTGACTTCCCTGTGTGACTGTCACATCCATCAGGTGAGCAACTCACTGAGCAAGACTGAGTTGAGTAGTAATGCACTGCATTCACTGGTTGGGGCGGTAGGGAGGTAGGAAGGTACATTGCCCCAGTGTCCCCCACACACAATAGACCAGGAGGAAATTCTGCAGACCCTCCTGAGGGAACATAGAGGACTGCAATTGTGAGCCACATGTACAGTCATGCATGGCATGTGGCGCTGCCGCAGTACCGCTACTTCATTGACTATTCTGTTGGCACTAAAGGGCACCAGTAAGGACAGGTACAATATCCCCCCTCCTAAGAGAAAAGGCATGGTTTCATGTTTAGTTGGGTTAGAAACAGCGCAGTGTGACTTAGTTCTGCTAGGGAACAAGGGTGGGGGGATGGCTGACATCATTCAACCACAAGCCCGAGACAAGACCACTGAGAATAAGTAAGTGGCAACATTTGCATTTTGCAACCTCCCTTATGGCCAATATTCTGGTTGTACTTGTACTCCATTTCTAAGGGTGCCCCGAAAAATCTTATCCAGAGGCTCCACTCCTGGTCCTTCAGAACCAAATTGCTAAGATTGTTACCAATGCACTTTACAGGACCCATGCTGACCAAATCTTGTGCCAACTTCACTAGCTCCCACTACAAGCTAGAATTACATTTAGAGTTGCCACCATTGTCTTCAAATGTGTACAAGGAATAGCCACCCCAATTGCCTGGCCTGCATAATGCGGCATAAACCATCTACATACTACATCTGCGTGCGCCAATAATGATGCTTACTATTCCAGCAATGTTTAATCTGCAGTTAGCACCGTGATGCCAAGGTCAAGAACTGATATTGTTTGGGGTTGTTTATTTCTCGCATAGTGACATCAAAGACCACTGCCAGCCGACACCTCACAGAATCACCGCCAAAACACTATTTTTAGCTTTTTATGTAGTTCAGCACTAAGGTGCTCAGCTCAAGGCATTACAGCCCCATGCACATTTCAGTCACGTAGCTAAACTGGCAGTGAAAAAAACAGATCTTAGTTTTAATCCTGCCTGACCAGCTTCCCTGGGGCATAGTAAGGCAAGTCTTGTTTGCTGCATCTGCTATTCATGTTAACCTTAGTTGTAAAAAAAGAGTGTCTGTTAGCTGCTGCTTCGAGCTCAGAGGCATTGTGCAACATTTGCTCCTCAGTACACTATGTGTACTATTTATTAGAGCATGCGTCACAATCTTGCTAATGGCACCTCACAGAATGGTCGACATACCTGCTACATTCCAATCGAGAGATGCTAACATCCAGTCAAGTGTTTTTACGTGCATTATTTGACTGCTAGGCTTGGATATCTCCATTCTAAACACATGCTTACAATTCCCAGTAAGTACTGCAAAGAAAAAAACAGGGCTATGCTACTATCTTCCAAATGGAATGGAGGATATGTTCATGGATGGACTGAGATACGCAACACCACTGGGCAGAAACACACATTAGCACAAGCAGTGAGAAGTGTCCCTTACAATTTCTGTATTCTATGCCTTCTGGCCAAATCGGATTTCCTGCTTGCCCCTTACCGAGATTAAAATAGCAGTCACCTCCACCATTTTGGATGCACTTATACGTGTTTAATTGGGGGAGTCTTTTAAATTATCCCAAGAAAGAATGAGATTTGCTTGGGCGACAGGAAAACTCCCTCCAGACTATATCTGCTGTAGAATTATGTTAAATTGCAGCAGTCTGGATGACAGCCTCTTTTTGTTGGAGACTCCTGTGAGTTGCACGCGCCTTGGTTGGCAGGTCTGCTGTCAGCAGGTGGTAAAGCCTGGTGACAGCGGGCATCCTAATCTGGAATCAACTTCTGTATTCTATTTGAGCAGAAGCGGAGTTTACAGGCTGTAAAAAGCTTTTTAAAACGTTTTTGTTCTGGGGATAAATTTATCTCAGTGTTTCTGGCTATATTGGTTGTTCACATACTGTTTTCTGTTCCAGCAGCAACAGTTTGTCATTGGCTGGTTGACAGGGCTTTATTGCCTTACGGTTGTTGGTGCTATACACACTGATATTAATGCCACATATCTTGATCCAGTCTTGTATTTATTCATTTATTTATATATTTTTGCATATATAAAGTGCACTAAACCCTTGGGCATCAAGGCGCTGAAATGTATGATATGTATTTCATATTACAGTGATATTGCAACCCTATTTTCCTTAGTGTACTGTAAAAATGCTATGTGATGGCACTATTTTGCCTAACTAGTACCTCCTGAATCGTGCTTGGTTTTATTTTACTTAATTCCCTTTGAGCGCTATTGGCCTCTCATTTCCAGGCTCCTCTCTCCTTCCCAGTCCTCCCCCTTCCCTCCCACTGCCCGTTGTGAGGGGTGTGAGAAACCTGACGGCATCCACCCACCTACACCTTCAGGATCCTCAATTCAGGTGGCCAGGAAATGGCTGTCGGTTTTGGATCCCGATCCTGGGGGTGGACAAGCGAGGGAGATCACCTGAGAGGCGGGTCACAAGGGATTGGGAGGAGGATACCCTAGGGCGAGACATGGTATTCCCCCATTCCCAATAATACCCCAACTTACTTTCCCACAGCCTTCATGGGGTATTTCCAATTTCACCCCATCTCCCCCTCCCCATTTCCAGTAAATATTGAGATGACGAGGATGCAACTAGGACCAGTGAATATTACCCATAGAAACAACAGGCCCGTAGAAATATTGTCATCAAAGAAGTAGAGCAAATGCTCCAGGCCAACATAATTGAACCATTTACAGGTCACTGGTCCTCCACCATTTTGCTAGTGGAAAAGACAGACAAACGTTGGAGATTCTGTATAGACTTCCAAAAGTTGAATAACATCTGAGCGTTCGACGCCTACCCAATGCCTCGTATTGACGATCTTATCGATACATTGGGTAGTGCTGCCTATTTATCCACCCTAGACTTAAAGAAAGGGTATTGGCAAGTCCCACTACATGGACCAGATAAATAAAAGACCACCTTTGGCACCCTGATAGGTTTATAGACACTTTAAAGTCTTACCCTCTGGGTTGCAGGTTGCCCCAGCAACTTTCCAAAGATTGATGGATAAGATTCTCCAACATTATTCGGAATATTGCATGGCCTACATCGATGACATTGTAATCCACAGTCCAATCTGGAAAGACCATTTGCGGCATCTGTACACTGTAATTAGAGTCTTACGAAAAGCTTAGTTTCAGCCAACCCCAGAAAGCGCAAGTTAGCTCAACCGGCCGTGAAATACAAAGGGTTATTTGTCAGAAATGGCAGTGTTCAACCTCAAGAGGAAAATGTTGGAGCCGTCTTAGAGTCCCCTATACCCAAAACTAAAAAGGATTTAAGATCTTTCCTAGGGTTCATTGGGTACTAGCAGAGATTCAAACCTAATTTTTCTGATAAAACAGCTAAGTTGACTGACAAACTGCAAAACGCAGGTCCCCAAACAGTCCAGTGGGATGAGAAGGAAGAAGCATGCTATCGGGCCCTTAAACAAATATTATGTCAAAGCCCTCTTCTCAAGGTAGCAGACTTTTCGAAGGACTTCATATTACAAACTGACGCTGCTTTGACTGGTTTATGTGCCGTATTATCTCAGAACCATGACGGGCTAGAACACCCCATTCTGCATAGTAGCCGAAAACTGTTTGCTAGGGAAAAGAACTAATCAGTGACCAAATTAGAAGCTTTAGCGATCAAGTGGGCAATCATACATTTCAAGTATTACTTGTTGGGCTGAAAATTTAGATTGATCACCGACCATTCCCCTCTAATATGGATCAGTCCAAGGAAATAAACCAACCCAAGGGTTATGCAGTGGTTCTTGGGCTTGCAACCCTATTGCTTCTCAGTGTAACATTGATATGGCAAAGAACAAGGAGATTTAGATTTCCTTTTGATGTTCCCCTGTAAAGTATTTGAGTCCAACCCGCATAGGGGAAGGGTTTGTGAGAAACCTAACGGTATGCTCCCACCTACTACTTCTGGATCCTCCATTCAGGTGGCATGGGAAGGGCCATCACTTTTGGATCCTGACCCTGGGGGTGGACAAGCGAGGGAGGAGCACCTGAGTGGAGGGTCACAGGGGATTGGGAGAAGGATACCCAAGGGCGAGAAATGGTATTTCCCCATTCCCAATAATACCCCACCCTACTCTCTCTCAACCTTCATGGGGTATTTCCAATCTCACCCCCTCCCACCTCCGAATTTCCAGCAAATACAGAGACAGTGAGGATGCAACTAAGATCAGTGAAGATTTCCCATAGAAACAACATGGGGACAGTAAAGAAAACCTACTATAAAAAGAACACCAGTTGTCCCACTAATAGAGTCAGGCAGGGTCAGGCATTTGATAATGACCACTCACACCTGAGTCCACTTGACTGTTCAACTATAAAAGGTGTGAGAGGGGGGCGCTGTTGCGCAACGAAGATGGCCGCCTGAATGCTGAGCTCCTATGAGGCATTAATCCTTATAATGGATAGACAATGGATAGACAGGTCAATGCCATTGCCTCCTCCTCAGCCTATTACTCGAAAGTCCTCAACGCTGCCAGACCTTTCCTGTCACGCCAGAATTGCCTCACCATTGCTAGGGCAATAATTGGATCCAGGCTGGACTACTGTAATGCCCTTCTCGTTGGGATCTCCAATAAGAACCTGGCCAAACTTCAGCTAGTTCAAAATAATGCACTTAGGGCGGCCACAGGCACTGCGAGAAAAGACCACATCTCAGAAGTCAGAAGACAGGCACACTGGCTTCCGGTGAAAGAGAGGATTGTTTTCAAAACACTCGCCCTCACCCACAAATGCCTCCATGATCTTGCTCCACCCTACTTGACCCAAAGAATCACCAAGCACTCTGCCACCAGACCATTAAGAATGTGCTATTCCAACACGATTGTCACGCCCAAATCACGCAAGGTGCGCGCTGGTGGTGCCAGCTTTCCCACTCGGGCCGCCACCCACTGGAACGCACTGCCACCTCACATTAGAATGATTGAATCCCACCAAGCCTTCCGCAAAGCTGTTAAAACCAAGCTCTTTGTATGAAACGTACTTGAATGCATTCTGTTACTGTATTATGAATATCTTGCCTCACCTGCAACTATGCCTGTAATTTTGTATCCATAAGACCTCTGGTCTCATGCATATCTGCTGAATTAAGAATCCAACAATTACTTATAACAGCGCCTCGATGCCCATGGGCTGCAAGTGCGCTATACAAATGCGAATAAATAAAATAAATAAATAAATAAATATAAAATACACCAAGAGGTTGCTTCCCCTGAACTGCCTATAATAGCAGAGCTGCCTACACAAGCACTCCTGCAGGCCCCGTAAAAAAGAACGGAGGAAATCAGAGCCGGAACACCCCGTTCCGACTTGAGGCTGCATGGGTGTGACAGCGAGCCGTCCCATAGAACCGGACATCCCAATGCAAATCTTGCAGCGCCGGCGAGTGTGCAGGCCTCAGTGGAGTCTGCGGCGAAGGCGGTGCCTGCGAGGCTGGCCACGGAGACGGCCAATAAAGACTCCAGCCGCCTTCACAGCTCCCGGGGCTGTTCCCTCCAGACCCAGCTACGGAAGAAGACAGAAGACACCGGGGGCGCGGGCGGACGTTGAGCCTGTGAGCCCGCAGAGCAGAAAGAGCTATCCGGTAAGGATGCTACCGTACCCCCTTCCACCCCGGTCTTGCAACGGCTTCAACTGCGCTCCAGCACCAAGCGGCAGTGGCTGCGATTCACACATGGCGCGGCCTATCGGAATATGAGGCCCACAGGGTTGGACCGAGGCTGTTCCCCGCCTCCCACCCATTCATCAGGCCACGCCATAAGTGGGCCCGGTAGACACCGCGGGCCTGGGAAGCCGCGCTCCACCAGCGCTAACCCGCACAGGACCGCCCAGTGAGGACACCTGCCCGGCTTCCCCAAAAAAAGGGGGGGAATAAAGGAGAAGGGGAAAATAAACAAAAGGTTCAGAGGCCCCATCTCAACTATACGGCGACGCTCACCAACATGACTGGGGCGGCTGCCAAAACATGAGATCCGCACATATTATCAGGCGCTGTACGCGCCTGACAACGCGGGGGCCCGGACCAGCTGCAAAATTCACCCGCCGTAATAGTTAAATAGGTCATGCCTACTCCACAATTGGTCATACCGGCTCCGAATCCAGCAGGAGCCAGGATTAATAAGCTTGAAGGCGAGCCCACAAGCAAACATTAGAATCCCTGGCGGAGATGCAGACTAAGGAAAGGCAAATATGTGAGAGGACACAGTCCACTCCTGCAACAACCAAGTGGCACATGAACTAGACATCTAGCCTGCTAATATCCGCTACTCCAAAACATCAACAACCTTCAGCAAACCCCGGCCCTGCTGCTGAAATCATTAGTTCACTGTGATCTAACACTGAGCTCAGCAGGGGGCAGGGGGCCCACCACCAGTAAACCACCCAAACAAAGGAGGGCAAAAGCCAACCAGTGCCTCGACACAGTCTCTCCTGATACCACCGTCCCAGGCAGCTTGCACTACAACCTAGATCCGGGCATAGGCACACACAGCTCAGGCTGGTCAATCAACCATACCAAGGCCACACAGGATAGTTATTCTTGAGATGCCTGGAAAGAACGTCACAAAAAAACAGAAAGACAGGCCTGATGGATTCATACACAAATTCACAAGTGTCCACTGGAAAGTTCGGACCCGTCAGAAGCAACCACAGCAGCGTCAGCAGACGACACGAAATTCGACCCCCTCCTCACTACGGTGCAAAAAGGGTTCCTAGCAGTCAATGTCAAACTGGATGACATCGTCTCAACAATAGGCTCACTCAAAGCCCGTGTCGACAAAGAAAGTGCCCGCATTACAGAAACGGAAACCAGAATCAGCACCAGTGAAGATTCAATTCACCAAAATACCCACAACATAACACTCCTGAAAGGGGAGATGACAAAGCTCTGGGGCAAATGTGAAGATTTTGAATCAAGATCGCGCCATAACAATATACGGATAGTGGGGCTATCGGAATCCTTTGGCAAGGGATCAATGGAATCCCATATTGAAGACCTACTGAAATCCCTGCTCGTCAAAGACTTCTTCTCCCCATAGTTCTTGGTTGAAAGGGCACATCGTACTCTGGCACCGGCCCCCAAGCCGGGTGCCCCTCCTCGTACGGTCAACCCTAAGTTACTCAACTATGGGGCAGGGACACGGTGCTGAGAATAGCAAGAGAAATGGGACCCCTAAAACACGGTAACAACAACATTAACATTTATCCCGACTTCTCTGCTGGAGTCCAAAACCAAAGACGATCCTATGAAACAATCAAACACCACCTCAGGCTGAGGAAAGTACCATACGCCCTACTGTTCCCGGCAAAGCTGCGCATACAGCATGGTGGACGGGCACACTTCTTCGAAACCCCCGGTGAGGCTATGGCTTATGTAGAAGCAGCAATCTCCCTCCCTCCTGTAAGAAACGAATACGGTCGAAACAACCTACAACCAGGGGCGCCACCAAGGGGTGGCCAGGGGGGGCCGTGGCCACCCTTATAAAAATGCTGGCCCCCCCATCGGCCACCCCAGCGAAAAAGCAAAAAAATAAAATAATTTCCGCACTGAACTGTTTATGAACAATAACATGCCCAGTTCAGTGTGAAAAACATCTTTCTTTTTTGCCGCGGCCGTGGCTGGACTGTAGTCAGATCAGAGAGAAATGGTGGCCCTGCACCCCACTGATCGATTTGCGCATGCTCAGTGGACCCGGCAACACAGCCTGAGCGCGCGCATTTCTGCTTTGGCTCGTGCTTCCAGGCTGTGTTCCAGGCTCTGAAAAGGAGACCTGGGCTGCGTCACTGACTGAGGGATCTATTGGTTCCTGGCAAACACTTCAGAGCCAGCTGAGGATGGCATGTGTGTGGCACCAGGGGGGTGGTGCTGCAAGACCACTCAGGAATCTGGGAATCCTGGGAAAGATCAGTGTTGTCATTGCTAGGAAGGTCAGCAAAAGTTCTGATGTACTGCCCCTTGAACCTGTAGGTGTTAAACCCAAACCCTACCTTTGACTAGAACTAATCATTTTCGAGGACAGGTGGGCTATAAGTTAGCAAATGTGTACTGGACTAGAAGCCTCTAAGGGTGTCTAGTATCCCCATTAGGTTAGATATCGTGACACTCAATAAATAATAGATCCCATTCTGACTCTATTCTTAGTGTTCTCAGAGAACAATATCCTATTTTGTTGTGGAAAGACCCTTTCCCCTGATAGGCCTGTATCCCCAGCCCATTCTGACAAAACTAAAAAAAAGATGATGCACTCTGTCGTCTAACTAGCATGTTTTCTTTTGCTCCTATGTTGAACTGCCCCACATCCGTGCCACGTTTCTAACGTATTGCATTTCCTCACATCCGAGCATGCCATGCAGTACCACTACTGCCATATTTCCTAGACTTGCCTTTTTCTCTCTGACTGGCCCACTATCCTGTGTTGTCCGTTGACCTCTTTGCCAAATCTGATTTTTACATGGCTAAAAAGAGGCAGATTAGACCACTCTAAGGCACACCCTAACCCTACAATGAGTTGCAGTATGCCTTACAAGGCTCATGTTTTAAATGCCCCTTTTTAGTTTGGGCTATTATGTGGCAGAGCCACCTAAAAGCTGATACTATTGTATTAGGAGTACAGATGGGGGAGATGGCATATGAGGAGGGAAACAAAGCTTTAATGTGTTTGGTTATTTACCCACCCATTGCCTGCCCATGGCTATTCTAATCCCTATGGTCCCTCCAACCAAGTACCCTTCCTCTGTCCCCAACCCCCGCCAAAGCACCTCCTCATGGAAATTCTTTGAGCTCTCTTTGTTCATGCTTTGCCATCAAACTTTGCTTTGAAAAAAACACTGGCAGGCCCTTCAAGTGCTGTATTCTGAGTGTTAATGACTTAATTTGTGCTGTAAGCGTGCTACTTATGTAATAGAAATGCCTTAACCAGGTCTAGCACCCAATTTATAAACACTATGCGTGTCCAGTGCTGAAGTCCTGTTAAAAACAAGTATTGGCAAAGTCAACAGTTTTTGCTTGTGTAGACGTATTAGGCATTGCAAGGCACTGCTATTAGATCTCCAGGCACTCACACCGTTTGCACCTGCTACTATCAATGGCCAGTTAATATCACTATGGCATGGATTATTTGGGCCCTCCCGTGCCCCTGGGCTTGGGAGGGTTAAAGCCCCCCACCCCTTTGACACAGCAGTCATCAGTGCTGTTATGCCCAGCCCGGGCCCAGCCGGCAAGAACCTGTCACATTTCTCCCCTCGGAGAGCGGTGTATTTATTTAAACAAATACACTGTTTTCTGAGGTGAGAAAACAGGCATTGAAGTGAAGGGTAGAGGCTGAGGACAAAAGCCTGCCAGTCCATCAGTAGGACTCCCTCCACCCCCATGTTGCAGCTAAAGGCTTAACTGCTGGCTCAGCTTTTACATGGCCTATGCTTTCAATAATTACCATTAACAAAAGAAAAAGTATATTTGTGTGCATGTGGGGATTGTATGTATGCATGTATGTATGCATGCATGGATGAATGTATGTGCGCATGCGTATAATGGAGTGTGTAGGTGGTTATATGTTTGTATGCTAGGCCTTGTCTGCAAGTGCACACCTGTGAATGAATGCAGTGCGGATGGTGTGACTGTGCGTGTTAATGAGCGCACAGTCTAAACGTTCTGGGTGCTCGTGTGAATGACAGATCAGCTGTGTGGGTGCATGTGTCTGAATGTCTCCATATCTCTGTGTATCTGAGGAGGGGCATTGGAGCATTGACATTTTTTGACAAGAGCATGGCATGTTTTACTGCTGTTTTTGGCCAACGGAAAGTCAACGTGAGTGTTTTTATGTGATGTTGGGGTTGCAGTGGGCGTGAGAGGGGGGAGAATACTACAGTGGGGCTGACCTGGCTGGGTCTTACTGTAGCATAGAATGTTGTACTCGCATTGAGGTAAAAGGCAACATGATGAGTGTTCTTACATTTGGAGCGCATGTTTCCTTATTTTGAATTGGGTCTTTATTTTACTGGTGTTTAAGGTCAAAGGCAACATACATATTCTTACATGGGGAATATAACATGATGAGTGCAACATAATTGCACTTATATGGGGGGATTTGTGCGATGATATGCTATTTATTTAGTACTTTCGCCAAAGCGATGTACAGAGAACATATTTACATCAAATATATCACCCAGCCGAAGTTTATACTCATTTAATGAGCTCTATTTATTATTGCATTTATTGACAGCGCCCAAACCCGTAAGTATCGCGGCAGTGATACAACTTGGTGAGCAGGGAAAACAGTACAGTACATAGTAAGAGAGGGGAAAACAGTACAGTACATAGTAAGAGGCAAAAGCAGTACAGTACATAGTAAGAGAGGGGAAAACAGTACAGTACATAGTAAGAGAGGGGAAAACAGTACAGTACATCGTAAGAGAGGGGTAACAAGGTGCACAAGCAACATCATAGTACAAGGTCCGTAGAGGAGGGTAGAGATCAGGGAGGTCACTTTGAAGTATGTATGAAAGGCTGAATTGGCCTTGCCGTGATTTGAACCTGCAAATCACACTCAGATTACAAGAGCATGTGCTCAGCCCGCTGAGTTATGTTACTGCCTAACCAGCAAGTGCATTTCTTCTTTCTGTGGCATTGAAGTTTCTTACTGGTGTTAAGGCCAATGGCAACATAAGTGTTCTTACATTGGGGTAGGGGCATTTCTGCTGCCTGCAAAGCTGTTTTTTTTACTGTGGCATGAGATGTTTACTGCCGTTAGGGAGCAAATACAACATGATGAGAGTTCTTATAAGGGGAGTGGGGGATTTGTGTAGCCAGCAAGGATAGATTTTCTTACTGTGGCATTAAGGCAAAGCCAACAGGAGCATGTTCTTACATGGAGATACTGGCATGTATTGGGAGAGCTAGCATAAACATACTTTGTCATAGTATGGTTACTGGCATTACGGACAAAGCAAACATGAGTGTTTTCCTATGTGGGAATAGTGTCATGTATGAGTGCACCAGAATGGACATGTGTGACCACAATCAATATGAAAATGCTTTTTTACACTTGCAGAGTACTGGCATATAGCAGACAAAATGAAAATGCTCCTATGCATTGTTGGTGGCTTGGCATCTAACATACTTTGTATGTCTTGCCCTACAAAACCGATTGTAAACTGTGTGGCTTGTTACCCAATTTATCACAGAAAGTGTACTGTAAAATGCACTTTTTTAACCCATTATTTAAAACCTTTTCTCAAGTGGACAAACCCCCCTTGATTGGTTCGCCCTCCCTCACTACTCTCTGTCACTCCTATGCATTTGGCTGGGGGCAGAACAAGTGCCCTTCCGTCCGCAGACTCTTCCTAATTTGGCCCTACTACATTAGCTCCAGGCCCCACTTGTTACAGAATAATAGCTACGCCTCTGGTGAGTTGGGGTGAAAGATGGATCTAATGGGCCAAAGGAAGGCGTGATATCTACTCAGACTCCTGGGCTTGGCGAGAGGGCTGTAGGACGGGTGGGTTTGGGGGGGAATCACTAGCGCGATAGGTTTAATGTCCCATCTTACTAACAGTTTTCAAAACTGCCATCCAGCCCCACCAAAGTGTTGAGGCTGGATCCACCCCTGTGTGGCACTCTGTGTGCCACCCCAAGATTTCCTGTGGCCTTATCAGGCCACCCCTATGAAACATTTCTGGGGGCGCCACTGCCTACAACAACCGGTGGAAGAGCTGGGGAACTCTAATGACTGACGGCAGCCACACGATATCCTTTATTCTGTTTATGATACTATTGTGGCAGACAGAGGGGGCAGCTCTCATAACTTAATTAGGCCGGATGAGATGCGCTCGGCTGTAGGGGCTGCGCTGCTGCACTCGTCCCCCTGGGAAGAACCACAAGTTTGTAACAAGGGCTCATCATCATGTTGGGGCCGATGGTGTGGGTGGGCTTGGGGCGCAAGGAACTGTTCAGTTGTTTGAGAATGTTACCATTTTTTGACAGAGCCCCAGTTGGGCGCTGGGAGTTAGGGTTAACTGGTAGCAATAGTTTAAAAATTACAATAACTTTAACACAAGCTGTACTTCTCCAGAGAATGACCCCCTTCTTCCTGTACCACCCATATTTAATGAAATGGCACAGCAGGCAAGTCCACATGCAGGGTTGACACTTAAACTGCTCACTTGGAATATCCGTGGCCTGAACAACAGAACAAAAGCTAGCAAAGTAGGAGCATACATCAATAGACACCACCCTCATATTGCTATGCTGCAAGAAACCCATGCACTACAAAAGCTCAATGATAGTATTCTACAACAATGGGGGAGCAACATGCATTACACTGAATACTCATCCCACAACAGGGGAGTCCTGACACTGATACACTAATCGCTGGGGTTTGTGGCAGAGAAAAGCAAAATTGACCCCCAGGGTAGATACGTGATTGTGTGGGGCACTGTCTCAGGCAAGATATTGATCCTAGTCAATACCTATGGGCTGAATACAGATGACCCCGAATTCTACATTGATGTACTGGGCGAAATCGGGCCAACAGTGGACACATGTCTACTGTGGGGAGGTGACTTCAATACCATTCTGGATGTCACCATGGACAGATCTTCAGATAAACAGAGGAACCTCACCAGATCGGCCACTGTCCTATGTCATGTCCTAGAGGAATTAGGCCTAGTGGACGCCTGCAGAGGGACACATCCGGTAGACAGACAATACACATTCTTTTCATCAGTCCACGACACGGAATGAAGGATAGACTACTGGTTTATCTCCTCTCACTTGTTCAGTTCAGTACAGCACTGTGACATACTCCCCCGCACACTGTCCGACCATTCCCCTGTCATACTCGATGTGAGGATCCAGAATATAAGGCCACCAAAATATCCTCAAAGACCCGAACGTAGTGGAGTCATTACACATCGAGATTGAGGAATTCTTCCAACAAAACAAAGGGTCAGTAGATAACTGGTCAACCATATGGGAAACATTGAAGGTGTGGATAACAGGTAATATAATGACTAAAACAACAGGCCTGCTTAAGGCTGTCAGAACTGAACTAACCGAAACGGAGACACACCTGAAAACACTCGAAAATGATTACAGTACAACACATAACAAACAAACATTGGCAGAAATCAATGCACACCTCCAGAAATGTAATGACCTGGCAACAAAAGAGCAACAATACCTTGCTATTCCAGCCAGGGCACGCAGATATGGGGAAAGTAATAAGGCGGGACACTTACTAGCACGCTTTCTAATGACTGAGTTTAACCACACACCCATCACAAGTATTGTAACAGAAAATGGGGAGGTGGTAAACGGGGAAGATGACATGAATTCTGAATTCACCAAATTCTATAACAACCTATATGCGAACCATGACACATGCACTCGGGAAGACCTGAGGGGGTACATAAGTCAGATCACACTCCCTAGGCTCTCGTTAGAAAACAACTGGGCCATGGAACAGCAGATCACCAGTGATGAAATCGCTGACACAATCAAACACTTGGCAGCTGGAAAAGCTCCAGGCCCAGACGGCCTGAGTCCAGAACTATATAAAGAGTACTCCACCATAATCTCCCCAATATTAACACATGTATGGGAAGAGGCTAAGAGTTCCGGCTCCCTCCCGGACACAATGATGGAAGCAATCATCACAGTATTATTAAAACTTAGACGGCCTTCTCACAAACTCTCCTCCTATAGGCCCCTCTCATTAATTAATACAGACGCCAAGATCTACGCTCAGGTGCTAGCAACTAGATTACTTCCCAAAATGACTACCCTTATACACCCTGATCAATGCGGCTTCATCCCGACAAGGTCTACGTGTCACGATCCATTTCCTTGAACCCCCCGGGCAGGCCCATGAGCCAGGAGGGGTCTCGGTTTGGGCACCCAACAAGTTTAGGCAACCTTGGCCAAGGCCCTCTTGGGGCAAGTCCTGGCACCTTTGGCGCCAGGCTCATACTTAATGAGACTTGTGCTTGGTGCTGAGGACTGTAACGCTCACCTGACTCCCACGGAGACGCTGACCAGGTCTGGACTGCTGCGGCCTCTTCTAAGGTGATGCGCAGAACTCGGAAAACCGACTGGACAGGACCCCCAAATCTCGCTTGTCTGACTGGCAGGAGAATCCTTCTGCAGATGGAGAAAGGGGATTAAAACTACCTGCGGAGTAGCGCGTCGGCCTCCCACTTCCCTCTTTCACTCTTCTCAGACCACCTCCGAAATTCCCCGTTAACTCTCACCTTAAGTTTTGAAAGGACGAGCTCTCCATCCTGCTTCTGGTGCAGGGGTGCGATTACATCCAGTTACTTCACTGGTGTTCGGATTGGTGAGGATCCAAGCTTACTTGACTTTCCTGGCAAGGTGCCGTAAGTATACTGTTGTAAAAGTTCAAGAGTTGGCCTCCTTTTCTATTTGCCTTTATATTCAGTAGTCCGTCTCTTATCCCTTTTATCACAGGTGCTGAGTGAAGATTTTGCGTAGAGGAAACAATTCGCCGAAGGTAAACTCAGGTGAGTTTATGATGGGTGGTTCCTTTAATGTCCTTATATTCACCCACTAACGCGTGTGTCTTTTTTCTCCATAGGGACCGGGGTACAGTACTGCCGAAGAAGCGGCGCCGACCCGAGATGAGGAAAGATTCTCCCAACAATAATCAGGTAAGTCTTATGGCGAAAATCTGGCTTTCTTCAATATGTTCCTTTTGCTCACCTTTTGTTCTTCTCTTCCCCCTTAGGCACCGGTATGCGGCGGATCGTGCAGATGGTCGCTAAGGAGCACGGAGATGCCTCGTGAACAGGTGAGTGGAACGCGGCGCTGCATCGAGCAATGCGATGCGTCTTTAAAATAAATGTCTTTCCTTAGGATCGCCGGCGTGATGACTCCGGACTCCGGGTAGAAGCAGGTAATGTTCTTCTGTTCACCTTTTCCCTTCTCTTCTTTCCTTTCAGGTGTTCCAGGATGGAGGCAGGCGTGGCTGGAGTCAGGATGCAGGAGCAGACACGGTGAGCATCCAGCTGCTAGGTGCAGAACAACGCAAAGCGTGAGCTGCTGTCTGGGCGTGGCTTAAATAGCCCCCAAAGTAGTTCTAGGTACGTATTCTTCCCCGGCCACGTCCGAGTGGCAAAATAGTCCCACAGGTAAAATAGTCCCTTTCAGGCCTCAAAGAGGTCTGGATCTGGCAGCACGGTCTGCATCAGGTAAGTTCACATAAACACTCCCTTTATGAGCCTGGCGCCATAGGTCCAAAATGAGCCTGGCGCCAAAGGCGCCAGGACAGTGTCCAAAGGGCCCCTACTAGGGGTTGCTGGTCTTTTCCCCGGGAACATGATGTCTGCTTCCAGGGACGCTGGTCCTGGACTGGTGCTCCGGGAGTAGCATCGTGACAGGGACTACTTTTTTCAATGCCAGTCAACATGGAGGCATCCACATAGCTTGTCTCCTGGGAATCAAGCTATGCGGTATAGTGTTTTGGGTGTGGTAGCCTAGGGACTGCTTTTCCTAGACTATTTTTCTTGAGGCTATTTAAACCACACCCGATTGGAAGAACACGCTTTGCGTTACTTTATGATCCAGGAATGTGACGCTCACCGTGTTCTGCAGCATCTGCAAACCTCAGATGAACCGCACCTGAAAGGACAAAATGGACATCGTTATTAGCAGCAGCTTATCTGAGATTCCACCGTTAGCTGTCCACTGCTCCTGCGAGCAGCATTCAAGGAACAGCGTGCCTCCTGGATCGTCGAACCTGCAAGAGAGAAAAGAGACATTAGACAATACATTTGAGCCGGCAGCTTACCTCAAGTCACCCCTCGATCAGCACCGCTCTGGAACTTCTTGCTCCGGTGAACACCACAACCTGCGGGAGCAAAAGACAACAGCTTAGCAAGGCAAGACATCATCATAGCGCTGCGCAAGCGCTCACCTACCGCATCAAGACGCTCTCGAACACATCACTCGCCGGTGAGTCCAAATCCAGCCAATGTTCCACAGCGGACTTCCGCGCACCTAAAGAAAGAAAAAAGACATTCGTAAATCAAGGAAAGGCTTAGAGTATACAGTAATAAGACCTACCTGAGAGACTTTAAAAGGGGAGCATCAGTGAAGTAACTAGATCGCATTCGCCCACAGAGGACAACCCGCCCCTGCCAAGAAGGCAGGACGGAGAGCACGCCAAAACCCAAAACAAGGTGAGGAAAGGTCCGGGAGGGGCCGCGGGCATACCAGGTGTTGGGAGGCTCTTACCCCAGTTGCCCAGACTTGAACATCGCCCTCCTGTTTTCCAGGCAGAACTTCTCTGCTGATAAGAGGGGTACCAGAGCCCCGGCAGCTGGGTGGCGTCCCCGTGGATCCCAGGTGAGTGTAACACTACGGCCTTAAACCTACGCAGGCTGTTCGGAGTCATAGCACAGATTAAACCAGGGGTGTAGGCAGTGGCTGTAACACTAGATGCCGAAAAGACGTTCGACTCAGTCTCTTGGGCCTGTTAAACGGGATATCATATCGTGCCTCCTTTATTGTACATATTGGCCTATGCCCAGTCACTCTGTGTGAAGGGGCCCCTAGGGGACCCTCGCTTAGTAGAAACAAGGCAAATCACCACAAACTAAATGATACGCCAGACACAAGGTTGTATTCCCAAAAGCTAGGGTTTATTGCAAAGCAAATAGTCTCAGTTGGCCAACTTGGTCTCACGCCCCGCGACGTGTGTCTCCAGACCTCGAGGGACGCAAGAGAGCAAATAACGTACATCATTTACATATATACAAAATGGACATCCTGCAATCAGTCATGACATGTTCATTACGCCCATTGTACAGTTTCTTTGAACTGGGTCTGATGATTGACAATTTCGACGAATATAACACCTTCGAACATCTATTTTATCAACAATATGCAACTTTGTGAGTCTGGAGACATATTTCTTTGTTGAACAGAACACAGCGCTTCTGTTCTTGCGAGCAAGCTGCTTATGGGGGAAGAGTCGCATATCAGGCCTTGCTATCTCCTATTTGCTATTCGTGTCCTGGGAGTCAGCACGCTCTGCTGGGCTTAGGAAAGGGGGGGCCATAAGAAAAGCATAATTCAAGCCTTTAGCTGTTTCTTTCTAGCATTTCTACCATATTAACGAGACTAGCTGGCATCAGTGAAATGATTAAATGCTGTGGTGCTCTTCCAAGGCTACATGCGGGAGGGGATTGGGCATTCCTCTCTGGGGCTGCCTACGTTATGTTTCAATGAATAACTCCCGGCCTCGCGGCCTTGCTCTTTCGCTTTGTACAACAAAGTAATCAGTGAAGCAGAATAAGCAGAATAAGCTTTCGGCTAAGCAGTTTTGAACAAAAAGCAATGAATAAACAAATGGTGATTCTAGTTACATCAAAAATGGCCGCACATTGGTGAAACTTATGAGTCTGTTTTTCTGACATTCAGTACATGAGACAGTTGGTCTTCGGCCAATATGATACATTGCCATTAATTGTGTGGTATCTATTTTCCTAGACTGACAAACCCTCCTTTTGGCCGATTGCCAAACTCCTCATCCATACATTGCACCCTCCTCTGATGAAGTGTCTGATATATCTGAATTTGAATTTGAACCTGAATCTTGCATACTACTATATGCATCTTCATTCCCACCAATATTTATGGCCATGAATTATTTTATCGTTTTCATTTCATACATATCTTTATCATTTTGGTCATACGTTTGTTTTTGGGTTACCATGTGCATACACTCTTCACTTATCTCAGTGCAAACTAGGGGCAGACAGTGTATGCAACAACAGCAAGTCATAAACATTCCAAGCACTATTACCAGTATTGCAACTAACTTCCATCCCCAAGCACGTAATATCCCCCAGAACCAGGACCCTGCCTCCCAATTCCCATTTATGGTATGGAGATCGGAGCTTAGGACGTGTAACTTTTTTATCGTTTCAAAGACCGTAGGGGAGGAGTCATTTACGAATACGCAGCACGCTGATCCCACGATTTTGCAAACTCCCCCATGATCAACCAGGATTACATCAAGAGCCATTCTATTTTGCAGCGTCATTAATCTTATTCATTTCTCTTCCAGCGTCATGTTGTATAGTATATCAGTTGTTATGTTGATTGTACTCTCTAACACTCGGGATAGTTTCCTTATGTTATAGGAATTTATGGCTTGGGCCAGAAATGGTACAAATGATTTTGCTAAGTCTTCTGTTCTTAAAGCACCTTCTGTGCTTCTTCGTGGCCTGGATCTGGATAACCTGGCTACATCTGCTGTCTCTAAGAGGAACACTCCCGGGAACAGTAGACCCAAATAACATGTGCCTCCCCAGTTTCTGGCTAACCAGGGATATGCTTTTTCTCTGCATATAAAATAAACAGGATCATCTACATACACTGGTTTTACTTCTCCTTTGAGAACCGCTGTATTCATACATTTAGTGAACGTTCCTACTGAATAGGAGTCCTTCTTCTTCAGCCAAAAAGGGACAGTTTGTGGGCTATAATTCACTGTATAGGAAGGGGGCATTGCAACTTTATTTTCTTCTGTTCTTACACGGAACGTGATTACTGATGTTTTGGATGGTGGAGACAATCTATCTGGTTGTGCAGGTTTTGGCATAGGGTTTTGGATTATCATTCGTGCTTTATGGAATATAATTATTTGCTCAAATTCATTCATGTTTGTTTTATTTAGTTGACCCGTATCACTCTTATTCCATTTCCCATAAAATAGTGCACTTAGTGATGCACTGCATGCAGAACTTAATGGTAATGGCTGCACATACCAACCTATTCCCTTCCCAGCATGCTGCAGTATATGGGCGCATACCCAGCACTTATTTTTCTTTAAAATTGCAGGTGTCATGTTCATTATGAGCAATAAGGTATTATTCCCATATCCTTCTCTGTGCCTCTCTTCCATTGGGGACAAGGTGTAAGTAATTACATGAACCGGCTTTCAGTAGTGGAGATGTTAATTACTGGCAAGAGCATATTTAATGGGTGCGTTCCTTCTACGTACCATAGTATCAATGCTTTTATTATTGGTGCTAACATACTTATGATACATATTACTATCGTTAGGATCAGCATACAGTTTTTTCGACAATGTCTTTTTTTCTAACTTTTCAGTCTTTATACCTAATTTGTTATCGGCAGCGGCGCAGGAGGAGGCTAAAGCTGGTTCTGGCATTCTCTCTCTCACAGTCCTTCTTCTTCTGCAGTGGTCGTCGTGAATATCTCACCTTGTGGCACTCGTCTGAATGTCAATGAATTTGATAAATGTCAACAGTTAATTCTGCCAGTTCTTAGAAGCCTGGATGCTTACTCGTTAGGCAAGATCATTATGCATTTGCATGTTTGCTCAAAAGGACTCCAGAGCAGTTATCAATTGCCTTTGTACCATGTGCGCCCCGCTTGTTCGTTCGGGTTCGGGACACATGGATTTTTATGATCGCACTGAGGAGCCGCGAGTCTTGCGTTTGCTGACTTGAACAACTCTCACGCTTCTCTCCTCTAGACCTCCAGTTCCTTCTCCATCCGTGATGGGAACCAGAGGCAATGATGAAAAAAACCCAATGAAATGCAGCTTCGATCACTCCTTCTTCCCAAGCCGTAGATTGTACTGTTTAGCTGCTGGTACAGTATGGTCAATGAATAGTGCCGGTGCACTCCCAGACTCAAACTCGGAGTCCTGCGGCGCAGTGACAGGTGGCTGTGAACGCCGCAGTGGTGATGCCAATTTTGTTTCGGGATGTGGCACAATGGCAGATGCTGGTGGGCGCCAAAGTGGTACACACTTTGTGTCGGCCCGCAGTGATGCAAATTCAGCTGGCCAACGTTGCGCCACTCATTGCCCTTTCTCCTTTATAGCAATCTTTCCAGGCTTCGCTTCAAGCTTCACTTCAGGTTTAGGCAGATCCTGTAGTAAGGGACTGGCAACTGTTTCTTTTGATTCTGGAGCTGCTGTGTCTTTCTGGTCGTCTCGGTCAGGCAAGTCTTTGAGCAGTGGTGGGATCTTTTTAACGTGCGTGGCATGAATCCACGCCTTCCTCAAATCCACTCGAATCGCTGTTTGTGTTGCCAGCAGTACTTGATAGGAGCCACGCCATCTGGGTGCTAACAATGATTTTCATTCAAAATTCTTAAGTAGCACCCAGTCTCCTGGCTCCAGCACGTGACCTGGACCAGTATACCTCACGGGTAAAGCCTCCTGCACCTGCTGATGAATCAAACACAGTTTTTGTATTAAAAGGCCACAATAAGTACTAAGCACAGCATGCTCAACTTCGCAAAGCCGCTTAGGCTGAGGGGCGCACCAAACATTTTCCGGTCTCCCCATAACAATTTCATACGGCCCATAACAATTTCATACGGGGAGAGCCCAGTTCTTGCCTGTACTGATGTGCGCATGCACAATAGCGCTAATGGTAATGCGTCCACCCAGCTCAACTTGCTTCCTGCACATATCTTACTGATTTTAGACTTTAAGATTCCGTTGTGACGTTCAATAAGACCGGCCGACATCGGATGTCTGGAACAATGGAAACGCTTATTGATCTGGAGACTTGCACAAATCTGTAATATTACTGCGCCCACAAAGTGTGGACCATTATCTGACCATATGACACGGGGCAAGCCAAAACGGGAAAAGTATTCCTTTAACATTACTTTTGCCGTGCTCATTGCAGTGCAGTCTTTTAAAGGATATGCTTCCACCCATTTGCTGAATGCACATATTACCATTAGGACATATTTCAAGTTTTTGGCATCTCTCCATCTCTATGAAATCAAAATGGATTACCTCAAAAGGCATAGAGGGAGGGCCAAAACGTCTGGTTGGAGTCACTGTTCCCTTTCCTACATTATGTTGTAAGCACGTGATGCAGTTCTGGACCAACCTTTCTGCATTCTTTTTATGTTTACATTCTCCCATACCATAGCTAGGTGCTGGATTATTTTTTTGGCACAAATGTGGGTAGGGCTGTGAGCCATTGTGACCATTGCAATTACATAGGAATTTGGCAACATCCTGTTTTTAGTTCCCTTGTGCACCCAACAACCCTCCAAATCTAATTCAGCAGAGCCCAAAGCCCACCCTTGTATCTCATCAGCAGTAGCTTCGGCCTGCATTTCTTTGACAGTGGTAATTCCATCTTCTATCATGCAAGGCACTTTCTCAGACTGTACAGTCATCATTTTGGTATTTAAATCAGTGGCAGTTTGTTTCGCAATCCTGTCTGCAAATGCGTTTCCCTCTCCCACTTTACATGCCACTTTTTTATGCGCCTCGCATTTCACTATTGCTAGGTGCTTTGGAAACGTGAGTGCAGACAGCAATCGTACAATCAAAGGGCCATGTTGAATTCTGTCCCCATGTGATGTCAAGAAACCCCTCTCAGCCCAGAGTCGGCCAAAGTTATGAACCACGCCAAAGGCGTACTGGCTATCAGTATATATGTTCACGTTCAAATTCTCAGAAATCTCACAGGCTCTGGTCAAGGCTATTATTTCTGCGGCTTGCGCCGAGTTGTAGGGGACTCTTTTGCTTTCTACAATGCTCTCTAGAGTAGTGATAGCGTAGGCGGCCGTTGATGTGCCATCAGGTAATTTAAAACAAGAGCCATCACAAAATAACTCTCCATCTGGCTCTTTCTGTGGGGTGTCACTTAAATCAACTCTTACCTTCGTTTCTTCCTCAGTAACCATTAAACAATCATGGGGAGGTGATTCGTTGTCACCAAGTTCTTCCATGGGTAGTGGCATTAATTCTGCAGGATTCAAGGCGCTACACCTCATAATTTGGATATGGGGCGCGAATAGGATGATTTCATATCTAGTCAGTCTAGCAGAGGTGAGGTGTTGCGTCTGTGTTCTATTTAATAGAACGTCTATGGCATGTGGCACCATCAAAATGAAAGTGTGCCCCAGTACCATCCCTTCCGTTTGTTTCACTGATGCAGCAGCCGCTGCAACGGCTCGCAAACATCGTGGTAGTGTGCGCGCTAAAGGGTCCAGCGCAGAAGAAAAATAGCCGCATGGCCTATTTCTTCCACCTTGTTCCTGTGTCAAAAGAGCCAATGCACATCCTTCACTTTCGCATACAAACAGTCTAAAAATCTTCTCATAATTTGGTGTGCCCAAAACTGGAGCAGAACATAATGCAGTTTTCAACAACTCAAATGCTCTCTGACATTCTTCATTCCACTGCAAAGGCATCACAGCATCAGTTTTCATCAATGCCACCATTGGTTTCACAATCAACGCAAAGTTTCCAATCCACTGCCGGCAATAAGAAGCCATGCCTATTATGGCTCTGACTCCTTTCTGTGTTTTTGGAATAGGCATACCAGAAATGCTCTCTATTCGCTCTGGCGTTAGTCTTCTCCCTTCTTTCGAAAGTAAGTAACCCAAATAAGCCACTTCCTTTCGACAATACTGACATTTTTTCAAGCTGGCTTTGTAGCCATGCGCTGCTAAGTGTGTTAATAGTAAAATTGTACTTTCTTTACAAATCTCCTCTGTGTCTGCAGCGACCAACAGATTGTCTATATATTGTAGTAATACACAACCTGTTGGTAGCTCTAGCATATCTAGTTGTTCCTTTAATGCCCTACTGTAAATAGTAGGACTTTCCGTGTATCCTTGTGGAATGCGTGTGAATGTGAATGACCGTTCTCCTAAAGTGAACGCGAACAAGTATCTACTGTCCTTGTTCACTGGAATGCTAAAGAAAGCATTATTTAAGTCAATCACGCTAAAGTATTCTCCCGATGCAGGTATCATTGTCAAAATCGTAGTGACGTCTGGCACCAAGGGAAATTGAGGGTCAACTATCTTGTTTAACGCGTGCAGATCAATTATGAAACAATAGGATACCTCACGATCTCCTTTCTTATATACCTGTTACGTCTCCCATTGCTCGCCCCATTAAGAATCACACAACCACAAGCCCCACACCACACCTAACAACAAGAGCAGTCCCTGCACATAGAAAGAACCAGCAGTTTGCCTGGCGTAGGAGGACACCAGCCTGTAGCCCCGACGTCTACCGTCCTTTGTTTCGCTGGCAGTTACCATGGAGGCGCGCTCACGGCTGGTCACGCCCACGGAGACTCCCACGGCAACGAACATCCAGCGTTCCATGACCACGTGATCACGTCACGTCTCACACGTCCATGAGACACATCACGTGGTTACTTAATCAGTTTAAAAGCATCTTGGCAACGTGGGTACAGTGCTTCACAGCTGATCTCTTGAGGATTGTGTAGCGCCTTGGTTTACCTGTTTCTGATCACGGATTTTGCGACCTCTGACTGTTCTTTGGATTTGTCTTGCCTGCCCCTCGGATTTCTGTTACTTGTATTCCACCTTGTTTTCCCCGGCACCTTGACCTTGGAACTTTCTTGTACTGCCTTTGGATTATCCTCTCTGAATCAAGAATCTTGGAACTTGGTTTTGAACTTCTTGCCTTACTGGTCCATCTACATCAGACCCAGGTGTGTCCCACCTTCGAGCCGTGCAGAACGCTTCTTTCACCACTACCAACAATCTGTGGCTCTTACCACATTTAGGACACCACTTGCAACACTCCTGGGTAAGCCTTGTTAATACTGATTGTTACCCTCTAACCGTATCAATTGCACTGCTCCTGTTTAACCATTAACTATTGCCTTGCAGCGGTCAGGGGTCCTTCCGGCGTTCCTGCTACCTGATTGACACATCACTCCTGATTGACGGCTCAACACACCTGTGGCCTCAAAGATTGCACAGACAGTGTATCCTTTCTGTCTGTGCGGTACTTGGGGACGGAGGTTCAATAATCTGCACGACCATCAAGATCAGAACAGACTGTGGAGCCTTCCTGGATGTCCAGAGTATGGATACCTCCTCCGGGGACCCTGTGGCCGCTCTAATGCAAGCGGTTGCGGCCCTTAGGACCGACATGGCCGCAGCCACAACGGCTATCCACCATAGACTCGATGCCCTACAAAGCACACGTGCTCCCTTGCCTGCAGATGCCGAGTTTGGCGACCCCACCCCCCAGATCCATCTGCACATCCATCCACAGCATCCACAGTCCCCACTCCAGTGATCCTTCCAACCGCCTTTCCTCTTGCTGCCCCCGAACGTTATCAGGGGGATCCCAGGAAATATCGTACCTTTCTCAACCAGTGCAAACTTCACTTCTTGTGTAGACCCCAGCTTTTTCCTGACTCTGTTACCAAAGCAGCTTTCCTTCTTTCTCACCTGTCAGGTGTAGCGGCCATTTGGGCGAACCCGTTATTAGAGAGTGATCACCCTGCTCTATACAATTTCGATCTACTGGTGACAGAAATGGCAAAGGTTTTTGATACCAGGTATAAGGCACAATCCCGAGACCTGGAATTGCTTGATCTTACACAGGGTAAACAAACTCTGATTGATTACATCACCCGTTTCAATCAATTGGCTGCAGAGACCTGGTGGCCTGAAGAAAAGAAAGCCACAGTGTTCTACCGCTGTCTCTGTAGCCACATGAAAGACGCTCTTTCTGTAGTGGCGGCTCTTCCCTCAGTCTTCCCTGAGTTAGTGGATCTGGCCCTACAGGTGGACGCTCGCAGGTCTGAGAGGAAAGCAGAGACGGCTTTTTCCAATCAGACACTCCCAGCCCCATCCGTCTCTGTTCCGGAATCCATGCAAATCGGTGGGATCCGGAGTCCCATCACTCAGGCCGAACGGGAACGTCAGAGAACCGACAATGCCTGTTTCTACTGTGGTACTTTAGGGCACTATGTTAAAGAATGGCCTCGCCGCCCTAAAAATAAAACTTCGGGTTTTCAGAAGGCTCGCCCCTAGGCATGGGGGTACGGGCGAGTCCTTCTCTGACCCCCAATGAACCTGTATTCGGTCCCATCAGACCGATTACGGTCCAGGCCCAGCTGAAGCCAGCCGGAGATTTGGTACACCCAGTACAGATTGTGATTGACTCCGGGGCCACTGGCTGCTTTATTGATATTTCGCTGGCTTATGACCTTAATCTACCCTTGATCAAGAAAAAGTATCCAGAGCCGGTACAAGCGGTCGATGGTACCTCACTTGTCTCTGGTCCCATTGAGTATCAGACCGCTCCCATGTTAGTGCTGATTCAGGGCACGCACCAAGAGACGTTAGCGTTCGACCTCATTTCCACGCCACAGTTCAGTATCATTTTAGGCATTCCATGGCTTAAACAACACAATCCCTTGATTAATTGGGGCAGTGGACAGGTCACATTTGAATCTGAAGTTTGACAACACTTCTGTTTGATCGAGTCCGCTACGATTTCATCTCCGGCCACTGTCCTTGGGGCTATGGCCTCCGCCAGCCTTGAGGAGACAGATCCATCTATGAATGTCCCACACACTGTGGGGGCCATTACAGCTGGGATTCCCACTGTCTATCATGAATTCCAAGAGGTCTTTGACAAAGTCACGGCAGAAGGCCTACCACCACATCGACCCTATGATTGCCCCATTGATCTGGTTCCTGGGGCAACTATACCAAAGGGCAGAATATCTCCATCGGAAGAGTTAGTACTCAAGGAATACATCCAACAAGCCCTACGCTTAGGTCACATACGACCCTCTAGCTCCCCAGCTGCTAGTCCAATCTTTTTTGTGCCCAAGAAAGAGGGTGACCTACGTCCCTGTGTTGATTACAGACGATTGAACGCCGTTACCATCAAGAATCAGTATCCCTTACCCCTAATCTCCACACTATTAGACGATTGACCAGGGCATCCATCTTTACTGAGTTGGATCTTCGGGGGGCATACAACTTGGTTCGTATGCGTAGCGGAGACGAGTGGAAGACGGTATTTTGTACTCGGCAAGGGCTGTTCGAGTATACTGTAATGCCTTTCGGTCTCTGCAATGCCCCCGCTACATTTCAGCGTTTTGTTAACAAGGTGTTCTCTGACGTCTTAGACGTTTTTGTTGTGGCCTACCTAGACGATATATTGATATTTTCGTCCTCACTGGAGGAACACATAGGCCATGTCACAGAAGTCCTGACTCGGCTAAAAAGACATTCCTTGTACGCCAAACCCGAGAAATGTGTATTTCATACTCGGGAAGTAGAGTTCCCAGGCTTTCTTATTACACCTGGAGGTCTATCCATGAACATGTCCAAAGTCCGTGCCATCATCGATTGGCCCGCTCCAACCTGCCTCAAACAGCTTCAGTCATTTTTGGGCTTTGCCAATTTTTATCGGCGTTTCATTGCCGGTTTTTCATCCATTGTTTCACCACTGACTGCCTTGACCAGTCCTCGGGTCCCGTTTTGTTGGACCTCAGAACATCAGCGTTCGTTTGAGACACTCAAAGCTAGATTCACCACAGCTCCTGTACTACAGCATCCAGACCCCGAACTCCCGTTTGTTGTGGAGGCCGATGCCTCTTCCTTTGCATTAGGTGCAGTGCTCTCCCAACCCTGTCCCTCCATGGGTCAGTTGCATCCCGTAGCATTCCACTCAAGGAAATTTACACCTTCCGAGTCCCACTACACAGTTACCGAGAAGGAGTTGCTGGCCATTAAGGATGCATTATTGACCTGGCGACATCATCTCATTGGGGCCAAACATCAAACCGTGGTTTACACAGATCACAAAAACCTGCAGGACCTGGCCTCCCTTAAATGTTTGAACAGCAGACAAGTGCGTTGGCACCTGTTTTTTGCCGCCTATGACTTTGTGGTAAAACATAGACCAGGACTTTCACATGGTAAGGCCGATCCTTTATCTCGCTCACCCGGAGGGGATTCTTTGCCCCTATACCCAGATACTCTTCTGAACGAAGGTCATGTCATATGCATTTGCACTCCTCCTCCCTCCATGCTAACTCTCATCCGACAGTGGGTTTCACATAATCCACAAGTACTAACAGAATGGGATTTGGTACTTCAGGGAGGGTTGCCCTTCATACAGGATAAGTTATTCCTCCCCACTAGCTATGTACGTAACCAGGCACTTGCTTGGTCTCACGATGCGGCCATCAATGGGCACCCTGGACAGCATCGCACTTTGGAGTTACTAAAGCGATGGTGTTGGTGGCCATCTATGAGACATGACGTGCAACATTGCGTAAACACTTGCTCCATCTGTGCACAGTGCAAGACACGCAGGGGTCGTCCCGTGGGTCTCCTTCAGCCCCTACATATTCCTCCCAGACCATGGCATACGGTCTCTATGGACCTCATTACAGATTTGCCTCGCAGACAAGGGTACGACTCCATCTGGGTGGTAGTCGATTCCTATACTGAGATGGCCTGTTTCATTCCTTGCCACGGGATTCCCTCAGCCCCTGTACTGGCCCAACTATTCTTCAATCGATCTTCTGTCTCTTTGGTCTTCCACAAGTCATTGTATCCGATCGCGGTACACAGTTCACATCCCGTTTTTGGCAGGCCCTTACCAAGATCCTTGGCATTGATGCATGCTTCTCCTCAGCCTACCACCCGGAGAGCGATGGCCAGACTGAGAGGGTAAATCAGGCTCTCGAACAGTACCTGCGATGCTTGACCCTTCAGTACCAGGATACATGGTTGAACCTACTCCATTTGGCCGAATTCGCATACAACAATGCCTGGCATTCGTCCACCGGGTTCTCCCCCTTCTATTCGCTCTATGGGCAGCATCCTCGCACTCTTCCTCTTCCCGATTTTTCTTCCTCCTCCACTCCCGCCACCAATCTCTGTGCTCGGGATCAGCAATCTATCCATGCCCAGACATTGGTTCATTTGCGGGAAGCCCAAGCCTCTATGAAAACCAAGGCCGACAAGAAACGAGTGGCGGCTCCTTTTTATCAGGTTGGGGACCGTGTTTGGCTGTCAACTCGTCATTTGCGGATTCCTGGTTGCCGGAAACTGTTGCCCCGGTTTGTCGGTCCCTACAAGATTTCACATGTTCTGAACCCGGTAGCCTAACGACTCTCTATTCCCTCTTCCTGGCATATCCACCCGGTGTTCCACACTTCCCTACTCAAGCCCTGTCTTTCTGCCACCCGGATGGTCCGATCTCCTGCCCCTGTTTCTGTGTCCTCCCCAGATACGTATGAGATCAGTGCTATTCTGGGTTCTCGTCTCTGCAGGGGTCACCTCCAGTATCTGGTTGACTGGTTGGGGTATGGCCCTGAAGAACACTCCTGGGTTCCCCCCTCGGGACGTCCATGCCCCACGTCTGGTTGCTCGCTTTCATCGAGATAACCCGTCCAGCCCACGGGGTCGTGGGCCTTTGGGGGGGGGCTCTGTTACGTCTCCCGTTGCTCGCCCCATTAAGAATCACACAACTACAAGCCCCACACCACACCTAACCACAAGAGCAGTCCCTGCACATAGAAAGAACCAGCAGTTTGCCTGGCGTAGGAGGACACCAGCCTGTAGCCCCGACGTCTACCGTCCTTTGTTTCGCTGGCAGTTACCATGGAGGCGCGCTCACGGCTGGTCATGCCCACGGAGACTCCCACGGCAACTAACATCCATCGTTCCGTGACCACGTGATCACGTCACGTCTCACACGTCTGTGAGACACATCACGTGGTTACTTAATCAGTTTAAAAGCATCTTGGCAACGTGGGTACAGCGCTTCACAGCTGATCTCTTGAGGATTGTGTAGCGCCTTGGTTTACCTGTTTCTGATCACGGATTTTGCGATCTCTGACTGTTCTTCGGATTTGTCTTGCCAGCCCCTCGGATTTCTGTTACTTGGATTCCACCTTGTTTTCCCCGGCACCTTGACCTTGGAACTTTCTTGGACTGCCTTTGGATTATCCTCCCTGAATCAAGAATCTTGGAACTTGGTTTTTGAACTTCTTGCCTTACTGGTCCATCTACATCAGACCCAGGTGTGTCCCACCTTCGAGCAGTGCAGAACGCTTCTTTCACCACTACCAACAATCTGTGGCTCTTACCACATTTAGGACACCACTTGCAACACTCCTGGGTAAGCCTTGTTAATACTGATTGTTACCCGCTAACCGTATCAATTGCACTGCTCCTGTTTAACCGTTAACTATTGCCTTGCAGCGGTCAGGGGTCCTTCCGGCGTTCCTGCTACCTGATTGACACATCACTCCGGATTGACGGCTCAACACACCTGTGGCCTCAAAGATTGCACAGACAGTGTATCCTTTCTGTCTGTGCGATACTTGGGGACAGAGGTTGAATAATCTGCACGACCATCAAGATCAGAACAATACCGGAAGAATGGGGCTGTTACATGTACTACCGGTAATTTCCTCAATTACTCCCAATCTTACCAAATCTGAAACAATACTTTTCAATCCTTTCTCTCCGTCAGCTGAAATTTTATACTGTGGAGTAACGCGGCAACGTGACCCCTTCTTTCAAAATTATTTTTACTGGCTCTATCTTTAAACATCCCACATCATTGTCATTCATTGCCCATATACAGGTTGGCACCTTACTCAACTCTCCTGGCAAGGGTTTAGACAAGAATTCAGATACCGGTGCATTCTGTGGCCAAATTGGCAAATACACACCATCGGGAGTGCAATGAATAACTGCACCTAGTTTTTTCAATAAATTCAATCCCATGAGGTTTTCCCCACAATTTTCTGTTAAGAGAAACGGACAATGCTCAGTGAATGGACCTATTGTTAATGGGATTGATTGGGACACTGGATTAATTACTGGTGTACCTGCGAACCCTACAGAAATATTCTTTTGCCCTGACAGTGGTGTATCTGGAACCAAGTGATGGTCTATTGAACACTTTTTTTGCGCTCCTGTATCTACAAGAAAACAGTGCTCTTTATCCCCGACTTTCATCTCTACATAGGGTCCTTTCTGATTCACGGGAATAGAACCTGGTTCCGACCCCTGTCGTGGGCTGTCCCATTGCGGGAATAACACATCGTCCGATGTGTAATCACTGCTATTACTGTAATACGCATTTTGTTGCGCATCAAAAATGTTCCCATCCCTTCCTCTAGCTCCCCCATTTTGGGTACTCGCATGTTGTTGGTTACCCTAGCCCTGATTCTGGTTGGTAGTGTTCTGATGGTAAGCTTGATTCTGACCTCCTTGGTTACTTTGGTGCTGCTGCATATTATTCCTATTCGGCCCATTTGCTCCTGGGTGCCCCCGGTGCTGTCTTCTCTGACCACCCCCATTTCTATTTTGCAAATGCGCTCTCCAGTGTCCTTCCTCTTTGCAATATGTAGACTGATTCTGCCCCAACGGCCCTCCATGCATATTTGAATTACTCCTTCCTTGTGCGTTCCCTTTCCCTCTATTGTGTCCCGCTACTTGCTGAAGTAGCACTCTTGTCTTCAATAAGCATGCTCTCAAATCATCCCCTACCTGTTTTAACAATAATAATTCATCAACAATCGCCTTTTGTGTCTTTCCTTTCCCAACCTCCTTGCTTCTATACCCCGGTGTGGTAAACATTTCAGCATATTCATTATCAAGTTCATTTTTAAGCGCAAAAAGTCCATATACATGTTCCCTTTTTTCTTCATCTCTTTCTCTACAACGTGCTAATGCATTTAAATCTAAAAATCGTTGTGGCGGTAATTTCCCAATTAACTGTTTCCATCTTCCTACTAAATATTCACCCATGCATTCCAACACTACCTGTCTTTCATTGATTCTTCGGAAATCATACATCGAGTCCAAATCTGCCGTCCCATTGTGCCCTTCTATATACATCTCTGCTTGTACTTGAAACTCCCGCTTTCTCTCCTTGCTGATCACACTACGGGTCACTCTTGTGCATCCACTTTGTGCAGTCCCATCTCTCGCCCCCGTAGTTTCGAGTTCAATCACGGGCGGGACTGTGTCTGTTTCTAGGGCGGGAAGTGCGGATGGGATAACAGGAAGGGGAAGTGTCTGTTGCGATTCTGGCTCGCTAATAGGAGGTGCTAAGTGTGCAGTCTGCGGATGTGCTAGGATTTGAACAATGGGGAGGGGCGCGGAGGTTTGAGCAACAGGGGGGGGGCTGGACAGTGGTTCCTGACGCGCTTGTTTTACTTTCTGGTCTTGGACCCCGCTTTGTATCGGTCAACATTTTTTCTATTAAATCATCTGCTACATGCAATTCTCGTTGTGGGTATATTCTTTCTATATTCAACTCATCGCCTCGCCTTCTTCAAACTATTACTCCACTCCTCCTCCTCCTTCTCCTCAGCTTTCTCCGCTTTTGACTTATGCCTGCACGCATGTGTCTCTCAACTTCTAAATCGCAGCATTGCTTCCCTCCTCTAGTCCCTAAGGATATCAAGTGCTGCGGGACGTGCTTTCTTTCTTATCAATACCTTTTCCAAGTTATCTATTCCCTCAATCTCAAAACTCCCATTGATCAGCCACTGAAAATCTTCTTGGTTTCTGGTGTGCTTATGCCAAATCTCACAGAACATTATCGCACCCACACCATACTTCACATACATCTCATACGCCGGCGTTCCCCCAGGTGGCACAACTTGGCCAATTTCCAAAGATTGTCTACCACAGCGGAAAACCCCGCTAGGGTGGACAATACTGCAGGCATGTTTTAACCTTACTGTCGGCTAATCAATCTTACGCTGGGCGTTTGATTTTGCAAAATCAACTCTCAACCAATATCAGGGCTATTTCGAATCGGGGTACGACTCACCTGATAAGTCAAATTGTCTTCCAAGACACAATTCGTCCTTATACTGACGCAACCAATGACATCATGTCTGCGTATCTTGGCTCTGCCTCGTTTCGGGACCCTCGCCTCCTTGTTCTCTGGCCGGGCACGTCGATCAGCGATCAGATGCGTGCAGATCTGCAAAGGAGACTCTTGTCACTTATACAGGGCGCCCCGGACAACTTTTGATCCCGGCTCGATCGTCCCGTCCTCGCCGTTCTCTCCGCCTTTCTTATTTTACAACATACACGATGGAACAGGTGGGGGAGGGTCCCTATTCGGGTACCATCTTGAAGGGGCTCCTAGAGGACCCTCGTGTAGTGGAAACAAGGTAAATCATCACACACAAACTGATACGCCAGACACGAGGTTGTATTCCCAAAAGCTAGGGTTTATTGCAAAGCAAATAGTCTCAGTTGGCCAACTCGGTCTCACGCCCCGCGACGTGTGTCTACAGACCTCGAGGGACGCAAGAGAGCAAATAACGTACATCAGTTACATATATACAAAATGGACATCCTGCAATCAGTCATGACATGTTCATTACGCCCATTGTACAGTTTCTTTGAACTTGGTCTGATGATTGACAATTTCGACGAATATGACACCTTTGAACATCTATTTTATCAACAATATGCAACATTGCGGGTCTGGAGACATATTTCTTTGTTGAACAGAACACAGTGATTCTGTTCTTGCGAGCAAGCTGCTTATGGAGGAAGAGTCGCATTCCAGGCCTTGCTATCTCCTATTTGCTATTCGTGTCCTGGGAGTCAGCACGCTCTGCTGGGCTTAGGAAAGGGGGGCCGTAAGAAAAGCATAATTCAAACCTTTAGCTGTTTCTTTCTAGCATTTCTACCATATTAACGAGACTAGCTGGTATCAGTGAAATGATTAAATGCTGTGGTGCTCTTCCAAGGCTACATGCGGGAGGGGATTGGGCATTCCTCTCTGGGGCTGCCTACGTTATGTTTCAACGAATAACTCCCGGCCTTGCGGCCTTGCTCTTTCGCTTTGTACAACAAAGTAATCAGTGAAGCAGAATAAGCAGAATAAGCTTTCGGCTAAGCAGTTTTGAACAAAAAGCAATGATCAAACGTTAGAGAACAAAATGGCGATTCTAGTTACATCAAAATGCCCGCACATTGGTCAAACTTATGAGTCTGTATTTCTGACATTCAGTAGATGAGACGGTTGGTCTTCGGCCAATATGATACATTGCCATTAATCATGTGGTATCTATTTTCCTAGACTGAAAACTGCGTTGCAAAGTTCCGATCTTATATCGATTTAGCTGCCATTTTAGGTCCTTCTGCCATTTTGATTTCTATTCCAAAGTAATTAAGTGTTCTAAAATGGTGGACAGTGTTTCCCGCTTGTAACTGAGCCGTCCTGAACTTTGTACGAGAGTTGATGTCCAAACTGTCCGTTGGCCGAAGTTTGGGTTGAGTAAAGAGACCTTGTCCCATGCCTGACTTGTAGACAGAGGAAATATCTGCGCCAACAATTCCGATCCGCAGACATACATCAACTACAATGTAATGCCAATACTGAACGTGGACCCTAGCTGAACTGCATTGTTTAGGACATGTGTTAAGGCTTATTGTTAATCCAAGAATACACTGTTGTAACTTGTTTACATGTAAACTGAGGATGATCCATATGCATATAGTTGGACAAACCAGAAGTGAACTCGGCACGAACTCTAGACCCTGTATAATTAACCTGTAGAGGGGCTGGACATTATAATTGGAAATGTATAAAACGTGCAACCGTTTAGACATCCAGTACCACTCACTTCTCACACCGAAAGGGCTGTTATTCGCTGTGATGTACTGAGGGCCAGATAGTTATCTGATACTTTGTTTCTTTGTAAGTGTACAGTCTTAGAATAAAGATCTGTGAATCTTTATAAGCCCGAGTTTGGTGTATTTCCTTTTGGGGTACTCTTGCTTTTACAGATGGCACCCGAAAAGGGACCCTCAAGATTGATGCCATCTCGTTGAAGGTTGACGCGGCTGTCGGACCGAGATCGGACGGTGACAAAGGGGGCCCCTTTCTTGGATGAGACGCGACACCTCAGCAGCGATGCATGACCCGATCTCTGGCCGGTGAGCCCGCGGTCTGAGACAGCATCTTGACGAGGGTCCATATATCGAGGCGGGCAGATTTACCGAAATCACCAACCACGTGGGACCTTTGTTAGTACTTTGAAATCCGATCGGACCTCCTTAGGATTTGATCAGGTGAGTCGTGACCCGATTCTTAAGTATCCTGATCATTAGTTTTGGCGTATTGCACTCATGAGTACAATTATTGACCAGGTAACACTAGTATTCTGATATGCCTGGGAAATTGTCTGCCTGCTTCAGGACGTTATTCTGCAGTGACAGACAATCTTTGGAATTTGGCAGACCGGCACCAATGGAGGGATCGCCGGCATGTACTATGTACTGTAAGCACGGCATTGGTAGCATAGTGTTTAATGATATTTGGCACAGACAAACTAGACATGGTTCCGAACTTCAGTGGCCAATCAATGGTAGTTTTGAAATTCCTCATATTGAATACTTAGAATCCATATTATTAAAGAAAAAGGCTAGACGTGCAGCAGTTGATATTTGACAGAATTGGAAGAAAGAAGCTATGCAGCAATTTAAGAGTAGGGAAAAACATGTGCGCCGTCATATGACGAACGCTAAAAAAGCATTGTTATATGATCTAAATAAACAGTCTGAGTCAGTTAGGAATATGGATAGGGCTTTTTTACTTGGTATCCAGAAAATGTATCCTTCTAAAGACTTTCATGTATCTGATGAGCTGATCGACAAACGTTTAAATGAACGAAGGCCTGGTGCCACTGCTCCACCTCCGTATCTTCCTCTTCCTGTTGTTATTCCTCCTCCCATAGCTCCTCCTCCTCTTCCTATTGCTCCTCTTAATGTTCCTCTTCCTCCGGCTGTTGTTCCCTCTCTTGTCGTTGCTCCCCCACCTGCTCTTCCACTTTTGCCTGCTGTTACGGCTCCGGTGGGTTTGCCTGCTGCACCAGTAATAGCACCTTTATTTCCGAATGTACAAGGTTTGCCTACTCTCCCTCTTCCAAGTGGTTCTGCACCGCTTGTAGTCGATCGGGGAGGGGGATCGAGGGTTGTAACTCATAATACTGTGTCTCCAGAGAGAAAGCCTGAATTGACTGCATGGGCTAGACATTGCATGGAGAAGGGTGAACAAGCTGATGTTTTTGCCACACTCTCGAACTTAGACAATTTTCCTGAGAAAAACGTTTTTATTGAAGCATTGGGAGTTTGTTTACAAATAATGTGGAACAGGTTAAATGATATAGATCTCCCACAAGGGTTAAGGGATCTGAATATTTTATAATTTTCTAGAGATACTGCGGAGAAAATACATGAGCACGTCGAGAGGGTTTTTGAGTATAGAAAGGAGTTGGAAAGGTTACGGAATGAAAATGTAGATGGTGATAGTTTGGACGCTATGTTAGTACAGAAATGTTTTTTTCCTTGTCGTAAATCGATAAATGAGGAAACACAAATTTGTACGAAAGATGCGATTAGGCGGATTTCAGACATGTCGATAACTCCCGTTGAAGTATATGACATGTATAGTCAGTATATGCCAGAAAGCAGAGGAAAGTGATACAGGTAATGGTAGAGTACCTGCAGGATGAATGTATAAGAAATATTTGTTGTCCCGCAGAATTACTGAATATTTATAAGAGGGCTTTTTCGTTTGACACTTCTTCAGCTGCTTTAGAGCTCGATCTAGCTCTGTTGCTTAGTAAGCGTTCGGAATTGCCTACTTCTCAGTTGCCTATGAGAGAGGTTCCTCCGACATTTGTCCCAAAAGTTGAGATTCCTGCTAATGTTGCAACGGGTGCAGCTGCTCAAGACATCCGTGCACATTATGTGTCGCAGTTCGTTCACGTCCCGTTTTCGAGACAGTAAGTGAACAACATAAAACAATCTATTCCCGATATTAGGAAGAATCCGACAGGGTTCTATAAAGAAATAGAGTCTGTTTTGCAATCATCAGTATTTACCTTAAGCAATATTGACTTGTTATTTCCTGTGCTCCTGCCTATTGACTTGTGGAAGCAGATTAGGACTGTAGATGATGTACCAGGGTTAGGAGATACATGGGATAACATGGTTAGGCTAGATAGAGAAAGGCCAGCTGGCGAGAAACCACCACAGGTAATATTGACTTTGCCCGATGGAATAGTTACGAAATTAAAAACTATAATTCCTGAAAGAAGGATTATTTGGGACAAGCTTACTGCCTGCGTCCAAGGAAAGTCTGAGGGTGCTACCGAGTTCTTTAATCGGTTCGAACAAGTATTTTCAGATTTCAGTGGACAAGATTTGAGTACAGAGTCTGGGAAACGACTATTTGTGGACAAATTTGTGTCTGGATTACTGCCTGACATCCAGTCGCAAATTATGTCTTCAGAGAGCACTTGGCAAGCTAAGTCTCAGTCAGAAGTATTGCATATAGCTCAATACTATGAGAATCGTGTCAATAACGAAAAAGAAAGAATTGAAAAGAGAAAAGGAGACTTAAAAACAAATGTTCTATTGCAGCAAATTGTTAGAGGCCCTAGAGGGGGTAATTTGCAATTTAGAGGACAGTATGTTCCGCAGGGCAATGCGCCAGTGGGTCCTGTAAACATAAACCAGTGTGTTTATTGCAGACAAGAGGGTCATTGGCGTGCATAATGCCCAATCTTCCAGCAGAGGTCGAATAATGCATCTGGTAATATGAATAGATGATCCAGAGGCTGCCCAGGGGCATGGGGACCTGGTAGAAGTCAGTTTACGCAGGATTCGCAGCAACCTTTTCACAGGATAATCAGGCACCAAGTGTGGATAATAGAAACATATTTGATCATCCTTCTGCTGCTTACCTCTCCGATAGAACTTCCTTTTGACGACATTTTGTTTTGTTAGGATTGCCCAAAGCAGGGTTTGGAACTGACGCCTATTCCCGTTAATCAGAAAGGTCCCTACGTTGAGATGTTAGGCGGAAATAGGGAACATCTATTCTTGATAGATACAGGGGCACAGAAGTGTTCCATTGACCATTCACGGGGTCCAAACATTCACCTGTCAGGGCAAACCAATGTTTCTGTAGGGTTTTCTGACACACCCGTAGTCTGTCCGGTTTCTTCGCCGGTACCGATTACTTTGGGTCCATTTACGGATCACTGTCCATTTCTCTTGACTACGAATTGCGGAGAGAATTTGTTGGGGTTGAATCTGTTGAAGGAATTAAATGCAGTAATTCATTGTTCTTCTGATGGAGTGTGTTTGATGATTTCACCACAGCAACTTTCTGTCTCTCAGTTCTTGACCAGACCTTTGCCGCCGGAATTCAGTGATGTTCCGTAGTGTTTATGGGCAATTGATGATAATGATGTTGGTGTCTTGCACATTGAGCCCGTTAAGATTATTTTGAAACATGGAGTAAAGTTGCCACGTATTCCCCAGTATAAGATCTCGGTCGATGTTTGAGCAAGCTTTGAAATGCATAGTCTCCGATTTTGTGCATCGTGGGGTTATTGAGGAAATTAGAGGTAGTTTGTGCAATAGTCCGATTTTGCCTGTGTACAAAAAAGGTGATAATGCAATTCCTTTCCGTTTCATTATTGATTTACCTGCCAACAATAAGATTGTTGCTCCACAATTTCCCATTGTGCCCGACGTGACGACAATAGTAACTACGATTCCAGCTTCAGCTACTCACTTTAGTGTTGTGGGTCTAAATAACGTCTTCTTTAGTATTCCTATACACAAAGACAGTAGATACTTGTTCGCGTTCACCTTAGGGGGACGCTCGTTTACCTTTACCCGTGCACCGCAAGGTTACACAGAGAGTCCTAGCATTTACAGTAGGGCTTTGAAAGAGCACCTCGACACACTCGAGTTGCCCAACACTTGTATACTGCTTCAGTATGTCGACGATCTACTCTTATCTGCTGACTAAGAGAGCGCCTGTAAGGAGGGCACCATTTTGTTGCTTATCCACTTAGCACGACATGGACACAAAGCTTCACTTAAAAAGTTTCAATATTATCGACAGGAGGTCGCCTATTTAGGCTATCTCCTGTCAAAGGAGGGAAGAAGGTTGACATCTGAACGGATAAAAATAATTTCTAGCATGTCTGTCCCAAATACACAGAAGGAAGTCAGAGCCTTGATAGGAATGGCTTTGTACTGTAGGCAGTGGATCCCGAACTTCTCCTTAGTGATTAAACCAATGTTGGCTTTGACGAAGAAGGGCATTTCTTCACCATTGCTGTGGAACTTGGAACACCAGCAAGCATTTGATCTGCTCAAGACTGCATTGTGCTCGGCACAAGTTTTGGGCACACCAAATCATGAAAAGGCCTTCATGTTGTATGTGCATGAATGTGATGGATGTGCTTTGGCTGCATTAACGCAGGAACATGGAGGGAAGAATAGGCAGTGCGGCTACTTTTCTTCCGCCCTTGATCCTATTGCATGCGCTTTGCCAGGATGTTTGATGGCACAAGATGTCATCCTGGCTGAGCGTGGTGGGGTATGTAAATTAGTGGGGTCCGCTTGCTGTGTTTTCGTGCCAGATTCCTCCCCAACGATTTTCAGAGCAATACAAAATCTGCACGTCCTTAGTTCAGAAGTGCATGTTCCAGAGGGAAACTGGGATCTTAGCGCTTGGTTCTGGGGCTTCTTGCGATCTTGGGGATGGTAGCTACTTTCGGTCTTGCTGATTATTTTAGGTATTCTGTTGTTTCTTTGTTGTTGTATACAACGTCTTCCTGGTATGTGTTCGATGTTAGGAGGATGTTGTGCACAAGCGATAGGTACATTAGGATACAAGGTGTACGCTCCAGAGAAAATATCTAATGAGTTTGTGCTGAAGGAAATCTCAGTATCCAACCTCATGGCAATTGATATCTCTGATAGTGATTCAGGATGTATGGACATTGAGACGTGGAGTTACTCGTAAAGTGACTAGAAGTAGTTTAGCACTTGGCTTGGGCCAAAAGGAGGGTTTGTTAAACAGGATATCATATTGTGCCTCCTTAATTGTATATATTGGCCTGAACCCAGTCGCTCTGCAAAGAAAACCGCGTGGCAAAGTTCCGTTCTTAGATCGACTTAGCCGCCATTTTAGGTCCATCCGCCATTTTGATTTCTATTCTAAAGTAATTCTGTGTTCTAAAATGGTGGTCAGTGTTTCCCGCTTGTAACTGAGCCGTCCTGAACTTTGTACGTGAGTTAATGTCTAAACTGTCCATTGGTTGAATGTTTGGGTTGAGTAAAGAGACCTTGTCCCATGCCTGACCTGTAGATAGAGGAATTATCTGCGCCAACAAGTCCGATCCGCTGACATATACATCAACTACAATGTAATGCCAATACTGAACGTGGACACTAGCTGAACTGCATTGTATAGGACATGTGTTAAGGCTTATTGTTAATCCAAGAATACACTGTTGCCATTGTGACTTGTTGACATGTAAACTGAGGATGATCCATATGCATATAGTTGGACAAACCAGAAGTGAACTCGGCGCGAACTCTAGACCCTGTATAATTAACCTGTAGAGGGGCTGGTCATTTTAATTGGAAATGTATAAAATGTGCAACTGCTTAGACGTCCAGTACCACTCACTTCTCATACTGAAATGGCTGGTATTCGCTGTGATGTACTGAGGGCCAGATAGCTATCTGATACTTTGTTTCTTTGTAAACTGTACAGTCTTAGAATAAAGATCTGTGAATCTTTATAAGCCTGTGTTTGGTGTATTTCCTTTTGGGGTACTCAGCCTCGATATTTCCTCTTGCTTTTACAGACCTACTTGTTTGAGGTCCTAGATAAATTTGGATTCGGCCCATACTTCACACAATTTGTCAGGCTGCTTTACACTTCTCCCAAAGCAAAGGTCCTGACGAATCATACCCTGTCCAACCATTTTAGACTGTACAGGGGAACCAGACAAGGATGGCCCTTCTCTCCCATCCTCTTCGCTCTCACGATAGAACCACGATAGAACCAGTTACAGCGGCGGTCAGACTAGAACAGGAACAGAGGGGCATTAGGATAGGCGGCATTTTTCAATCTATATTGTTTTATGCGGATGACACATTATTGTATATATGTGAACCAGAGAAAGATGTAGCAGTGATAGAAGAATAATGTATGGTATACTCGGGCTACAAAATAAACACCACAAAATCTGAGATATTCCCACTAACCCCTGCCACCGCCCGTCCCACACATACGTATGGTCTTAGATGGTCCCCTAACTATATCAGATACCTTGGAGTTCTCATCTCCAGAGATAGAACGTCCCTATACACTGACAATTGTGAATCCCTATTGTAAAGACTGGAGGGGGTGTCTGTACTTCTGCTCTCTATTTGGTAGAGGAGAGGCACAGAGGACCCTAGCCAAGATTCTCTATGCGGTAGCTGTGGTCGAGAATCAAGGCCTAGCTTCTCAGGAGGTGATGCAGGCTGGGTCTTAAGTACAGTGTAGTCCCCAAGCCCCACAAAGGAATGTCCACACACTGTATTACTGAAAACACAGTCTTTATATAATTAATATTCAGGTTATGGGCCTCATTACAACCCTGGCGTTGGACCATGGTGCTTTTAGTACCATGGTCCATGCCGGATTCTGCCATGGTGGATGGCAGATTTACCGCCCCATTCCAAGGTTGGCGGGGCGGTAAATCCCCATTCACCATGGCCCCTTCCCCATTCCCATTTTTGGCCCATAGGGCTCAATGGGAATGGGGAAGGCGCTACTTACGGCACCGTAAATTACGGTGCCGTAATTAGCACCAAGGTCCCTTAGCGGGTTGTACTTTAACGCCTGCAAAAAGCAGGCGTTAAAGTGTGAATCGGGGGTTAAGGATTTAACGGCGCCACAGCCTTTTACGGCGCCATTAACCCCTTAACGCCAGGGTTGTAATGAGGCCCTATGTACACTATCACAATAACTCACTTTGTGCTCAGAAAATCAACAATGGTAAATATATACAGTTCTACAGTGGTACCACCAATATTATTAGATCTCATTAAAGTGCATCAACTATACTGTCAAATGTCACACAGATCAATAACAAGGAAACCAGCAATAGGCATAGAAAGGAAAGCAAGATGGTTGAAACAATAGGCAGATTACTAGCCCCGTTACCTAGACACCGTTCTGTGTGGAGATCCCCCCACCTGGGCAACCTGTAAAATAAAGATATAGCACAAGCCCAGTCCATATATTGATCAATAGTCTTATTCTCTCCTATAATGTTTTTACCCCCCCAATGTACCTGGTGGAGCAGAGTTCTTCGAAGAAGCGTCAATGGATCCTTCTTGAGTGACTCCCTTTAAAGCAGGAGTCATGGATCGTCGAGAGGCGTTGAAGAAGGTGAACTTGGCGCCGACGGTGTCGATGAGAAGTTCGAGGGTGCCAAGGCCATGGCGTCGATCCAGGCGGTGGTCGTCGGCAACGTCCTGCGAGGATGAGGTGTGCAGGGCACCTCGGTGATTGATTGTTCAGGATCGCAAAGAGTTTCTGAAGAACTGTGGCCCGACAAGGGCGTCGAGGCGTCGAAGTCTTTGTGGTCTCTGGGTGGCGGGAAACCCACTGGCGGATTCTCCCCGGCGCGTCGGCGTCCTCGATTTTCTCCGGTCGGAAAAAGCGGTCGACGGTGCGGTCAAGGGAGTCCTTAGATTCAACAGTCTTAGGCAAAGGAGCGGACAGCTCCGGTCGTCGGCGACACGGCCTCAAGCGGTCCCCTCTTCTGGGGCAACACAGCTTCGACGGGCCTCCAGAGGTTACAGCAATACTCTGAACCCTTGGTGATGGCAATGTACTTCGATGGCGACGATGTCCGGGTGCTTCACTTTGTTCTCCTCGGCGTCCCATCTTGGGTCGGCAGCCTTTCGAGGGTCTGACTTCCAGGGAGCTTTGGCGAAGGTTAGCGGTGCTCGATGGTCCCTCAGAGCACGGGAAGAGGGCGCCTTACCAGGTCCTCTCTCGGATAAGTCCTTGACGACATTCATCCAGGTCCCACCCACAGGGTGTACCCACAACATACAGTCACTGGGAAGGCTCCAGCCAGTCTGGCCTGGCCTTCACATTCAACACCATATATGGAACTTCCACCCAACAACCACAGGGGCCATCTTGTTTTCTATCAGGAATCAACTGATTCCAATGGCAGGGCCTGGGTATCCCAAAATGGAGGATACTCAGAGCACCTGTCAAATTCAGCATGGAGCTGCCACCAGCCTATAACCAGCTCTGTGGGCTACACACAGGTGCCCAAAAACATACACTAGGGGCACAGGGTTGTGCCCCCACCCATGGGTGCCATAAGGGTATCCCATGGGTCTGTACACCAAACCAAAAACAGGAAGAGCTGCACTGCCAGGAGTCCCACATGGACTCCTGGGCAGAAAACAATACAGAACACAAATGAAAAAGGACTACAGGACAAGGACAGGGAGGCCCTGTCCCTCCAATGCATTTCTAGCATCACACCTATTACAAAAGATCCATACTAAATCACAAATATGGACTAGGATCCCTACATCACGGTGCTCAAAATGGTGGTACTCCCTAAGCTCCTGAACGTGTTCAGCAATGTCCCAATATGGCCAGGCAGACCCTTTTTTGAAAACCTACGATCCATGGCAACAACATTTGTATGGAACGGCAGTACTAACAGGATGAAGTGGGAGAAATTGGTGGACCCATACACAATGGGGGGCATCGCTGCACCTGATTTCGAGTTGTGCTACCTGGTCCCACAGGCACAATACGCTAAATAGTGGTAGGACCCAACAAACAGAACACCTCATGTTCCCATAGAACGCCATTTGGTCCGGCCTACTGATTTGCGCTCCATAATATTCTCGAAATCCCACAGGGATTAATGTAAATTTAACCCGGCGACCTCCACGATTGCAGCCTGAGCCACGATCAGTAAAAGACTGCACATAGATACACCCTATGATTTGCAGGCCCTGCTATGGAATTTCCCGGGCATCCAACCCTCATACGATACCAGTATCCATAAGACATGGGTTCCGGAAAATATGAAATCAGAATGAGAAACATGTTTCCAAATGGTAAATTCATTACACCAGAAGATTTTGCAGACACAGTGGGAAGAACCCAGTTGGCCACCCTCCAATACTACAGCATGAAAGGTGCTTTCAAGAAGCGATGGCCATCATACAGGGGTGTCGAAGCTATACAACCTAATTCACTCACACTCAAAATCTTCGAATAACATCAAAGCCTCATGGGAGTTGGACATGGGTATAACCATAGAAGAGGGGAAAGGGTCAAGATATTGCCTTTTGTCTAAAAACCTCTCACTGACTGCTGGCCTCAGACTAATACAATTTAAGATATTGAATAAGCTCCATTACACCCCTGTTAAAATGGTGAAATTTTGCATACATTGTCAACAGACTGCCCGAAATATGGAAACCCCGGGGCGGACGCATTCCATATGTACTGGACATGTCCCCTGATTGCTAGGTTCTGGCGGGAGGTTGCGGGGTTGATAGAGGAGATCACACAGATCCCAGCCCAGCTCAGCCCCGAAAAGTACCTGTTCGGGTCCATAGGGAAAATATCAGAGAAAATTAGAAGATTGTTCAATGTAACATGTGTAGTAGTGAAGAAATGTATCCTTCAAGCATGGAAAAGCAAGCACGCCCCCTGCACAGACCATCTCCTTAAAGCACTAACATACATTAACAAATTCAAAGAAACCTGTATAGGAATGACGCCAATAACGAGAAGACCAAAAGACATATGGACTCTGTTTAGAGCATATCTGAATGGAACCCTATCCAATGAAGAGAACTCTGATGGGGAAGAGACTCTGCCCAAGACCAGATAGCACGGAACCCTTCTGATACGGTGAACTCTGTAAATGCGTAAAGGTACCTGATTGCTATCTAGATATACATAATATAGGGTCAATGTGTTGTATGCTTCACAGTAAGTGATAATGTTGAGCAGCTGTGTTGTGATTTGCAAACCAAAAATAAAAGTTTTTTAGAAAAAAACTATAGAAAGTGTGGTTTGTCACAGAGGAGAGAGCGAGCTGTGGATGTTGTCCGGACCAGAGAGGCCGAGGAGCAGAGAGCAGCAGGACCTGAAGCGTAGAGGAGAACAGCATGCTGAGATGCTGGCCCAGTGTTGGTGAGGGACTGCAGCGTGGCTAGGGATCCATGCCTCCAGGGGCGTTGCTAGGGGGGGGCTAAGGGGGCTATAGCCCCTGATCTTTTGGCTGTAGGCCCGGATAGAATCTTAGGAGCTACAGCCAAAAGACTAGCTAGCCCCCAGTCCCAACAGTTCGGACATCAGCTTAGCCCCGGTTCTTTTCCAGACCTAGCAACTCCCCTGCATGCCTCCAAGGAGCCAGAGTGAGGCAGCCTGCATCCTGCTGTTGGTGTCCGGCGAAATGCTTGTTCCCTTGGGACTGGTACCTGTCCCACGGGTGTCTGAGGGGCAGGTGGTGAGACCCTCACCTCAACCCTGTGCATCCAGAGAGACTGCTCATCAATGCAACGCTGCCCAGTGAGTTTCATGTTAGAGGGCCTCCTCACGAGTTGGGCGCTAGTCCTTAAACGCTATTACCAACTCATTTAAGGGCTGATCTGATCACGAGTTGAGCAGAAAGTTTAAGTTTTACCTCCCTTTTGCTGGAGGTAAAAATGTCCACCTACTGCCCGTTTTTCAGCTGTTTTCAGAGCTATTACCACTGACGCATTCACCACTGGCAGTAATAGCGCCCCCATCCCCATTGGGGTCCTATGCACCCAATGGGGAATGGGCAATAACCGCTCAACCGGTACTCATGATCCGGCGCTAATAGCGCCAGACCAAGTAGTGGTAACGCTATTTGCATTGGCGGTATTATCGGCAGGATACCGCCAGACTCGTGGTGAGGCCCAGTGGGAGAGAAACTCGGGAGCGTGCGGTTGATTGGGGCAGAGCAGGAGAAAGACACAGTTTGTAAAGTGGCATGGAAAAGCGAGAGAAAGTTTATAAAGCGGAATGGAAGACGAGAGGAAGCTTGAGAGAGCCGTTTAAAGAAAGCAGAAAGAAGAAAAGGCGCTAGTGGCTCAGAGGGAAAGTAAAGACATTTAAACAGTGTAACAGTGTGCAGAGACACAGGAAGAAAACTAACAGGTGCAAGTGTGCACGTTAAAGAAAGGAAAGTGTGCAAGAGGCACAATACCAATTGAAGGTGCAAGGGTGCACAAGAGAGAAAAAGAAACAAAGGAAGGCAAGAAATGGGTGCAGGAAGCACCTGAATGTGAGAGGTGAAAAGGAAAGAGCAAGGAATAAAGAGAGGGGATACCGATCAGAGTAGTCACGCCTAGGTGAAGCAAAGACCCTGGCGGTTTGGAAAGTCTCTGATTGTACCCCATACATGAAATATGTATGAAATAACTGAATATAAAAGGAATTATACATTCTGACAACAGATATTGTGTTTGAAACCAAGAGGGGCCTGAGCTTGGGGAATGGAAACACTGAGAGGCCTGGCAAAGTGGATTACCAATTATTTTGTCAGAGCTGAACTTGTGTTTGAGTCCAGGAGAAGTGGAATAATTATTGTTATTGATGCTAAAGGAGTTAAAGCTTGGGGAAATGAACTGTGTATATGTCTTTTGATTGTGTTCTGGAACTTGGAAGAGCTAAAGCTTGGGGAAGGGAATCCCAAGGAACTTAGCACATTCCAAAGCCTAAGCCTGTGACAAGAACTACGGAGAAGGTCTGATGAGCAGCCCTTTGTTGACTTAACTCATTTTAGTGAAGCTGACCTCCCCACACATGGTGAGAATGTCACCGGAAAGCAACCTTGGTTTCCTATATTCTGTTAAACCACCATTTTTCCTTTTTGAAGACTTCCTAACACATTCTTGTAAAGAGCGAGGGCAAGCATAGGTTTAGACAAAGAGAGACTATTTATTTGGATTCTCAGACATTGACGGCCTTTAGAAACATCAGTTAAATTAACCATCCCTTTAGAGTTAGGGCCAGCTAGGCATTACACCAACCCAAGAACCTTAGTAAATAAGGGATTTTAAACTAACATATTTGAGTCTGTCTCTCTCTTGATACCATGCCTGTCTCACAGGGGTCAGCAATGAGAGGCAGACACAAAGTTGCAATATTCTTGATAGTCCCCATATATATTGAACATAAAATGGGTTTGGAAAAAGGCCTATCTTGCCCTAACCAAAAGAGAATATCCCAACCTATGAAAATGAAACTAAAATAAGTTAACCTTGTGTCCCAAATGCATCTGACCCGCACACTAATATACAAAATCGAAAGGTACAATTTAAGTTCTATCATCACTTAAATCAAGTTGGGCAAACACCATATATATATATTTTCAACAAAAACAACCCTTGTCTCTAGGATTTAGTTTCCCTTCCCTATAACTGTTTCAGGAAAAAGCATTTGACATACTCTGTTTCAACAAAGTTCCTTTAAGGGAAATTAAAATGACTCTTTCTTGTGTATTTTCCTTAAGAGAACAAACAAATGTTATTTTTACAGTTTGGGTTGAAACATAATGAAAGATAGTATTGTATAGTCTTTTGGATGGCCAAAGCAAAGATGTTCAGTTTTAACAAAGGCTTGATATATATACATTCTTTTTCAACAAAACCTTGGATTTCCTGGTGTACTCCCCTGCAAGGAATATCCTCCTTTTGGCTCACACAAATCCCCCAGTGTACTCTACTGCCAGTTATCTCTTCCAAAGAAGGTTCATCGGAAACTCTGAATATCCTGGTTTACTCTCCTGCCAGGAATATCCCCCTTTTGACTCCCACAGATCCCCTGGTGTACCTGCCAGATATTCAAAAAGGTTTCACTGCCTGATGCTCTTATCAGGTCTCTGCACAATATTCACATTTCTTTTAAATATCACTCAATTGCACCTCCTCTGTGGCTTAACTTTGTTGACTTCATTTAGCACTTGTACTCATTGCCCCCATACTGACATCCCCTATACGAGGGTTTGTTCAAGCTCCTTCTGTCAACCTCTTTTACAATGTCTCTTGGCTATGGCAATTCTTGTTTCAGGCTTCCCCCAACTGACATCTCTTATCAGGAGAATTGCACCATGTTTGCCCTCTTGTTCTCTCTGTAACTCTATCTGGTCGGTATTAAACACGTTCACTTAATTGGCCATGTGTCTTTCGGAATGCCTTGGCGTCACCACTATCAAAGGGCAAACTCACAGTTTTCTCCTGGTGTCTCCGACTCGTGGTTCACTGTAGCTGCAGAGTTTTGATTTGGGTATGACATCCGCAGCTTCTCAGACCCCCTGTCATGCCCTCTGCCAGCTTTGTGGTTCCTTGCCAATACCGTCGCTGCTTTCTGGCTTGACAGCATTGTGGACAACCTGTCTGCGGTTGCCGACACCTTTGCTGAACTGCTCTGGAGCCCATTAACCTTCGTTTGGTTTCCCACCACACTGGTACATTGGGGGTGACGAATGGCAGTCTGGGAGCGCCTTCAGCCTGGTGCACTCTCTCACCTCTACCTTTCTCTGTGGCTGTGCTTCCCGCTCTGCACACTCTGCGGCCTGATCTGGATTCTCCTTCACTTTGCCCTTACCCGTCTGCAGGTGTTTCTCTGATTTAAATGTCCTGCACAGTAGATTAAATGGACAACAACTAGACTGCATGTTAATATTGACATTACTGTTGATCCTCACTGACTCTTTACTCCTCTTCTTCGTCCCAGCACTTAAAGCTTTCTGGGAATTGAAGTCCAAAGGATTACCATAGTATTTTAAGTTCTGGTGTTGCACATTTTTATCTACATAACAATCATCATCAACATCAGATGGCAAAGGAGCTTTAGAGGGGGTATGTGCATGTGAAGGATGAATAAAGATCCACTTAAGAATTTGAACAGATGTAGGTTTTAAGACCTCACAATTAAAGGGTTCTAAATAATGACAGAATGCCATCTGAAACTCTTGGATTAGTGTTTATTCTTCACAGTCAAGGGAAGCATACCGCATTTCGCCTGTCGGAGACATCACCCCCCACAACATTTCCTCCCTCCTGACACCGCCCCCAGTACCAGGATCAGGTAGCAGATACCTTTCCCTGGCCATGCAAGAAGAGTACACCACTGGGGAATTAGAGATGACTCTGCAGAATTCATCACAGCGTCCTGCAGCACTGAAATTGGCTGTGTTGAAGCAGATCAGCTAACCATGCTTCGTGGGATTCTCCGCTTTCACTGTTTCCAAGCCTCACATTCCCTGATTGTGCTCCATGTAGGAGCTCCCACCCTGCTGCTTCATTTTGGTGAGGTTTAGAGGAACTTTCCCCTCCTGAATTGGGCTTGATTTTATTTTACTTAATTCCTTTCTAGCGCCATTGGGCTTTCCTTTCCGGGATACCCTCTCTACCCCCCACCCGCCCTCTGTGCCTCCAGCTCCCCGCCGTCCTTCAGTAGGATTGGATGGCTGAAGCAAGCATGCTAACCGTGTTTCATTGGATTTCTACAGATCCCCCCAGGGCAGCCTTTCCCATGCAACCGGCTAATGGTCAAAGGCAAAGGGCACCTCTCTGGGTGCCTCCATCACCTGTTTGCCTGCATTCACCAGCCAGGTCCCTAACGCTTTATGTAGCAAACTCCTGGTAAGAGACAACAATTTGAATGCCCGGCCAGTTTTGTAGTCTGATCTCTTCACATGTTGCATCTAACTGCATTTTGAGTGTTGCCACCATGTAGAATTCAGCAATTTTTTGAGGATAGCCACTGTTGAATATTTTGAGTATTCCTTCTGTGTCAAACCTAGCTGCTTTTTCAGTTTTAGCCATTGTGTCAAATTCTGCTGCATTTGATTATAACCACTGTGTAATACTCTAGCTTTTGGTTATAGCCAATGTGTAGCCTTTATCTGCACTTATAATTTGGCTGCTTGGTCACCTTTATCTGTATTTTAGGTAGAGCCCTGGGTTAATCTCAGCTGCTTTTGAACATAGCCATGGTGTTATATTTAGCTAAGCTTTGATTTTGCCTCAGAGTTTAAATTCAGCTGCTTTCCGAGTACAACCTCTGTGTCTAAACTAGCTGCATTTTTGGGTATAGCTGCTGTGTTTAACCTAACAGCGCTTGAATTTTGTCAAGTTAAATTCAGCAGCATTGTGAGTGTAGCCTTGCATAAAATTTGGCTGCATTTATGAGTATAGCTACTGTGAAATATCTAGCCACATTTGAGTTCAATTTAGCTGCTCTTTAAGTATAGCCACAGTGTTAAATGTAGCTGCAATTCTGGTTATTGCCACTGTATTGAATTTAGCTGCATTTTGAATATAGCCATTATGTTATATTCAGCTGCATTTTTTAGTACCCCCACTGTCCTATTTAGCTGCATTATTGAGTTTAACCACTGTGTGATATCTAGATGTATTTGAGTACAGCCACTAAGTAGAATCTACCCTTGGCTCATACTCACCCCTTTAAATCTAGCAGGCTTGAGTGTAGCCACTGTTATATTTGCTACACTTTTGAGTACATCCACAATCATATTATATTTAGCTGCATTTTTGAGTACCTCCACTGTGTCATAGTCAGCTGCATTTTTGAGTTTAGCTACTGTTATATTTAGCTGCATTTTTACTATAGCCACTGTGTTATATTTTGCTGCATTTTTTAGTATAGCCACTGTTATATGTATCTGCATTTTGAGTACATCCACTGTGTCATATTCAACTGCATTGTTTAGTATAGTATTGTGTTATAGTTTGCTGCAATTATGAGTTTAGCCACTGTGTTATATTTACCTGCAGTTTAGCATACATAGAAAGTCATATTTAGCTGCATTGTTCAGTACATCATCTGTGTTACATTTAGCTGCATTTTAAGTTTAGCCACTGTGTTATACCTAGATGCATTTTGAATATAGCCACTGAGTAGAATTTAGCCTTGCTTCATTCTTGAAACCTTTCTAAACCTAGCTACCTTGAGTATAGCCACTGCTATATTTAGCTACATTCTTGAGTATAGCCACTGTGTTATATTTAGCTTTATTTCTGAGTATAGCCACCTCGTTATTTTCAGGTGCATTTTAGAGTACCTCCACTGTCATATTTAGCTGAATTTTTGACCCATTCTGTCATATCTAGCTGCATGTTTTAGTATAGCCACCAAGTTTAATTCAGCCACATTATGAATACAGCCACTGTTTAAAATGGAGACGCGCTCTGAATTCACCCCCTTCTAAATTCAGCAGCGTCTACAAAACCAGCCAGGATGCACGGGTACGCATCCCACTCCATGCTTATGGAAGATAGCCGAAGGCATGGCCACCTACCTGCACGCATCTGCTATCACACACTGCTCCACGAAAACATTGTACAACACCTCTGCTATAAGAAGGCAGCTATCCCCCACAACAAGTATTCGGTCTAGCTGCTCACACAGGTCTCCCTGCTCTTGCATACTCACCAGACTACCTTACAGCAGCCATCCCCATGCAAGCTACAGATGTGTAGTTAGCAGGGACGTGGCCACCCGTACCTACCTTCATATTGGCTAAAATGCAAACATGCATTCTAAACTCCTCTGACAAATTTCCCATATTCTGGACTTCGGTCCCCCGAGGGCGTTCATCTAGAGCGTTTTCAGACCATACAAATGGGGAAAGGCGCCATACAAATGACCACTACATTACATAAATAATGATTACCTGTAAACCTACGCAAAAAGCCCTCTTAATATTTCTTAAACCAAAATTCACCAACTAAATGTATGCCTGCAATGTTCATTCTTTTTAACTTAACGGTTAGAATATGCCAATTGACATCTAACTTATTTGCCATGTTAACAACACTGCAGAGTTTAGTACAGGCAATACTTTCCATAGCTTCATCTTTATACTTATAAGATTAGAAATACAGCATTATGTTAGCAGTAATCTAAATTTAAAACAATACCTGAACGTTTGAGAAATGAATCTACACATAATAAACTCATTCCTTCAGTGTACATTGTTTTTAACTTCACAGTTCGAGTGCGCCAACGGGTGTCTAACTACTTTACAATGTTGACTTAACTACAAGATGTTATAATAGGCAATACCACCCATACCTTCTACTTAAAACTATAATATTATAAATACACTTTTTATAATTCAACAACTTACATTTGAAAGAATACTAGCACTACTTATTCATCTTAAAATTGAATAGAATACCTTAATTGTTCACTAAACGTAACAAATTAAACATATACTTGCAGGCTTCACTGTTTTTAATATTACAGTTAGAACACGCCAATGGATGTCTATCAACTTTAAAACATTGACTGGACTGCAAGGTTGGTATCTAAAAATATAATGAACATACACTAGTTTGCATAATATTGATACTGACAATTCCCCTATGAACAAAAAATATGGGCATTTTTTTTTAAATTTAGGAATATGTAAAGGAAACATAGTTGAAATAATGTACAATATATGAGGGTAAAAATAAAAGACACTGGGCCTCATTACGAGTCCGGCGGTAACCGAGCCGGAAAAACGGGCAGGTTACCGCCAGACTCATATTATCATTCCGCATCTGTGATTTCTGGAATCACCAGGGCATTACAACCCCGGTGACCCGGTAATTCCGGAGGCGGAATTCAGTAAATCCCCATTACCATGGAGTCCTATGGGAATGGAGAAGTGGAAACACCGGCACCTTGCTGTAATGGTGCCGGTGTTTCCACGTCCACCTGCACGCGGGTGGTGTTAAACCCGCCAGGTCAGTGACACCTCCCGCCTGCAGAACTCGAGATCAGCCGGTCCGGAAAGAACAGTGGTGGCGGATTTACCACCACCCTTCTTTCCGGACCGGCTGACTTGTAATGAGGCCCACTGTTTGCAAAGATCTCAAAAATATATTCCAGTTCTAATGACAGTTACTTTTCTTTACAGACATACTGGAGGAAAGACACTCCACCCTTGCACTAACTTTGCACGACCAAATCCACAAACGTGCAGCCACAACCATTTCATAAGTGCACTACAGTACCACAACACTCACAACCTTGTGTAAAAATAGTCCCTGCCCCGCAACTAACCATACAGTACCACCCAGCCTACTACATACCCACAATTTTGCAGCTAATTTTACAACACTACAAATAGTATATCATCAGTACCTGGGAAAAGCGGGGTACCGGGCCTGGATTGCGACAAAGCCCAGTGCCCAGTTTTCCTTGGCACTGAGGAGGACAATATGTATGAACCGCTTCACAAAACTACAACCAAATCAACTACATGCTGTGATGAATCCTGCTGAGTCATCACTAAACCCCAGCCTAAAGTCTCCTCCCATGTGGCCAGGGGAAGGCAGCTGCTACCTGATCCTAACCCTGGGGGTTGCAACATGAGGGAGGTTCACATGGCAGGAGACAGTTGTCGAGGGGAAGTGGTGACTCCTCAAGCAAAGACGTGGTTTTCATCCTCTTATGAGGATGAGATGCCCCATGAGGAACAGCTTGCATCTCTTGATTCCAACTCCCCACATTTTCTCATTCTACTTGAGCTTACTTCTGCATGTGAAACTGTCAACCACTCCATCCTCATAAAATAACTCCATGATACCCTAGGTATCTCGCAGCAGGCACTGGAATGACTGACCTCCTTCCTCAGTGGACATCCGTGCCAGGTTATTATGGGCTCTTTCTACTCTGCCACCTCTAGGCTAGACTACTGCAATAGCCTTTTCCTTAATCTACCCTCTTCTTCTCTATGACTCCTCTAGCTAATCCAGAATAGGGCTGCAAGACTTATCCTTGGCCTCAAGCCCAGGCACGGCATCTCTCCAGCCCACAAATCCATCTGCATTATCCACATGGCTGTCTGGGGCCGGGGACCATGCTATCTACAACTAGCTCTCGCTAAATACTCTCCCTCAAGATCTTTATGTTCCTCCGACACCAGGTCTGTGTGTGAAGCGCTTTGTTGAACAGCAAGCAGGTGGCCAATCTCTTTCCTCAGCAGGCTCCCTCTTATGGATCAGCCTCCCCCTTCCTCTTCAAGGCTTTCCTTTTCACCTCCTCCTTCTCTTCCCCCCTCCTCTGCTAAATCTCAAAGTTGCTGAGATTGGTAGCTAGGGCGCTTATGTGTCCTCCCGGGTCCTGGCTTCCCACACCCAATCACCTACAGCCTCCACCACTCCTAGCACTTTGCCTTTGCCTTGGCACCGACTGGCCTACATTACCACAAGCCTACAATTACCTATTTAGTGGAGGTTGGCCAGTCCACCTAGGCACTTAGAGCTGCTCACTCCCTAGCACTGCCCTCCTAATAAACCTAGCACTTACCAACCCACTCCCTCATCCCTTCTCTCTCTCCGCACTTGCACGTTCTGAATGCTCACAAGGCCTAGTAGGTCTGCCTCTATCTTTCATTGTTATTTTAGTTTTTAATTCTCAAGTTCCCTCTCTGTTGCTTTGTGGGTGCTTTGAAACACAATGTATTTGATGTATAAAAACCTTACAAATGCACAGAGAAATAAATGAAAAAAATACCTAAATATCTAATGAAATACTGTCAATAAATGGTTCGCTCTCCTAGAATTACCCAAAGCATAGAATATGAAAACTCTGCTAAGCAGCCTAAAATGGGTACGTTGGGGGTTCAGGAAGTAAATATCACAGCCTATAACTGTTATGATTCTACCTTATATAGAGGTCCAAAACCCAAGGGTAAATCACCAACTCGTTTAACAACCTCCCATAAACTTGACAAACTCTCAGTTCACAATTCAGTTTAAATTAACCAATCATAAAAAGACCAAAAATATTATGGACTTCAAGTCCCCCATAATGCTGGTGGTACTGTGACGAGGATGAGGGATTTGGAGTTGATGAAGTATCATGAGCAGTCTAGTTGTGGTAGCAAGCACCTCAGCTGGACCTTTTCGAAGTAGGAATGAGTTTCAGGTGTGGGAAGAAGAAGCTGACAGTATAGCAGACGTGGCAGCAGGACTATATGCCGGAGACTCTGTTGAGGCAGAGGAAGAACCAGCTGAGGCCAACGTGCGGGAAGAAGCGTGGCCATACAGAGAATGCACAGCTGGAAGCATCTCTGAGGCAGGCTACACCGTGTGGGCATCGGGCTCCCAGTATGCCGTGAACCTCTCCGGTAAAGAAGTTAAACCGGCAACCACACGGAGCTGTCAGCGCTCCCCTGAAGGACTGCACATACTGTGGCAGTCAAACTGGAGCAGGCAGAAGCATAGAGGGACCCGAGGAGATTCACTTCAGAACCCACGAGTCCGAAGGAGATGCCAAGGAAGACCAATGAGTTAGCTTGACGCAGGTGACATTGGGGCGCACTGAAAAAGACTGCTAAGCAGAACTGATCATTTTAAATACCGAATGAATGAATTAAGGCAGACTGGGCGCAACTCTCTTAATAAGGGAAATCAATTAGGAGATCATTGTAATCTGCATTGCCAAAGCAGCAGAAGAGTGATTCCGATTCTAACTGGGCACAACCCTCCCAATAAGAGATACTGATTGGGAGAGCATTGTAACTGCATTCCCAAAACAACAGAACAGTGATTCCAAGGCAGCCAAGGAACAATTCTCCTAATAAGGGATACCGATTGGGAAATAATTGAAACCTACATTGCCAAGGCCGCAGAAGAGTAATACAAAGGCATACAGGTTGCAACTCACCTGATAAAGGATGCCAAATGGGAGATAATTGTAACTCGCTTTGTCAAGGCCGCAGAAAAGTAATACAAGGGCATTTAGGTCGCAACTCACCTAATAAAGTATGCCAATTGGGAGATCACTGTAACCCGCATTGCCAAGGTCGCAGAAGAGTAATACAAGGGCATTGAGGATGCAACTCTGCTGATAAGGGATGCCAATTGGGAGATCATTGCAACCCGTATTGCCAGCAGCAAAGAGGTTGCATACGAATAAATCACAGGTTGCAGGAGAAAAAACCCTCTTATATGAAATGCGAATGGGGAGAAAACTGTAAACCTGCATTGCCTACAGCCAAAAGACAATAAAAGAATAACACAGAAGTCAAGAGACTTTAACGAGAAGCAGTTGTTGTTCCAACCTCCTCACTTATGATCCTGATGTGGAGAGTATTGAAACAATCATTACCACTGAAGATAATTGTCGTAGTAGGGAGTCTTTATCCTGGTAGGCGAATAAACCAGGGAAGGGACCATTAGTAGTTAGTCCTGGCAAGCGAGTATACCAGGAAAGAAGATGATGATGTGATGTACTGTGGTTATAGTAAAATGTGTGTTGGAAAGGAACTTTTTGAATTTTATCACCTTGTCTTGATAAACTGTTGCATTACAGAAAGTGAATTTCAAGTTTTCCTGACTAAAGTGTGTCTTTTGAAGAAGTATGAAATGCTAATATTTGCTTGACTTTTGGAAAGATAACAATTGTCATTGTTTATGAACTTGTGATAAGAAGACCTTTGCTTTGCAAACAAGAAAAGTTCCACAAGACTCAAGGGGTTGATTCCCTTTCCCAAGAGTCTTCCAACTGTATCCAAAAGAGCTTCTGTGCCTTGTAGTTCAAAACAAAAAGTTCCACAAGACATATGGGGTTGATTTCCTTTCCCCAGAGTCGTTCCAACTTTATCAAAAATGGTCTCTTTGTTTTCAATGGTCAAGATAGATCCTTATCTTCGCTTGGTAGACCTGACTTCTAGGCCCTGCGATAAAGAAGGATGGCCTGGACACCTTTTCCAAGCCATCTTGTGGGTCTCAGACCCTTTGTGAGCAGCAGACCCGGTTTCCAGGTACTGCGATGAAGAAGAAAAGCCTAGCTCTCTCCCCCAAGCTGTGCTGAGGGTCGTGACCCTTTCTCTGTACCCCCTCCTTGGTGCACTCTCCTGACAAGTAGGGTACTCAACACTCTCGTTCTCACTGTTTTCTCTCTTTGTCTTCACTTCCACCCACAGCCTTGGTTTACTCTCCTGCCAAGGTCTCTGAGTGTCACTTGTGCATGTAAGCTTCGTATTTCTCTTTTTTACTGCTTGGAGTGCACTTCCCCAGTGTTGGTCCAGACTCCCTTCACTTGGTTAATCTCCCAGTTCTCTTTATCTGGTTTCTCTTCTAGCCACAGCCTTGGTTTACTCCCCTGACAAGGTCTGTGAGTGGCACTTGTATATGTAAAGCTTATATTTCTTCTTATTACTGCTCGGGATATGGTTTCCCAATTTGTGTCCCAGACCCCCTTCACTTGGTTACTCTTCCCGGTGAAGATTCCTTCTGTGCTTCACTTCAGGTCTCATGCCCCTTTTGGGTCTCCCCAACCCTGGGATTACCCACCCAGCAGGGTCTTGGCCGTTACACTCAGGTTGTTCACTGGTCTCTCAGGTGCTTCGCTGGCTTCTCTGGTTCATCAGACACTATCCTGGACTTCCACACGCCTCCTTTGCAGCTCAGTGGTGGTTTATTTGCACTCCAATGTCCTCGGTCACCGGCAGGAAACTTCCCTCTTCTCTGGTCTGCCTTCTGCGTTCCGGGCCTTTGGTGAATGTGTGTCTCTCTCTCTGACACAGTCTGCTTATCTGCTGCCCTGCGCATACCTGGCCACACTCACGGCCCATGCAGTGCCGAAAACAAAGACGACATTGTTCTCTTCCCTCTCTGGTTTTGAATGACAGCTGGCCAATAAAATCATCCGAAAGGCTAGAGAGTATAGGTTTGTTCTTGTCAGTGATCTTCGTTACTAGTGGCCTCTTCCTCCTCCCAGTAGTACTTACTTGTGACGTGTTACAAAAACACACAGGGACTTTAGGAAATGTTGAATTGCAGGGTTTTTGAGGAAAGGTGGGGGGTACAAAGGGATACTGCATTCTCCCGAAATGGTCATTACTCTCAATGGGGTACTCCATCCCCATGAGATCTTCCAGCTGAGCACCACCCCCAGTGGGAATATCGGGTAGCGGCCTCACCACCCTGGCCTCATGGAAAGGGGGTTACACATCTAAAGCAGTGATGACACCTCAGGGATTTGTCACAGTTCCCATAAACCTCAGCATGGGTTCTGGTTTTTCCTATCTTCCATTATGTAGTCATGTTTATTTCCACCTTTCAATATTTCAATCAGTGTCTTTCTTATGAGTTGAGCACTTGGTACTTCAATCCAATTCCAAGAATTTAGCATGTTAATAAATATGTTTCTTACACGTAGTAAATTAGGAGATTTTGGCTGCATTCCCCCGACTGCAACAGTGACTTACCTTAGATCCATTTTCATGTGCGGAACATTTTGTAATGTTCACGCCAACTCCCAAAAGGTAGTGTTCCCTTGCTTGACCGAGTTATATATACACACTGCTTTTTTTCAAAAGTTTTTTACCTGCACTCATATGCAGCGGGTTTCTTGATTTACTTTTATTCTTTCTCCTATACAGAACAATGCTTTGGGACTTTCACTCCAACTCAGTGTGCTTGACTTGGTTTCCTTTCTAGCCTCTTGGATCATCTGTCTGTGCCTCAATCTTTCAACTACCTAGTGTTTCCTGTGTCTTTTTTGTCTACCCATCTCTGAGTGTTGGCAATGCCCCCCCTCTCTCCCACTGACTTGTGGTTCAGGCCATCTCTGCACTTCTTTAGCAGCTCAGCTCTCTCTGCCTCTCTTGTGGTGTCTCACCAGCTTTCCAGCAACCTATTCCCCAAAGCAGCTCTTACTTTGTCTCAACAGCGCTCCAGCAGCACATATCTTGTAGCCTCTATCACAGAGTTTCACCACTTTGATTGTCGAATGGGTCTCACATAGTCACAAATGGCTTCTCACCAGTAACCCAGCAACTTGTACATCTCAGCGTCTCTCATGATGTCTATGCAGTTAAATACAAGCTAACGCATCATAGAGTCTCGTGTATCTTCTCAACAGTGGTTCAGCAAATTGTGCCTCACATGTCTAAAAGCATCTTCTTTCCAGCAGCATAAACTGTTGCCTCCCAACCTCCTTCAATCTGGATTTAGTGTGGATGATAGCCTTCTTTCAAGTGTCAACCTTTTGAGGTGGGAGTCCTTCCTTTATTCAGCCCCTGATGGTTCAATCGTATACATAGTTGTGAAATGCATTTGATTTGTGTCTGACTTATAAAACATCATAGCTACAGTCATAAGAGGGTGGCACATCCCAGCAGGTATTTCTTGCAAATATGGTTGTGCACTGGTATGTGGGGGTTGAGGTTAGTGTTTCGTGCATGTGGCATAAGTGTAGGAATATTACTGCCCTATATACATCAAGTACTGTGTCTCTTCAGCTCTTGCAGTTTCTTATTTTGGAGGAAGGAGAGTGATACTCTATCTGAATTGTAAACTTTGGCAGTAGAATTAACCAAAGCTCCAAAGGGCATAACCATCTCATACATCTGAAGAACATATTGCCAGTTTATCTCGTCCACATCTTCCCCAGATTTAATCTTCTAAGCAAAATCATCCACCAACGTATCCTCTAGCAGAGTATTAATAACATTGTTTTCTAAGCTAGAAAAGTGATTTCTAAATCCATGGCAGCGCCCTTTAACATCTCTACACAGACCCTACACCCTCTGTTAAATGAAATTGACCATGTTACCATGACCCTATGTTGTACTCCACTGAATTCTGCTAAAATCAAATACAAATTGTAATTAAAAAGATAACAATAACATCCAAAATTGCTCATGGCTTATTAGTGCTACTTCTTATAGCAATATAAAAAGAATGCTGAGGAAGCCAGAGGATGTATTCCCTGTTCCCTAGCAGGTATAAATTCCTTTGATTCTTCTATAGGTTCAGCTAGATTTGGAAGAATAGTTCATACCAAAAACCTGCTTGAGACATGTATTTCAGACAGGAAATGGGGCATCAAGGTTAGAGAGCAGTAAGGCTTAGCCTAATAGTTTTATCATGGCTCAGTTTTTAATAAACATGGCTGGGAAACTCAGTTATATGATAGCCTCCATTCTTTGCAGGACTTGAAACCACCCCAATCAAGAAACAGCATTTGATGCCAAGCTACTGGCCATTGACAGCAGTTTGGAACCATCATGTGGTCTGAGAAACTTTTGGCAACAAGAGCTGACAAATAGCTAAAAAGAACCCCTCATTGGATGGTGGGCCTTTGCACAGAAATGGAGGACTGAAAGTCCCCAGCCCCCATACATACACAAGGTCTGTTGGACATTCATCATTTTGTCTATTGAATATTAGTACCCTGTGGGGGCGTGGCTTTGGCCTCCCAGCTAATGAGGCTACCTTCTCTTTCTCCTGCCTGAGAACAGTAGTGTTCCCGGCGTGTGTCTCTGGAATGTCACTAGCCGCCGTGGAAAGGGAGAAGGGACATAAAATGGCCGCCACAATCCATGGCAGCCATCTTATTTTGAAGTTGAGAAACGGCAAACACGTCGTTTTCTCAGCTTAAAAGAAAACACTATTAGTACACTGCTACAACGTGCCGGGGTACTAACGTCAATATTAACCTCACAGGGGAGGGTGGAATTATCGGGCCAGGTAATGCCTCAGGCTATTGTTAAAGCCCTCAGTTTGCTCAGGCTTCTATATGGCCCGGGGAAATAAATGGCCAGTAATGTCCCCCCTGCTCGGGTAATGTTGCTTAAATAATCAGTGACTGGGGAAATAAGAGGAGCATTTCCAGCCAGGTTAGATCCTGGTGCAAGCACACATAACCAATGCAACGAAAATCTTTTTGTGTTGTTTGTCTATGAAACCTCCTCTTGCAGAGGGTAAAGACCTTTCAGGCATAGCATTTCCCAAAGGAGAAACCCTGGCCAGCTCAGAATGTGGACTCCATGATATATATTCTTAGGGTACAAATTGTAAGGATTTCAATAATTTATTCTGGTCATGTTTTATATGGGTGTATGATATGCTTGCGTCGGTTCTGTTTGCCAACATGTTGTGGATCTCTATCACCAAAATTGAATAAAATTGAATTACTTAAAAAAGTCAACATGTATAAACATCACTTTGTATTATTAAAATGAGCAATGTAAAACATAAAAACTGTTACATAGTATAAAAGATACATATTATAATTTTCTTTGCGACTCTGATAAAACTAACCTTAGAATAAAATACACATTAAAAGTGTGCATTTGGTAGCTTTTTATTTCGTAGATTTATACAGTTTATTACATAACCTGAGATAGTGAGATTATATTTATGATAAAGGATTTCATTGTTCAGATTGCACCGTTTAAAAAAAAAAATCCTATCTGGCTAAACACTACACTCCGCAAAAAAAACACCCTCCTGACTACCTGACCAAAGATTACACAACAATGGCAGAACGTTCCACAGCTACTCCCCCTGGCCCACTGACAAAGGGTGTCCTTTAGGGTCATCAAATTTATCATTTGTTGTTAGATTCATGAGCATGTAAATGCCATAGGCCAAGATCCACAATAAAACAAACGATGACACCAAGGCCATCCAGATGGCAGCGGAGAAGAATCCGGTGCAGTCTGTTGAATAGGAAAACAGACTATCTTTAACGTTGAATCCCTGGATCTGCAAGGGAGAAAAACAGTACAATAAGACATATGGAAGAACCTCTGAGAGCGATAAAATGTAACAGTCTGGTGCAGAGTTTCAAGTTGGAGTGGTGCGAGCGGATAATAAAGGTGGCACTCCGCAATTATCTGTTAGGGTACAGCGTAAATCTGACAGCAGACGGCCTAGAGATAATACATTTAACCAGATCATTGAAAAACAGTATAATTGAAAACAGATTCCCAGACACAGCACAAACCTAAACTAATGCATAGAATACCAGAAGCAACAATAATGTTATCTGTTTACTACTACACACAAAGCCTTATAAGAGGTGGCGGTGTCCTTGCACCTTGGAAAGAAAAAAAATGAGAGGATCCCTCATAATTTACAATTCTTCAAGGCGTTTTTTCAATATCATTTTTACAATATTTTGGAAAGGAAAAATGCACAGGACAAATGGTTTCCATGTAAACAAAGGTAAGTCCACAATGTTTCCAGGGGAGATTCTGTGATGGTTATACTAACTGGTTTGGAGGCAAAACGAATCATATTGTAGATAAAATGCAGATTGTGGTCCTTAAAATTCAAGAAACGTCTTCAAATGTTATGAAACTGCCTTTTGGGAATTGTTGAAAGCTGGGAGTTCTTCAGCCTATTGCCCCTCTGGAGATTTGCCTCCATGCTGGGGTCAGCCTCATCTCACTGCCTTTCCATTGCAACATCCTTGGTGAACCCTCAGGACTCAGGCTTTTACCCCAGGTGTTCTGTGTTTTGGAGTCCCTGCACCATTAAGGGTTTGATAGTATTGTTCTCGGCATTCCAGTGAGGTCTGATATGTACTGTGCATGAAGCTGGTGAATAAATAGGGAGCATGGAGGATCACCCATCTACCTCCTATATGGCTGGCATCACACAGCAGGTTGTGCGCCCATCCCCAGGTTCTTCTCATTCTCATCAACCTGCCTACCACATAGCACCTTCACAGTAAAAGTAGAAGCAATCTGGATATAATCTTGTCCTAACCATGTCTCTTCATCTTCGGATTGGTATGTCTAGAAGCAATAATGATTGGGGTTGAATTTCACAATCTTATAACTTTATTGCCCAATCAGAAATGGATATAAATGAAAAGAATCATAATAATTCCAAATGAGATAACGAAAACCTTAAAACCATTTAATGAAAAACATTTCAAAAATGCAAAGAAGAAAAAGTCATAAAAAATAGTTTTCAAAGTTTCTTCCAAAGGACCAAGAAGTCCAAGATAACCTGAGATGGATTTCACACTTGTCGGATGGACACAAGCAGGCAGCATCTGATCAGGTCCTGAAGAACTAAATTCTGGGTACAGAGTTATAGGTGATATGGACAGAATCCTTGGCAGGATGCCCACAATCTGATATGGTAGGGAGTCAAACTGGAGAAGACTTGATGCCGGTATGTGTTGTTAACTTTGCAAGAGAAATATTCTTATGTAAACAAAAGACAGGTTCTTAAACACTGTATAGTGTCTGGGATCGAATTGATCCACAGCTAGTACTAGATCTGACTCTCAATCCACAACCCTGAAAGATTTTAGAAGATTGAATTTTCAGAGATGCCTGCTGTTGCACATGCAAATTTTTTCCAACTTTCAGTTCTGGTCCCTTCTCTCCTTCCTTGTTTTGGCCCTTTAACATTGTAGCCTGATTGTGTTGTAAGAATTAACTTAGATGTAAAGGCTATATAAACTAAGGGGCACACGGCTAGGTGTTTAAGTCGAGAATTCCTGTTTCCAATTGTTGTCATTTTTAAGCCTTTAAAGAATGTATTATCAATGTCCCTCAAATGTCCAAAAGTTCTTGCTTTTTCAAAGAAGAGCTAACTAGGCTAAATACTTACCAAGAATACACATGTTCTTAACTAAGGATTGTTCCAAATCTGCAGTAGAAAAAGACAACTATTTGAATTACCCTCAAATTGTATACTTGTATATTATATATTATTGTAAACATATAGGTTCCTATCCTGTACCTGAATTGTGTCTGTAACTCTGTAACGTCCATTATATGTGTATACTTCTTTATATTGTATAACTATGTAAGCCTTGCATTTTCATATGGTTGCGCCCTATTACCTTTGTGTTTGGTGCGTGTAATCAAGTGAATAAACAAACAAACAAACAAACAAACAAACAAACAACTAAGTATTTCCCGGTGTGCAATACATGTGGACAGCTGACACTTCATAGCCAGACAAGGGGTGTGTAAAATTACCACAGGCAAAACGGAATTGTTGGAATTTGCCAACAATTCCATTCTGCCAGCTGGTTGGCTTTCAACCATTTCCGCCACACTTTTGTTGTGTTTTTTTGCAGTGTAAGTTTCATTTCTCCTGAAATTTCTTTTTTGTGGTCCGAAAAACAGCCCAAAAAAATATATTTCGAAGGAAAATGAAATTTAAAGGGCAAAGCACTGCCTTTCCTACCCAAATCTTTTTATTCTCGAAAAAACAACTTTTTGAAGAACATTTTGGGCGGGAAAAGCCCACATGCTGCAAATTCTGGTTTGCAAGTGAAATGGGCAGATTGGACACATTTTGCCTGGAAACTGACACTTTTTCTGCAGAACGCAACTGAAAATGCTCTCCTGGCCCTAATCCAGACGCTAGCCAAGGCAGCCACTGTGTAAGCCCCAAACTTTGCTTCCATATGAAAAGAGATCCAATATGAATTTTACTTCCCCCTGGCTACATAAAGGAACTACTTAACTGTTCCCTGTTTGCACAGAAAGCCCATTGCTATATGATGTCACACGTGAAATCTTTATCAAGCCAACATATTTGCATATATATCTTTTTGAATGGATTGACATCCTACAACCCTTTATTGGGTTATAAACCAGGAGGTTAGCTTGTCATATATTTCATTGATGCAAAATATGCCCATGTCTCGATGTTCATACTACCCCATAAACACCACACAAAATGATGAATTCAGTCAACATTGTTTCAGAAAATCATTTACAAGTGTTATCTGTAGCAGCTGGTGGCACATTTCATTCTGCATAGGTGCTCTGAGACCACCACAGTGATGATTTGGCACAGTATAAAAGTTCTATAATATAACATCTTTAAAGTACAACAGATGGATTCAATGGCATGCACGCCATATTCATGCTACAACTGTGGGGGCACGTGTCATGAAAAAGATACTTTTTACGCTGGGTATGTATATAGCCCAAATCTATCAATAATGCATACATGATATAACTGTATAATTACTTTCATTGGAAATGTCACAACTCACGTCACTATGTTACTACATACATATGCAGACGTTATACTGGTATTTTTCTAGAATGATCTGTACAGATGTGTGACGGGCAAACATTGTCTCTCGAAGAAATTGTGAACGAATAGGCCATTTCAGCTATAAAGCTGTACACATACACACACACACAACGACATGTATCATCCATCACTGGAAGTTCAATAATGTATGTTTGGGATCCTTTGCGTTAGACCATACAAAACGTAATTGAGTATTTTGCGGCACTGTTTGAAACAGTTGGAGTTTCACTATTCAAAAAGAATCTCCTATGCATAGTGGTGTCTTTCTGCAAGCATTGTGCATATTCCTCAAACATTAAGACAGGGACCCGTAAGGAACAAATCGAATTTTATATTCAAACTCAATCCTTTTCACATATTATGTATGAGGTTGCTAAACTTGACAACACATGTTTTCAGCTTCCACTCTCTTGAGAGAAGGATTCTATAATCAGTACATTTGGTATTATGCATCCTTTTCTATCTCTGAAAATTATTTAACTTTGTGTTGTTAGTAACAAAAATGATGGTCATAAAGTACTAGTAATATAAAAATAAGCCAGTATCCCCAAATGTAAACACAAAGTATTGTTGAAATCACATATTACACATGTTATGTAAAAGTTTTCCAAAAGAGGGAGAAATAATAATTATGAAAGAGAAACAAGAAAAATAAAGATTATACAAAAAGTCAAAATAAATCATTAGCATTGGAAACTAATTACTATAAATAAAAATGAACGGCTATTACATATTCAAGCCTGTTCTTCATGAACTGTTTTAGTCTGATGGCTAGTACCATCAGATATCCTTACATTTTCATAAACCGCCTATGGTATAATTACTAAGCTTCCATAATACTTTCTATGGAAGGTCAAATCACTTAAAGTATTCGGGCGGACAAAACAAAAATGGGTCTTTAACGGGCCTCATATCAAATTTGTTGTAAACCCAATTCCAGATAAAGTGGAACTTTTGGGGTGATTTTCAAACAACACTTTACCCAATTTGACAAAACTAATAATAGAAAGGCCCCAAAGGTCAATCCCATACAAGGCTGCTGGTCATCTGTCTGCACGTTATAAACTTCAGTTGTCAGAATAGCTGCTCTTTGTATGTGTTCCGGTAGCAAACTGATGTTCCTTTATCACACATCCACTTTATTCCACCTAACTGGTCTGGTCTCCATTTGCCAATAGCCTAATTTCTAGATAATCAAACACAGTTGTGTTTTTTCTTCTATTTAAATGGGTATCCTTATGCCTGAACATGCCTATATTGCAAGATTTACCATGAGAATTCTTTACTACTTTGCAGAAACTATACTGTGCCAGGATAGCCACCGACATCAAGAGACGAGACTGACTCAAAAATATAGTCCATGGGAGTTTCTTAACTACATACCACAAAGGAATGTCTTTGGCTTCAAGGGGAAAGGGTAAATCACAACTCCTGTGCAGTATAATCTAAATGTAACTTGTGGGGTATAGGTTGGGAGGCTCAAGGGGCTGATATCCACAGTCTTTCTCCACAAAGGTCCCTAGTTGTGTCTTGATTGGAAGGTCCTATATGCCCTACTCAACCTTTCCTTAGGATGCATATATGGTCTATAAACAACCTGGTTTCAGGGTAGGACCTGAGCTGCTGACTTAAGCCTTCCAGTTGTCATGGCTGAGTTTTGAACTAGAATGCTGTTTTTCCCACCTCCTTCTTAACTCAACCAACCTCCTCTAGCATTTCTTCTCCATCCTGCACCATCTTTCCACATGGTGATCCTTCCCACAAACCTTCCCTCCATCCAACGTTCACAGCTCCTTTCCACTCACACCCAACCCCTTATAAGATATTGTCAGCTCTTCGCCACACTCTGGCCCTCCAATATCATTGTCTTTGCTCCAAGATACTCATTCCTCTCTTTTCCCAACTCTCTCCACACCCTGACTGGCCTCCTCTCCAACAACCCACAAACGGACTGTGGATGGGGCGCCTTTTATAGTTCCCTGGCCACTCCCCTGAGAATGATGGGTTTTAGCTGTGACTTGTGGGGAGGCCTCTGTTGTGATGGGCTGCAGGAGACTCCTTACAGCAACTCTCCTCTGGTGGACTTACATAACAACATGTAGTTTGACAACAGTACATAAATAGATACAAAAACAAAGAAGAGTCCAAAACAATTATTCATAACACGGACACCAAGAAACCTGCACAATTGCGCCCTAAAACTCGATGACAAACACAGGAGGAACTGCAAACTTGTACCATCAACCTAAATACTAATGTATACATCCATTATCCATAGACCACCCTATGCATTAACTATGCAATGGTGAGGTGCTTCCCTAGTTCTGATCCTTTTTAGCTACCAGATAGTAGATCTTCTACAAATCTCAGTCCGTTTATTTTGCTACTGCTTCCAGATCTTCTACAACCATCAGGTGTATTGATCCTTTTAGTGGTCCTGGTCAACATTTGCCATGGAAAAGCCAGATTTATTTATGACATGAGTAAATCTGTTTAATGAAGACTGCGCAATGTGGATGGGCTCATGAAAAACCCTATTCAACATGACACATTGTGTTCTCTATGGGGTCTTTTGAAAATGGTTGTCTTAAGTAAGGCTATAGTTGCAAGTCAACAAAGTTCTCATTGTCGGAGCTTTCTGAAAGGGGTCCTTACTTCGTTCTAATATGGCCCTGCCACACTCAGCATGGCAGACTTGTTTTCTCTTCATTGATGATGATCAGCTGGTACAGATTTGCTCTATGGCTGATGCCTGTCTTTCAGACTGCACCCTGCCATGCTTGTATGTACTGCTGGCCAGCTCGGTAACACACAGGGGCAGGGGCAGCCCAGTGGCTCAGGAGAGGCATTGATTTTGTCACTCGAAGTGAAGCTATCTGAGTTGTGCAACGCAGGATGGCCTTCCCTTTGCTCCATGGAAATCACCTCCATGCCACGACATAACTTGTACAATACAGTGGACAGAGAATTGCAAGTGCTAAAGGGTACAGCACAATGCAATAGTGCAATAAATGCCAATTTCTGCATCACGGACCAGTTAATTGATACCAGGATAACTCTAAAATGTACCCACAATTGTTATGGTAGAGGGTTGAAGCTCTTCCTAGCTAGACCTAAGAATTAAATGTCACTATTTGATGTCGGCCAGAGCAGTAGTGCTAGTTGCATGAGTTGTCTTATATTTAATAATTAAAGTGATATATTTATTCAAGCACTAAATTACTGATGACTGAAAGCTCTGATTTACTAGACAATCAAAGAATCGTATTTCATAAGCCACAAAAGTATGAGAGGCTGGGTCAACCATGAGATCTGAGAGCTTGTTTTGACATTATTGCACTATAACATATGTAAATAAAATAATGCCACAAAGCGTTAAAAAATAAATGAGTGGTCAACACATTGGCATAGTGTGCCCTGTTGCATTAGATGTGGGATGTTTTGAAAACCCTAGCGTTTGGTCATTCAGTGAAGACAGAAAAGAGTAGAAATACATAGTAAAATTAGCCCATAGAAAGGATCCTGGTGAGAATATTTGAACTGAGGGCGTGATTTCATATTTATTTATTTATTTTGACATTTGTAAAGCGCCTAAACCCTGAGGCATCAGGGTGCTGTTGCAAACCAGTTACATGATACAAAAAGCTTCAATAGAAGAGTGTCAAACCACTCCTGACACACTACCGTGGTAACTGTACAGATTGGAGCGGTAGTCATTGGTTGTGTCCTAGAAGGACCGCTAGGCAAATAGCCAGGTTTTCAGGGCTTTGCGGAAGGCCCAAGAGGAGTCTTCTGATATTAGTTCTGGGGGGAGGGCGTTCCATTGGTTTGCGACCACCTATGGGAAGCTCTCTCCACCACCTCTGGCTATTTTCACTTTGGGGAGGACCAGCCAATTTGCATGGAGGGACCTTACCGGTCTGCTGGATTTTGATTGTTTGATTTTCTTAGCCAGATATTGTCGGGCAGTGCTGCTCAGGCATCTGTGGGTAATTGACAAGGTTTTGATGATGATCTTTTCCCTAATGAGGAGCCAACGTGCCTTTTTTCTGGCGGCTGATATATGGTCTCTTTTGGGAATATTTAGAGCAGCTTGGAGAGAGTTATTTTGAATAATATGTAGCTTATTTATGTTCCATTTGGTGGTCCCAGCTAAGAAGACATTACAAATATCCAGTGTTGGCCTCGTGATTGCTCTTGCAATGGTTAGGCAGCTCTCAAGCGACAGGAATTGTCTCCCTAAATTGATAAGTTTGGCTGTGTAAGTTGCCGAGGAGGCCACCACACTCACTTGTTTGGTGAGCGATAAAGAGGCATTCAGGTAGACACCCAGGGCCTCATTACACGGACGGCGGTAAGGGTTAATGGTCACCGTTAATGGTACCGGTGACCGTTAACCCTTACCGCCTTACTACGAGGTCCCTTTGCGGGTTGGAGACTTTAACGCCTGCTTTTTGCAGGCGTTAAAAACCAACCCGCAAAGGGACAAGGGAGCTATTTACGGTACCGCAATTTGCAGTGCCGTAATTAGCACCTTCCCCATTCCCATTATGCCCTATGGGGCAAAAATGGGAATGGGGAAGGGCAATGGGGGAAGGGGGAATTACCGTCCCACCAACCTTGGAATAGGGTGGTAATTCCCCTTTCCTCCAAGGCGGTGCTGGTATTTTACCGGCATGGACCAAGGTGCTAATAGCACCTTGGTCCACCGCCGTCCGTGTAATGAGGCCCCCAGTGTTTTTACTCACGTTGATACTGGGATCTGGATTCCATCTATTCTGAAAGCGGTGTACTGGGGGCAGAGCTTCTGCAACATGGACGGAGAGCCTACCAACAAGATCTCTGTGTCGTCATCATTCAAGACGTTCATGGCCATCCAGGTTTGGGTGGTAGCGTACACTTTGTTCAGCCTGAGGGAGTCTTCGTTGAAGGAGTATTTTTGTGTCATCGGCATATTTGGTATAGGATATGCCGATGTTGTTGAGTAGGTCAAAAAGGGGTTTGGTGAATATGTTGCACAATGAAGGCGAGGCACAGGAGCCCTGAGGGACGCCACGCAGTATGGGAATGGGCTGGGCACTCGCAGTGTCTGAGAAAACTCTCATGAATCTACCCTCTAGGAAAAGATAGGATCCAAGCGGTAGCCTCATGGGAGAAATTAGCAGAGGTGGTGAGGTGGTGACAAAGGGTCTCATGGTCTACCAGGTCGAAAGCAGCCGAGAGATCCAGTAGGATGAGGATGGCTGGGGTGCCCTCATATCTGAAAGCATCCAGGTGGATTTGTAGATCTAATAGGGCTGATTCAGAACAGTAACTTGGGCAGAAACCAGATTGCCGAACCCCTAGGATCTGGTTCGATTACAGGTAGTGTGTCATGATCTCTGCTTCCAAAAGGTCAGGGTTTTCCCAACTCCCTTGGAAGCAGATCCATAACCCAGGTTCCGAGTGCCAACCAGTCCCAATTGGGACCTTTTGGACCCAGTCCTGGCGCCAGTGGCACCAGGCTCATAAATATGCCCAGTCCCAGCGTTGGAAGCGCCGGGCTCATAATGCTTGGGTGGACTTACCTGCAGCAGACCATGCTGCTTACTTGCCTGCCAGTTGAGCCTCTGATCCTCTTCTGTTTGGAACTACTTTTCCTGTTGGGTGGGGCAGGAGCCACTCCCTATGTTCAGAACACTGGAACTCTTCTGGAAAGCAGGAACTCTTTTCTTACCTAGGCGTGGCTGTGGAAGGAGACACCTAAGCACTACAGGAGGCTATTTAAACCACACCCGATGGATGAATCTTGCTTTGCGTTATTCTGCATCCTCTGCAGCAGAACGCTCATCGTGTCTTCTGCATCTGATCCTGGGCCTAAGGAAAAAGGCTTACCATCCTGAATCCAGTCTTCAGCAACACCTATAAAGACAAGAAAGAACAGGTTAGCATTACGGTCTTCAGTGACAGCTCTTCACTTACCTGGTCCATCGGCTGTCACCAACGCCTCGCGCTGCATTCCGACATCTGAAAGACAAAAGCTTACCAACTCTTCGCACGCTCCGGAGGCCTTCGGCGCTGCATCCCGCATCTGAAAGACAAAACAAGGTGCGTTTAAAGACATTGGGGAACTTTAATACTCACGTGCCATTACTCCTTTCCACATCTAACCCAGTGGGTATTCCGGCACCCTGCAGCCGCTCCGAACTTGTACCTGCAAAATAAAAAGACAGTTAGAGCGCATCGTGAAGCAGGCAACAAGCGCTTACTTACGTGCTTCCAGGCGCTTCTATTCATCACACGGGCTCCATCTTCAACTCACTTCAGCCCGTCATCCACCATCGCCGGAACCCTGCAAAACAAGAGACATCATTACTAAAGACTTTAAAGACATTAGAATTACTCGAAACTTACCGTTCGTGCAGTAAACGACGGACAGCAGTCCTCTGAAGTCAAGAGGCCTGCTCCCCTTATCCAGTGAAGAAACTGGTTACAGCACCCTGCCCCGAGGCAGATGGAGAGCACGGTGTTCACTTACCTAAGGTGAGAGCGTTAACCTTCGGGGTTCTACAGGAGAAGAGAAAGGGAAGAAGAGAGAGACATTTAATAACCCAGTTCATTAATCCCATATTTTCTATCTGCAGACATCTTACCCTTCGAGTCAGACATACAGTGCACAGAGGTCCAGCCCAAAGAGCCAGCCGTGTGTTACACATCACCTTTGAAGATACGGTATACGCCCAGTCAAGACCAGCGCCTCTACGGGAATCAGGTGAGCGTTACATAGTGTTGATTCTGAATGTGTGCAGATCTGTCTAGGAACTTGATCAGGAAGTCAACTGTAGTGATTGGGCGGTAGTTGTTAGCTGGGTCCAGAGATGTTTTTTTCAGTAGAGGGAGGACCCAGGATTCTTTAAGGCTGGCCGGGACTAAATTGCGATTAAAGGGACAAGGGCTTTGGAGCAATCTTTGATAATGGCTGCTAGGCAGATGTCTCCTTTGCAGTTGGACGGTTTGAGGTTTCTGGGGATTTTGGTTGTTTCTAATTATGAAGTATCTCGGAAGTGGAATGGGGGTGCAGGATGTGTTCTAATGATCTGCAGAGAGCTGCAGGGGGTGATTACAGCTTGCTTATTAGAAGTTTATTGCTGTAGCGTCCATATTTTGGTACACATGGCATTCTGGATGTTAGTGCACCAAGTTTCATCTTTGTTGATGCCGGCAGGGACAGGGGATTCTAATTCCCTAAGTATTTTAAATAATTCTTTTGAGTTGGAACTGGCTTTGGCGATTCTGGAGTTATAAACTTTGGCTTTGGCTGCCGAAATGGCTAGTTTGTAAGCTTTAGCAATTTTGTTCAATCTTGTTTTATGGTGGTTTGATGTTTCTTTTCCATGTGGCTTCCGCTTGTCTCTTCTGTGAGTGTAAAGCTTGGAGGTCAGCAGTGAAACATGAGTTAAGGTGGCACGTTGGTTTGGATTTTCTGAGGAGGAGCGGGCCACCAGATTTACTGCATTGATCAAGGCGCTGGCATAAATGTCTGCTAGGCTTTGGGGGCCTGAGATGTTAAGGTGTTCGAGATTCAGTGGCAATAGGGTGGGTGTAATCGACTTCTTGGAGATTTTGCAGGAGCTGCAGGCTAACGTGGGTGGTTATGTGAGTAGGGAGGGTGGTGGAAGTTTCCGTGCAGGAGGGCAGAAGCCCAGTATGTGGTGGTCTGACCTGGGACATGGGGTGTTGGAAGTGATAAGGATCTGGCTGTTCAGATTAGCGATCTAATCCAAGATTCTGCCTTTTCAGTGGCGGGGTGAGGCCACAGTGTTTGAAGCTTTGGTCTGTAAGGGCACTGGCTACTGTGGGGCCTAGGTAGAAGTCACCCAAGAAGATAACACTGGATGTAGGCTTAATGTTGTCGCCTGTGGACAAGGTATTCCTCGAAGGTGGCTGATGGGCCTGGTGGCGATGGAGGAAATGTATGGTAATGGTATCAATGGGGGTAGTGGTAAGATTTATAGAGAGATGCTCGCAGTGAGCTCGCAGTGAGCTTCTGTGGAGGTACTGCAGGGTCTTGACTTGGAGGGAATCTCTTTAGATGACAGCTACGCCTCTGCCTCGTGTGAGTGGTTTGTCGCACCTCAGGATGGAAAAACCATCTGGTGTGGCTACAGAGACTGCTGGGCCAGAGCCTTGGTGAAGTCAGGTTCCGGTGAGGGCCAGAAGGTCTAAGTTATGAAGGTTATCAGATCATTGATATCCAGCGCAGGAGCCGGGAGTGACCTAATGTTAATGAGGGATCCGAGTAGACGGGAGAGTTTATACTCCAGGAGAAGGGTCACGGCGGTGGGTGGCAGAGGGGTTGAGGGCTTAAAGTGCAAAAAGGTGGGGGTGCTCTTGTAGTGGGGTCGTGTTCTAAGGGGTGCTCAACAAGAGGATTACTGAGATCCTCAGTGTGGGGGCACCACATAGTGGAGACAGGGTTCAGACAAGAGATCTGCCTGTGAATGGCAAGGTGGGTTGGCATGGGCCAGGTAGTTACTATGCTGGTTTGTTAGAGTCATGTGTTGACTTTGTGGTTGAGGTGGCGCAACATGTGTATGTAATGGCACTAAGGTGAGAATTTCGTTTTAGGAAAGAGGTTGGGAGATGGCAGGGGGTGACTGGGCACCTGGAGCGTAACCATGCATTTCTAAACAGGTAAGGGAGCTGGTGTAGTTCTAATGGGCTCCCCTGGGATAGTGGTGCTGGCTTGCAGGATAGGTCTGAGGGCGAGGATAGTGCTGAGGGTGGAGGTGGTAGTGGGAAAGAGCGCACATGAAGATGTGATCTTAAGTGGCTTGGAAGGAAGCAGCTCTTTGCAAGGACCATTAGTAGTAGGGCAGGTGCTATCTTTGGGGAAGGGCTTGTTGGGGGCTATTGCAGGGCGGTGCACAGCTACAGCTCTCTGCTTGTGTTTGTTGGGGGTTGAGGCATAGCGGAGCGTAATAGCTGCACTCTGCGTGGGTTTGTTCAGGGCGGTGCGCAGCGCGGTAGCCGCTCACTGCATAGGCTTGTTCAGGGCTTAAGATGGGCAGAGCGCAGGCTTGTTTGGGGCTGAAGCAGGGCAGAGCGAAATAGCTGCTCTTTGAGTGGGCTTGTTCAGGGCGGTAAGTAGCGTGGCAGCCGCTCTCTGCATGGGCTTGTTCGGGGGCAGGGCAGAGTGTGATAGCCGCTCTCTGAGTGAGTTTGTTCAGGACGGGGCAAGGCGCAAAAGTTGCTCTTTGGGTGGGCTTGTTCGAGACGGGGCAAAGCGGAGTGGCCGCTCTCTGCGTGGGCTTGTTCGGGGTGGGAAAATGTCCAATAACCGTTCTTTGCGTGGGCTTGTTTGTGGCTATTGCCGGGCAGAGCGCGGCTGAAGTTCGCGTGCCACGGTCGCTGGGGACTATGTGCAGCGCGGGAGTGTTATGGAAATGGAGATTCTGATCCCGGCCTATGGGGAGGATATTGAGTTAATTGATTCTGGCCTTGTCCAGTGAAAGGATCTGTTCTTTGTGCACTACAATTCTCAGGAAGGAAATCTGTGAGTGGAGAGGAATTAGGGCTAGCAATAGAAGTAGCACAGTAGGATGGATCCTGAGGCGCAAGGCTGAGATGCATCATAAAGGAGGTGTAGGGGTTGCTTGCTCCAGGTCGTGACTGCTGGTTCTTTATGGAGCTACATGTAATTGAGCCTTGCAGCATCATCAGTCAATGCAGGATAAGTCTTGATTCACTGATGTACAGCGCTTTTGCATGCTGATCTTGTGAGCCAAAACCTCCAAACAGAATGTCACAGAAACTAGTGCCAAATACTTCAGCATGTTCATACCGTTAAAATGAAAAACTAAATTTAAGAGAGATAAAAATTTGTGATTGTTCATTACCGTGTACACCTTGGAAAGGGTGTTAAAACACCAAAGGAACACACATCACCAGATCCTATATGATACTAAGTGATCCCCTAAAGCCATCATATCCCCTGGGAAAGCCACTCATGCCCAGGAACTAGCATCATAGGGCAGGTGCAAGCCTGACATTCCCACCATAACTGGTGCGGTCATATGTTATGTTATGTTTTGTTATGTGGCATTTGTATAGTGCCTACTGCCATTGGTATGGCCTTGAAGCGCTGCGGGGTGAATGCCCTTCCGTTGACTGTGGTCAGAGATTTTATATGTGAAGGACGGATTCTAAAATGCAGGTGTATTTTTTTAGCCAGCTCGAAGGTAGGTAGGGGTGGGTAGGTCCCAGATAGCAGCCCACGGAAATCTGATGAGAGGATAGGTGCTGTGGCAGACTGTTAGGCAAGTAGGAGAGTCAATGAGACACAGCTGGACTGAATGTTTTCGTAGGACTGACCTGCATTCTATTGGAAGTGGTCATGTGTGATTGGAGGGGTGAATTTGAGCAGGCATTACAGCAGATGTATGCCGGTGGGTGGCTGTGCCCCAGGAGGGATGCAGCTATGCTCCATTGTGATGGAGGGCTAGACTTACCAGTGAATCAAGGCTGACATCTAGTTACAATGATGTCTTGCGCAGCATATCCTAAGGCCTGACTGAAATCTTTCAGTCCAGGCTAGGTACTATCTTGTCGGCTCATCAGGTGCTCCCACATTCATGTCTGGTGAGAAATAGTTCACCCAAGAGATGGACTAAGTCTGTCACGATGTAGAAGGGAAAAGCCAGGTTTTGTGAGCCTTCCAGAAGGTGAGGAGATACTTTCTCTGGTGGATGGTAAATGGAATCGAGTTCCAAATGCTGGGTGCTTGGACTGAGAAGCACCAGCCCCCTTCTCTGGATGATTTTGTCCCTGGAATGACAAGGAGGAGTGTTATGCCTGATCTCAAGTTTCTGGTGGGCCTGTTATGTGTGAGTTTATCTTGTAGATATTCTGGTCCTGTGTTGTAGAGAGCTCAGTGGGTGATGCACATTGCCTTTAAGGTGGATTTACGCCTGATCGGCAGCGAGTGAAGGATCTGGAGTGTGGGTGTGATGTGTTTTCTAGATCCTGTGGCAAGAAGGAGCCTTGCTGCTGTGTTTTGAACCACTTGGAGCTTTCTTAGTTGTGATGCAGGGGCTCCCAGGTATAGGGCATTCGCATAGTCTAATCATGAGAGGGCAATAGCAACAATCACAGCAACTCTGTGTGGAAAGGTCAGGTAGAGAAAGATGTGTTGGAGAATGCACGTGTGTAGTTAGCAGCTTTCTGTCACTGAATTAATGTGTTGTGGTGTGTCAGGTTTGAATCCATAATGCATCCGAGGCTTTTTATTGTGGTGGAGGCGGTGGGGGGTGGGCCTAACATGAGCAGCCATGGGGTGGGTTCGGGGAAGAGGGCATTCTTCCAGCAGAGCTTGATCTCACTTTTTTTGCCCATCTACAACCAGAATATGCACATGCTCAACATCAAGTGCTCCAGTGCAACCTTTGTGCCATGCCCAACCATCAATTCTCAAATATACTAGGTACAGCCTCACATACAGAGTCACTGCCATTATTTAGTTGCCTCGCTTAGAACAGACAACACGAACAGGTACTTGTGCCAAAATGTGCACTGCCTTACTCAGGTGAAGCGCACCACACAACTGCATGCGCCCAATTCTAAATCATTAAAAACATTCAATTACATCTGAACAAATGCAGCCAATTTTACTGGTGCAATCACATTGCATCAATGTGCACTATACAAGGCATGAGACATTAAAACGGGTTGTCTAATCAGTATGAGCTGTTCCAACTACTCAACATTTTCATGCAGAAATAATAATAATGATATTAATATCAGGTGTATATATCTATTTTTCTTCATGAAAGAGTCCTTTAGTTTATAACCTCTTTAATTTAAAAAGAGCAGCATGTATTACCTCATGTAATGGGACTCACTTTATGGACCTTTGAAGCATAAAGCACTACCAGGAGTAGAACTTGCGAAGATGAGAGCCCTTTCACCCATGAGCTTTACAACCGACTACCAAGTATGATCATCAATCACCAAAGACACGGATTTCAGAATACCACTTGATGATGTTTAGAGAAAGATCTGGTGTGACATCTTTCACTGCACTACCCATTTAATAAATGTTTATTCAGTACAACTGTCAGTAAATTCAACTGAGGCACAATCTTTATGCTCCCAGAATATGTTTTACTCGATCCAGAAAACTTTCCCAATTGACTGGTCTAGAATTCTGCTAATTATTCAGAGCATTCTACAGCTAAGTGGTGTAAGAGCATGAGATATTACAGTGATTTATTTTGCAGGAACGACAAAAGCAAGACATTATCAAATTATTCAATGGGCAAAGATAATATGTGTAGTTTTGCATATATATGGGGCATGATTAAAAGAAAAAACCTTACAAGATGTAAAGGGGAGCAGCAAATAACAAATGCCGCACAGACAGTAGAATCATACATGTATGTGGGACTCTGATCGACCTATATATATCTAGATTCACTGAAAAAACGTTGTTAAAGGGACGTTATGGTTATGTTATACTAACAAAAACCTATGAAATTCAATGTAAAAACTGGTTACAAGTAAAACCAAAAATCCTTAGAAATTCACCAGTTATGGTAAGCTAAGCAACCATAACTCGAGCCACCACCGTGCAAAACTAAGACTAACACCCAGGACGTGAAAGATGTGAAAGATGACACAAATGTCATTGATGACATCACATATCTGGGCCACTTGCTTTTGTTCACTGACATGTTTAGGCTAGTATACATTGCCTATATGTATAATTAGGTTCCTCTATTAACAACAACACTCGAATATAATGTTTTGTTTACATGAGTACATTCTTTAATACATAAAGTAGTTCACGATAGGTCTCCCAATCACCCCTGACATCTTGTTACCAACATTATAAATACAACCCCTTGTAGGGACTGTTTCTTAAAATTAATTTGATATGTGATGTCATCAGTGATGTCATCAATGACATTTGTTATGTCATCTTTCATATCCTGGGTGTTAGTCTTAGCAGTGCATGGTGGTGGCGCAAGTTATGGTTGCTTAGCTTACCATAACTGGCACATTTCTGGGGGGTTTCGGTTTTACTTGTAACCATAATGTCCCTATAACAACGTTTAGTCATTGAATTTCATAGGTTTGTATTAGTGCAATTTAACCATAACGTCCCTTTTGAAGGGACAAGGTTTTTTCAGTGAATTTTAAAGGTTTTTATTAGTGCAACTTAACCATAAAGTCTCTTTAACAAAGACTTTTCACAGAATTTCATGGGTTTTTACCAGTGCACCCTAATTTGCTACAACTCCCTAATTTCATACTTGCGCCCAATATAGCAGCATTTTTGTCCAATTTTGAAAGTTTCACATTAAAACAACTCTGCCATTCCCTACCTTCTAGCAACATGTTTAACACTTTTACACACTTTTTCCAACTTGTTCCACTGTTTTTGTGTTTGCGAACGTCTAAGGTCACAGCAGACTTTCCAGATAGTGTCACGTGAGCACGCACAAGTGTGGCATGATGTCGTGTTCACGAACAAGTCTGCACTTCGCGAGTGGGTTTGTGCTTCACAAACAGTCTGAAACTGCATTTTCAGCTGTTCTAAGAAGTTTGAAGCTCAAAATGTACCCTTGCACAGTTCCTACACATATTCTTACTCATTATCCATTAACAATCTGGCACACAGCACATACTTAGAAAAATATGAACAAAACTGCTATTCATCTTCAGAAATGGCATCAGCTAATGCCATCCCTCCTCCCCAAGAGCCACCACCAGCTGGAGGACCTACACAACGAAAGAAGCATGATACTTCAAAAAACAATTAAGAGGACCAGGAAGATGAGATAGAGGAAGTGCCTACCTCTAACACCTTGAGAGAATCATGGGTGTGGCACTTATTTACCACTGTTGGGAATGTACTAAAGACTAAGGCTACAGAAAGGCACTGAATGCAGCGCTGCACTCAGTCGCTGACAACCTGGGCAGTACTCCTACGGGACCACCTCCATGCGGTGCAACAGCAAATCCAACCACTGGGTTGCTCTCAGAAAGGATGTTCCTTTCTTAGTAAGTAGTAGGCTGTCTTCCTCTACCTCATCTTCCTCAACAAATACTATAGTCTACTCCTGTGAGACACAAAATCCCACCAGCTACCATGCAAGCAACAAAAGCTGCTCTTGATCAATTTCTTTCGAGGAAAGCAGTATTCAGTATATACTGCAACACGCCACTATGCAGGGGGAGCAGTTTCCAAGTGCTTTTGAAGCTGTAATCAGAGAGCATGAGAAACACTGCCCCCTACCTTAGATTTAACGCACATGCAACATCTTCCCCTATCCACCAGCCCCTCATATCGGTGGTTAGTGCCCATTCCCTCATTTCCCTACCTATCTTACTTCCTGGCCTCTCCTGCAAAAAATAAAAAATAAACAAAACAAAAAAACAACAAAAAAAACATCCTTTAGGAACCACCTTTCACGCTTAAAAAATAGAAGTAAAAAAATAAGCGTATAGACTCCATCTACTTCACATTTTTCAGTAAAGTAGTTAGACTCAATAAGAATCTCCAAAATTCCCATTAGCATTTTCAACTATGCTAATGGAAATAATGGACAATTGTATACTACAGAAAAAGAAAAAAGCACAGAAACAATTTTTTGTCAGAATTTCTTCTCTCCAGTATGTAAAAAATACCACAAACCAGTGCCCTTCATGACTGTCCACAGTCTCTGCATTCCCCTGTCTAGCCCATGCCTTATTGAAAAACCCAGATTCCACATGCACACCAACACACAAGACAGCCCCTTGCACTCTTTTTACTATTATGTTTGTAACACTCCCTTATTGCCTGCTTTAAACCATTCACACATACATCCACCAATCAGTTAAAACAACTGTGCATATACCCTATCAACATATTACACTTCTACACACCAACTGCCGCTAAAAATGTTTTACCAATCTTTTGCATATGCGTTTCACTTGCTTATCCAAAAATGTGCAAACACTGTTGCTTTAAATGCACATAAGCATTGTGCAGTAAAACAAGTGCATGAATGGAAAGAATATTAGACATTACTAAGTGCTCATACCCCAGAAGGAAAGTGCCAAGACATACCAAACTAGAAGCCCACTAGCTACCAGCTGGGGCACAGTAGTACCACAAGTGTAGTGCACATCCACCAAACGGTAGTCCTACAAAGACAGTGCTGAAGGGGGAAGTGGGTGAGGATTTACTAGTGGTGACTACATATACAGCCAGGAACCTGTAATGTTCATGTGGGACCAGGCCACCAGCCTCAGTGGCAGAGGCATAAGTTAGTAGAGAAGATATTAAGTAAAACAGGAATAGAAAAATAGAGTGTCCATACATTTCGGGAACTTAAGGAAGTCCCGCTCAAGTACAACAGGAGCAGGAAGCCTGCTTCAAACACAAGCAACGGCCAAAGACAGACACATTCCTCGCACTCTGTTTCAAAAAGAAACGTGTGACAAACAGAGTAATAGAGTTACAGCAACAGAGGGCTCTAGCAGGGCAGTATGTAGGGAAACAAAGTAGAATACACAATATCCCACAAAACAGCTTCCTTCCTTTCTGTTACTAGTGAGTTCTCAAATACCTCTCGAGATAGTCATGTAACACCCTTTTACCATAAATGAGGGCAAGTAACCATGGATTATCCAAAAATATACACATATTTCAAAATTACAAAAATCAAAAAAACACATGTTTAAAAAGACAATGACATAGTCATAATTCATTTTTACATAAACATGTACAGCGGCACATTGTTTTTGCCCTCTCATTTAAGGGGATAACACTAGGTAGGATCTCAGTAGAGTCATTAAGTGGCTCACGGCCAAGGTATAAAAGAGGCTTAATTAAAGGTGCTTCTTTGTCATATGGGTCACATATGAGTCACATGTATAAGTGTATATGTTTATGTAAAAATGAATTATGACTATGTCATTGTCTTTTTAAACATGTGTTTTTTTGATTTTTGTAATTTTGATAAATATTAAAATATGTGTATGTTTTTTGATAATCCATGGTTACTTGCCCTCATTTATGGTAAAAGGGTGTGACAAAGCCCATGCTTGTAAACAAAGCATGGGCTTTGTTTACAAGCTCCAAAATGTAAAGAATACACCACAGAGAAGACTTAAAGATATCCCCAAGGTGTTTAGCCTCATAGAATGGTGAAAGTAGACAGCCCAAAGAACGTGGCCAGAGCGTTGGAGAAAAACGGGGCACAGGCAAACAGTGAGGTACTACAGTACAAACGGCCCAGTTGCACCTGGTAAAGATGGTCAGTGAGTAAAACAAATCAGCCAGTCCAGCACCTGCTCCATATTGCTAATGGTATCAGATAACCATTCAATGAGGATACAATTCTTGCCTGTCTAAAAGGTAAAGGACACATCAAAAAGCACTGTCCTAAATTGTAATACAATTAGTGGTCAAGGTGAACCAGAGTGGTTGGGAGCGGTGCTCCTCTATTTTTTTAAATGAAGTTTTACTGTCACTATACTTTTATTTTAAAAAGAAACCGTTCCAGAATAGTTTTGTTTTAAACTAAAACTGTAAGAAGAAGTCCAAACTTACACTTTCAGTACACTACACTAAATGCTCCCTTAAACAGCAGGTACATCTCTTTGGGGGTTTATATTTTGTGTGAGAGGCGAAGTGATGATGGGGTTTCTGAGGAGTGGATGCAGACCAGCAGGAAACATAGTTCCCCTACTTCTCTTTGTACACTTTGACCACTAAGTACAATCATAAATACCATATACATTTTGATTATATTATTCCACCATATTACAAATACTGTATACTCCCACTGCATTACCTATAATTACTATACACATTACTAAAGTGTGTGTTGCCAGTGGCCAGATTCTTGGGGCATGGCCAGAGGCCAGAACCCCAAGAATCTTGCCACTGTCCACAACCAGCACAATAAAATTAAACCATACAACAAATACGTGCAATACACCTTCAAATAACAAAGCTCACCCTCAGCGGCATCTACAAATTGTAATTGGTTATTTATAACGCTCTTAATACCCCGAGGTTTTCCAAGCCGCTTGTTCACAGCTTTGTTTGCAGACTACCGCGATGTCAGCGCATCGTACAGCACCTGCATCCACTTTTTCACCAACAAAAACAGCTCCAAATTATCTTTATTCCACCCCCACCCTTTCCAGCCCCTCTTTCGGCCACCAAATAACCCCAAATATGTTTTCCAAACTTTTTTCCACCACGCTATCCGCGGACACCTGCGGCTGTCCACGGATGCAACATGGCGACCGTTTCCAAAAATATGATGCACCTCACGCTTTTCACCATCCAATTAGCGGGCAGGTCCGATGTCCATGTTTATCATGCCGTCCCCTGATTGGTCCAGGGGGGTGTCCGCGGACCGAATCGGGAAGTGAGTCCGCGGACCAAACCCAGATATCACTTACTTTTTGGGACCTACTTTTTGGCTGTTTTAAAAAACGACGGGACAGATTTACACCAAATTTACAAAAGCACGCTTTTGGGACCAAGCCACCACTCCTGCCGCAAATTTGGTGAAAATCTATCTAGCGGTTTGGGATGCAGCCGTGAGTACATTTTCTTTTACATTGTGTCTATGTGGATTTCCACAAATTTGGGAACCTCCCTATAACTTTGGCACCCCTGGCCAAAACTGCACCAAATATGGCAGAATAATTCAGAGGTGGCCAAATACCTTACTTGAATAGTTGTGTGAGGATTCGCCAAGGGGTGGTGAAGTTATTAGCTGCCCAACAAGTGCTCTTTCTATGAATAGTGCAACTTAACCATAACTACAGAGCCGTTAACGCAGGCCCTGTAATAAATCATGGGTGTGATTTCTCACTGTAAATAATGCTATAATCACCAGCTTCACCTATATTCAAATTACATTCTGCTAGAAGACCTTTTGCTTCGACAGACAGTGGAGACACCTGCTTGCGTCTTAAGATCGCAGCTGTTTCTGTGAATGAAATCTCTGCTCTACCTGACAAAATTATTTAACGAACTGACGTACAGCCTTGGTAATAATATTCGAGGAACATCCTATTTTTCCAAATGTATTTCTAACTAAAAAACTATTGCACAGGTTTTCTTGAAAGTTCCACAATCTATTATCAAATGCATTTTATTCCCTTGAATGGAGCCGATAAAGGACTGTGTGTCACGAGAGGACACAGGCAGTGAATATGGCAAGGGAAATGTGCACAAGATCACACAGAGAATAGCTTTGATTCAAACAACATGGACTCAGGAACCAAGACACATGTACACTAAAACCCAGGATGTGCAAGTTGAGCATGATAAAAATACATATATATGAAAAGGGATGTGGGGTAAGCACTTAGAAGCTCCTTATGATTACAAAGAAATTCAGCAAGCTCCTCACCCACAATTGTTGTTACAGGCACTGCCCGCACTAAGCCCACATACAGGACAAGCAACAACAGGATCTGTGAGTTAACACACTTGATTGTATTGTATAAGGTAACTTAAAGACAATACTCACAAGGCCGAGAAACGCCACCTGAAATGTCAGCGAATCCCATGAACCCAGGGACCCAGAGAGGCTATAACAGCAAATGGAGGATACGTTAATACATAAGACTCCTGATAAGGGACAAGTAGGAATAGTGATTACAGAATAGTGAGGAAAGCATAGGTGTTCACACAGGAGCTGGATAAAACAGCACACTACTAACAATCAATACAGAACAAAGGAAGAAGTGCAAGGGAAAACCAGGAACAGACTTCAAGAGAAAGTAAAGGAACAGGAGCAGGGAAACAATTACAAGTGCAAAATTGCCTTAGAGAGGAAGATGGGACACATCTATAAATGAGGGTAGTCTAAGGATCAAGGTTGCACTACAGTAAAAGGCAAAGTCAAAGAATAAAGAACACAGACAAACTGGGCTGCGCAGAAAAAGGAAATCACTGGGAAGTGCTAAGCACACTAAATTCGAAATCCAGGAAAAGTTAGAAACTAGGAACTAGACATTAAGCTAAGAACCAGGAACAAGGGACAGGTCACAAATAGGAACACTCCATCAATGGCCAGCACTGGACTGAAGCAAAAGTGTTTTAAGTCAGCTAACGAGCACATGCCTCAGGTGTGCTGCTTGCTAGCACCAGCCAGTCACATGTGCTGCTTATCCTCCGCCCAACCTTGTCCTGCAAGGGTGGAGATGAAGCATTGGGCCAGGCATTCTGGGAAGCATAGTCTTTTGGTTAAAGCAGCATACTGGCTGCCAAAAACCTGGAATGGATCCAGAAGGGTAGCAACATGGAAAATAAGGATTTAGCGCTCCCAAATACCACAGCATTGTCTCATAAGGTTTGAAAGGAATGTCCAAAAGGGAATAAACCCAAAATCAGGCCCCAAAGTGGCACAAAAGAGAGTGAAGGGAGCGAATCGTGACACTGTGCCAACCATGCCACCCGCAGATCCAAGACGCAGGGAGCTGAGGGATAAAGGAGCAGGATTAATATGCTTTCCTTTGTTTGCTGGAGGAAGGTGAGGAAAGGAGGTACTCACAATCACCAGAGATCTAGGTTGATCCTGAGGAGAAGACCCCCATGAGCTTTGTGAGCCATATAACAAAGAATAGGCAAAGAGACACAGGCATTATAAAGACGACACTGCCCCCTTTAACTGGAGGCTTTGAGCCAATACCAAGTGGAAAACTTGCATGGTAGGCACAAAGGTGGTGATCAGTGGTGTTTTATGAAGAGCAATTTGGATAGTATAAAGGGAAAATAAAACAGGCACCAACAGGAAAAAGGTCCATAATGATTATATTTGAAGGTCAAGGACTGGCTGGCAAGCGTACCTTTTGCAGGTAGCCCCTTGGATAGCAGGACAGCTCTGGAGGTGTGAAATCATAGCACCCAGATGAGAGGTTTTGATTTCCATTTTCAATTTGAAGGTCATCATGTTTAAAAGGGAAAAACCTCTAAATAGACTCTGCTGCACAGTTTGTAAAAAACAACCACGTCGGGGGGCGCTGTTGCGTACGAGAAGGAATGGCCGCTCTCGTCTGAGCTCCTGCAATGACCATGGCCATAATGCCGAGATAACAGCACTGCAGACCCAGTTCGATCTGAAAATTGCTTTAAACGTGCAGCAATATCCCTAGACTTGGCATACGAAGTTTCAGAATAAATGCCACAAGGATGCCTGAGCCACAGCGCGAAAACAATCCTACGCCTGACGACTGAGGCGAACTGAGGGCGCGCCGCCAAGGGAGAGGAGGAGCCCAGCGCTAAACAACGCGAGTGGCGGAAGACACATACGTGGCCCAGCGGTACGGGGTGAGAGTCGCGGGCGCTCCGGGAGCCATTGAGCGCCTGTAGATCTCCCCAGACAAGCAGCTGAAGAGCCTGTGAGGAGCGGGCCACGGGTGCGGAGGGTGCCGGTACCCGAAAGGTAGGAGAGCACCCACACGCGGCCCTCTCCCCCGGCGCTGCGGCCTCCCTCCCGCGGTCACCAAGCCTCCCGTCACAAACATTGAAAGAGGCTTGGAGGGGACCCCCATCAGCAGCGGCAAGCACTGGCGCACGGGGGGTGGCGCTGGGGGACGCTCCCCCCTCCATCCGGTGATCATTTGGGGGAACCGCTGCTGCGGCGTGAGGGACTGGGGGGTGGCCCGCTTCCTCCCCGTCCGCAGTCCCTCACCTACATAAAGCTCGGGCCCTCACCCCCGAGCCATTTCCGAGTGGCGGATTTTCCCCCACGTCGCGTCTGGGCAGCCCAGCACCATTACAACACGGGCTGGCCCAGCAGCGCGGAGTCAAGTGGGCACTATCTACAAATATCCCCCAGGAAAAAAAAAAGTGGCCCTCAGAGGCATTAGGACCAGTGTACTTTAGGCACCACCAAGACCAAGTGTTACTAGACAAGCGTGGAGACATCAAGACCCCCCTCAGCAGGGAAGGGAGACCTACATCGAGGCAGTGGAGTGCTCTACAAACCATAATGAGCAATTGTGCTGCACGTGTACACGGGGTTAGCGGCCCAGTAGGCTTCACAGATTCAGAAGACACGGAAGCATTCCCCCCCACTGCCCATAGGTGCAGACCACAACGCAACTAGTCAGGCAAATGAGCTGGCTCTAAGGAGGAAGGAGTGCAGGGGGCATAACGCCAGGTTATAACGGACATACGTACAAATCAAGATAGCTAACCTAAGGACGCACCTGGAAAATAGTGAATCCATCCCAAGAAATCAAGGTAACCGCAGAAGACCTATATAGAAGCAAAATGCTGTGAAAAAGAAGGGGCAACTGACAACGAAACCAAAATTCAAACGGAACAAACATCAGTGGGCGCATAAAATCAACCCAGATAACGAGTTAAAAGAACCATCCATAAGTTCAGCATAAACCATTACTTAACGCCCACCAGGATTAGGAGGCACGCAGAGGAAGATTGCGGGGCTATCGCCAGTTGCACCAACTCTGTAAACACAATGCCCAATAGCTTTGGCCCTAAGAAAGGAACAGGAACTATTGAAAAGTTCAAAACAGCGATAAGCAAAGAAACGGAACCCGAGATGTCTGAAGAGGTACCCCCACAAGAGCAAGCGGCTGCCCCAGTATCAATGATGGAACCACAGGCGGTTTTCTTGGCTATGCAACAGGGCTTTTCTGCACTTAACGAAAAATTGAATGGGATAACAGCAAATGTCACCTCCTTAAAGCACAGTTAGACAAAACTACATCACGCATTACGGAGGCGGAGACGTGAATATCGGGAGCAGAGGACACACTAGAGGCCTTGAAGACCACAGTGTCCACAATGGCAATTGAACTGGGGACGGTGAAATCCAAATGTGAAGACTTAGAAGCTAGATCCCTGCGAAATAACATTTGCATAATCGGAGTTCCAGAGGAAGCATTGAAGGGGTCAATGGAAAAGGCAGTGTCATGATCACTGCTTCCAAGGAGCCAGGACCAGCCCAACGTCCTTGGAAGCAGGCCCCTAACCCTAATCCTAGGCACCAGCCGGTCCCCACGAGGACCTTTTGGACCTTGTCCTGGCGCCGGTGGCACCAGGCTCATCAGAATCATCGGTCCCGGCACTGGAAGCGCCGGGCTCATAATATGTGTGCAGATGTTTGGGTGGATTTACCTGCAGCAGACCATGCTGCTTACTTACCAGCCACTTAGAAGTCCTCTGTAAACAGGAACTACTTTCTTACCTGGGTGGGGCAGCTCCATTCCCTGGATTCAGCATGGGGAAAGCTTCTGGAACTGGAACTCTTTTCTTACCTAGGCGGGGCCGTGGAGGAAGACGCCTCATCACTCCAAGGCTATTTAAACCACACCCGATGGATGAAACGTGCTTCGCGTTATTCTGCATCTGCAGCAGAACGCTCACCGAGTCTGTTCCAGCCTTTCTTCCTCAATCTGCAAGAATCATACTCACCATTCCTGTATCCAGTCGACAGCAGCATCTGCAGAGACAAGAAACAGCAGGTTAGCAAGGCAGTCTTCACTCGCAGTGCTTACTCACCTGATCCATTGGCTGCGGTCATTTCGGCACGCTGTACTTTCGCCTGTGAAGACAAAAGCATTGTCATTACTTACCGGCACTCCGTGAACTCTGGAATTCTTCACGCTGCATCGCCACCTGCGGAGATAAAAGCATCGTATTTACTTACGGGCCTTCCGCGGACTCCGGCGCTGCAAACAAGCTTCTGAAAGACAAAAGAAGAGACATTAGACAGGTATTTACTTACGCCCATCGCGCTGTTCACAATAGAACGCCTGCAAATACTCTGGTGCCTCTTCAGCACGAACTACGCTGCAAGGGAAAGAACAGCTAGAGCGCTTGCATTTACTCACGCATTTTCAGGCGCTTTATTTCATCTTCCTCAAGAGTCCTGCAAGCAAAAGGGGAGAAAAGCATCATACGAAGTCCTGTTCAATGTTAACGTGCCTTGCACCTAAAGACTATAAAGACTAAAAAGGTGTCTGGAAACTCACCGCTCGTGCGATTAACGACGGTAAAGGTCCTCTGAGTCCAAGAGGCCTATGTTTCACCAGTGAAGGAACTGGAAACAGCGCCCTGCATCAGACGCAGATGGAGAGTCCAGCATTCACCTATCTAAGGTGAGCACGTTGACCTGGGGGCTCTACGGAGAAGCTTGGGAGAGAGAGGAAGAGAGACATTAAACAACCCAGACCATTAACCCCTACATTCTTTCATCTGCAGAAACCTCACCCTACGAGTTCGTCACACAGTGCGAAGAGGTTCGACCCCAGAAGCCCATCGAGTCCTGCACATCACCTTTCGAGTCACAGACACCTTCCTGCCACGACCTGCGCCTCCGTGGGAATCAGGTGAGCGTTACAGAACGCGAAGCCCACCGCAAAACTCCTACCCAGGCGCAATGGAAACCTCAGACACTGATCACTTAGCCCAGTTGCTCGGAGAATTAAGAGCAGAAGTACATGCAGCTCGTCAGGAAACAAGCTCTCTAAGAAGAGAACTAATACTTTCCAAGGAGCGAACAGAGGACCTCGCTAGGCAATTGCTACAAACGCAGGCCAGACAGACACCTCTGCCCGCTCCAGGAGGAAGCTATCCTTCTGCACCATCTGTAAATCCAGTGCAAATCAATCTACCTGGTAATGTGCCCTTGGCTCCGCCCGAACGTTTTTCTGGTGACCCAAAGAAATATGCAGTGTTCATCAACCAGTGCCGCTTACATTTCTTATGTCGACCAGCTGCATTCCCAACAGATCAGACCAAAGTGGCTTTCGTGCTTTCTTATCTCAGTGGCAGCGCCGCAGATTGGTCGATTCCTTTAGTCACCCTGGATGAACCGGTTCTGCATGATTTCCAGGCCTTCCAGTCCAGTATGGAGAAACTGTTTGCAAGACATGCACAAGGGCAGGCCTTGGACCATGAACTTCTTTCATTACGACAGGGTAATCAAGACCTCTTGACCTATATAGCCTCATTCAACAGACTCATAGTGGAAACTCAATGGCCCGAGGACAAGAGAATAACGCTTTTCTACAGAGGCCTGCGTGGAGAGCTCAAGGATGTGTTAGCTCAAGTTGTGAACCCTCCACAAGAATGTTCAGACTATATTGACTTAGTCGTCCAATTGGACCACAGATTACAGAACAGGAAGGCTGATCGTTCCAAATTTGATACCCGAGTGTTTTCTAAACCACAAACTTCTACTAAGGGAGCTGACACTGTGGAACCCATGCAAATAGGGGGGATGAAAGGTCCTTTAAGCCAAAAGGAGCGGGAAAGAAGAAGACAGCTGCAATTATGCCTCTATTGCGAGAACTCAGGGCACTTTCTTCGAGACTGTCCAGTGAAACCAGCTAAGAAGGCTGTAGGAGCCGCAGACACCAGTGCCACAAGTTCTAAGCAGGGAAACGACCTAGCCCGGCAAGTGTAGAGGTCCTCTTGCCGAGCGTTAAGATCTGTCCCGTGACCTCGCATTTCGTGGTGCCCATGGTCCTCATTAGTCCAGCACGTCCGGATCGTTTGCATGCAATTGAAGCTTACATCGACAGCGGAGCAATCGGCAATTATGTGGACCGTGAAATGGCATTAAGGATGAATCTACCCCTTGTCACTAAGGCAGTAAAGGACGTCATTACTACAGTGGATGGCACGGAGATAGCCTCCGGACCAGTAACGCACGCCACCCAAGAAGTGACGCTAGTGAGCCAAGATGGACAACGGGAGAAAATTGCGTTTGATGTGATCAAGGCCCCTCAGTTCCAGATCATTCTGGGAATCCCTTGGTTAGAGAAACACAATCCTCAGATCGACTGGCGAGCAAAGACGGTTCAGTTTCCAGAATGTTTTACCACTTGTTATCCTCGGCCTGAAGTTTCAGTGGCGGCAATTTCTTCTGAGGTTCCTACATTACCTCCCGACTACCAGGAATTCCAAGATGTCTTTCGGAAGGATCAAGCTAACACCCTGCCTCCTCATAGGTCTTACGACTGTCAAATAGACTTAATACCCGGAACAACTCCTCCTTGCAGTAGGATTTATGCCCTCACCGAGCCAGAGAATCTTCACCTCAGACAATATCTGGACCAATACCTAGCTAACGGGTTTATCCGTCCTTCTAAGTCTCCAGCTTCCTCGGCTTTGTTCTTCATTCCGAAAAAGGAAGGAGACCTTAGGACTTCTATAGATTACCGCGCCCTGAATCAAATCACCGTTAAAAACAGATACCCGTTACCTTTGATCCCTGAACTCCTGGACCAAGTCAAAGAAGCATGTATATATACAAAATTGGATCTCAGAGGAGCCTACCACTTGGTACGAATAAAAGAAGGCGATGAATGGAAGACGGCCTTCCGCACCAAGTATGGGCTATTTGAATATCAAGTGATGCCCTTTGGACTTTGTAACGCTCCTGCCGCTTTCCAGTATTTTATGAACGATGTCCTTAGAGAACTCATAGATGTGTGTGTTGTTGTCTACATTGATGACATCCTTGTCTATTCATCATCTGAAGAGGAACATCAGAGACACGTTAAAAAGGTTCTCGGGAGACTGCGTCAACATAACCTTTTTGCCAAGCTTGAAAAATGCGTTTTCAACGTAACTGAAGTTGAGTTCCTGGGATTCATATTGTCACCTAATGGGGTTCATATGGATTCGAAGAAGGTCGATGCAATCATCAAGTGGCCATCACCAACCTCGGTAAAAGGAGTTCAAAGCATGTTGGGATTTGCTAAATTTTACCGCAGATTCATTCCTGAATTTTCCCGGATAGTCCAGCCCATCACCGCTCTGTTAAAAAAGAACTAACGTTTTGAATGGTCTACTGAAGCAGAACAAGCTTTTCAGGACTTAAAAGCTAAATTCCTTTCTGCACCTGTTCTGAAACATCCTCGCCCAGAACTCCCCTACATTGTGGAAACAGATGCTTCTAGTCTTGCTATGGGGGCAGTTTTATCACAAAGAGATCCGGTCACACACCAATTACATCCTGTAGCCTTTTGGTCCCGCAAATTCTCGGCTCCCGAGATCAACTATTCCATTACAGAAAAGGAACTTTTAGCTATCAGATCGGCCTTTAAAGCCTGGCGACATTATCTTTTGGGAGCCAGACACACAGTCACCGTAATGACTGATCACCGCAATCTACAATATCTGAAGACGGCCAAAGCTCAGTCTTCTAGACAGCTTCGCTGGGCTCTGTTTCTGGTTGAGTTTGACTTTATAATTACTTATCGACCCGGCAGTAAAAACGGAAAAGCAGATGCCCTCTCTCGGATGGGAGTAGATGAATATTTGACCAATCCAGAACCAATACCCATAATCCCAGAACAAAGGATTTTGGGGTTAGTCCACACTCAATCCTTTGAAGACATCAAGACTGCAGTCAAGTCACTCCTAACTCCGGCCGATTTGCAGGACTGGCAATTAAAGGGAAAAGAATTCTCAGTGGATCAAGACCTACCATATTTCCAAGGACGATTGTACTTGCCCTGTGAGAAAATACAAAAACAAGTAATCTCCGGTTATCACGACTCTCTGATGGAGGGTCACCCTGGCATTACCAAAACCATGGAAAAGATCAAGAGACATTTCTGGTGGCCATCATGGAAGAAGGATATTAGAGACTTTGTAATCTCCTGCGGTGTGTGTGCCCAGAATAAAAGTCAGAAGGAGAAACCAGCCGGCCTTTTACACCCTCTGGATATTCCTCCCTGTCCATGGCATACCCTGTCCATGGATTTCATCACGGACTTACCTCCATGCTCACGGTATAATACCATTTTAGTAGTCGTGGATCTATTCTCCAAGATGGCTCATTTCATTCCCCTGAAGGGCCTACCTTCGGCTTCGGTATTGGCCCGAGAATTCTTAGAAAACATCATTCGGTTACACGGTTTTCCCTCGGTTTTAATCTCCGATAGGGGAAGTCAATTCATCTCCCACTTTTGGCGAAGTTGCTGTCGTCTAGCCCAAATTGATGTAAGACTTTCAACCAGTCACCATCCCCAAACTGACGGACAAACCGAGAGGACAAATCAGACTCTAGAGCAATATCTGCGTTGCATGCTCCAACAAACTGAAAACCCTTGGAAGGATATTCTGTGGATCGCTGAATACGCTTACAACAATTCGACTCATTCTGGAACAGGGAAGACTCCCTTCTTCCTATTATACGGACATCATCCTAGAACCTCTAATTTGGATCCTCCCCAAGAATTCGAAACACCAGCTGTGGATCATTTACACTCTGAGATTACCCGTGCTTTTAAGGAAGCCACTGCCCATCTGCAAAGAGCTAAAGCTCAAGTCAAAAAGGGAGCAGATCGACACCGTAAAGAGGCCCCTCACTACGCAGTAGGAGACCAGGTCTGGTTATCCACTAAGCACCTGCCTCTAAAAGGATCCCGCACCTTCAACCCGAGATACCTTGGACCCTACACCATCTCTACCATAATTAATCCGGTGGCGGTCAAATTGGAATTACCTACGCATATGAAAATACATCCAGTATTCCATGTCTCCTTATTAAAACCAGTACAACCAGAAACTCGATTGACTGAACTCCCAGAACCTGTTTTGGTAGACGGAGAACTCGAATTCGAAGTAAAGAACATCCTAGACTCCAAAATCTCCAAATCTAAATTATACTATCTGGTTGATTGGAAAGGATACGGTCCCCAGGAAAGGTCTTGGGAACCCTCAGAATATGTCCATGCACCTCGTCTGGTCAAGAGATTCCATCTGAATCACCCCGACAAGCCAAAACCCCCGGAGAAGACACGCTTAGGAGGGGCCTTGGGGGGGGTACTGTCATGATCACTGCTTCCAAGGAGCCAGGACCAGCCCAACGTCCTTGGAAGCAGGCCCCTAACCCTAATCCTAGGCACCAGTCGGTCCCCACAGGGACCTTTTGGACCTTGTCCTGGCGCCGGTGGCACCAGGCTCATCAGAATCATCGGTCCCGGCACTGGAAGCGCCGGGCTCATAATATGTGTGCAGATGTTTGGGTGGACTTACCTGCAGCAGACCATGCTGCTTACTTACCAGCCACTTAGAAGTCCTCTGTAAACAGGAACTACTTTCTTACCTGGGTGGGGCAGCTCCATTCCCTGGATTCAGCATGGGGAAAGCTTCTGGAACTGGAACTCTTTTCTTACCTAGGCGGGGCCGTGGAGGAAGACGCCTCATCACTCCAAGGCTATTTAAACCACACCCGATGGATGAAACGTGCTTCGCGTTATTCTGCATCTGCAGCAGAACGCTCACCGAGTCTGTTCCAGCCTTTCTTCCTCAATCTGCAAGAATCATACTCACCATTCCTGTATCCAGTCGACAGCAGCATCTGCAGAGACAAGAAACAGCAGGTTAGCAAGGCAGTCTTCACTCGCAGTGCTTACTCACCTGATCCATCGGCTGCGGTCATTTCGGCACGCTGTACTTTCGCCTGTGAAGACAAAAGCATTGTCATTACTTACCGGCACTCCGTGAACTCTGGAATTCTTCACGCTGCATCGCCACCTGCGGAGATAAAAGCATCGTATTTACTTACGGGCCTTCCGCGGACTCCGGCGCTGCAAACAAGCTTCTGAAAGACAAAAGAAGAGACATTAGACAGGTATTTACTTACGCCCATCGCGCTCTTCACAATAGAACGCCTGCAAATACTGCGGTGCCTCTTCAGCACGAACTACGCTGCAAGGGAAAGAACAGCTAGAGCGCTTGCATTTACTCACGCATTTCCAGGCGCTTTATTTCATCTTCCTCAAGAGTCCTGCAAGCAAAAGGGGAGAAAAGCATCATACGAAGTCCTGTTCAATGTTAACGTGCCTTGCACCTAAAGACTCTAAAGACTATAAAGACTAAAAAGGTGTCTGGAAACTCACCGCTCGTGCGATTAACGACGGTAAAGGTCCTCTGAGTCCAAGAGGCCTATGTTTCACCAGTGAAGGAACTGGCAACAGCGCCCTGCATCAGACGCAGATGGAGAGTCCAGCATTCACCTATCTAAGGTGAGCACGTTGACCTGGGGGCTCTACGGAGAAGCTTGGGAGAGAGAGGAAGAGAGACATTAAACAACCCAGACCATTAACCCCTATATTCTTTCATCTGCAGAAACCTCACCCTACGAGTTCGTCACACAGTGCGAAGAGGTTCGACCCCAGAAGCCCATCGAGTCCTGCACATCACCTTTCGAGTCACAGACACCTTCCTGCCACGACCTGCGCCTCCGTGGGAATCAGGTGAGCATTACAGGCAGTTGAAGATCTTCTGCAAAGTCTCCTGGGAGATCCCGGATGGTCAGCAATGTTTATTGTGGAGCGGGCACACAGGTCACTTGCCCAAAAACCAAAACCTGGAGCATACTCCAGACCTATTATAGCACGCATGATAAACTACAGGGACAGAGACCTGATACTGAAAACTGCCAGAGAAAAACAGGAATTGAGATGGGAAGCTAACACAATACGCATTTTTCTGGATTTCACACTGGCGGTACAACAAGAAAGGAAACTCTTCACCGGGGTCAAGAAATTACTGCGTGAACGTCAGGTGAAAATACGCCATGCTCTACCCGGTGAGATTAAAGATACCGATGAGGCGGCAAACTTTGTCGAAACACATATCCCCGCTCCGGCTGGGCAGCCCAGAACTGAAAAAGACTCATGAAATACCAAAGTAACACTGCTAGCACGGAAATGATAAATAATAGATTTCCGTAAGCGAAGGCCCCCTCCGGGCGGCCCACATTTGAGGTGATCATGACTGAATTTGCAAATCAAACTGTTGAGCCCAACCCTGCATGTGTCAACACGAGTTAGAGTAACAACATAGAACTGGCCACATTGTAAATTACTATGAACGGCATGGGCACTGGAAGTCGCTACAGTCCCCCCTGTAGCAGGTACACGAAAAGTTGTTGGGTGTGGAATGGGGGGGGTCTAACATGCATAGTTGAAGTTCGGGGAACTATGAGGGAGGGGGGAGGGTGCAGGCTGAAGTTGTTGGGGTCTAGTTATAGAAAGGAAGAGGTTGAAGTGAAAAGTGCACAGGCACTAAGCACTACTGTTATTGAGTACACAACTGAAATACACTTTCATATATACGGATACAACCAACTCATAGATAATGGCTAATCCAGGCATGGACAACATAAAAATACTGAGCTGGAATGTACGCGGCTTGGGAACCCAAATTAAGAAAAGAAAGATAATAGCATATATAAACAGGCTGGGCCCCAAAATAATTTTCCTGCAAGAAATAGGACCCCTGCAAGTGGGACAACTGGTCCCGAATTGGGGGTCACATCAATACTATACAACATATTCAAGACGGGCAAGGGGGGTGGCGATCCTTGTTCATAAGACTCTGTCATTTGCCTGCAGTAAATCTGAATGTGACCCTGAAGGTAGATATGTGTTGCTCCACGGCACTCTCTGCGGCAGGGAACTCGTCCTTCTTAATTTATACGGGCCAAACATTGATGACCCAGAATTCTACTCTGCAATATTCGAAAAGCTGGCAAACTACCCGACGGCCCATTTGATTTGTGGTGGGGATTTTAATACCATCCTTGATGTAAACTTAGATCGCACATCAACACAAACAAGAACACCCACCAAGGCAGCACAGAAAATACTCCTCCATATGTCCGACCGAAACCTAAAAGATGCATGGAGAATGCTAAACCGATCCAAAAGGGAATACACATATTACTCCTCAGTGCATGACATGCATTCAAGAATAGATCTGTGGCTGGTGGACAATGAGGTGTTGGGCTGGGTTACAGATACCCATATCTATCCTAGAACATACTCAGATCATTCCCCAATACAGCTAACATTAAGGATTCCAGACGCTACCATAATTAGGCCACCGTGGAGATTTAAACCTGTGGCCCTGCAGGACTTGATCTATAAAACCGCAATGGCCCAGCAAATACAGGAGTATTTTGAAATCAACAAGGGCACGGTTTCCAGTCAGGAAATGTTATGGCAGGCATTTAAGGTCTGCATTAGAGATAATTCCATATCCGCTGAATGCCGAGTCCTCAAGGACATCCGGGGTAGACTGGCGCGCTTAGAGGCACAAATAGCCTCTTTACAAATCCAATATGCACACTCCCCTCTGTCTCAGGTAAGCGCCGAAATTAAAACTAAGCTATATGAATATAAGGAAGCGGCGGAACAAGAGATCCGCTACTTTGACAAACCAGCTGCAGCACGTAGATATGGGGAAAGTGAAAGACCGGGGAGACTATTGGCCAGAATGGTAAGGGGTGAGAGAGGCACGACAACCATACTGTGCATAAAGCTACCAGATGGTACAGTGACCACGGAGAACATGAGGGTGAAAGAAACGTTCTATGAATTCTATAAACAATTGTATTCCCCTCAATGTGACACCACAGAGGAAGAGATCGATAATGATCTCTCCCAAATACCAACAACACTACTGGCTGATGCCACTAGGGAGTCAGATCACTGAGGCAGAGATAGCGGAAGGAATAAAAGCACTTCACAACGGGAAAGCCCACGGTACAGACGGCCTCGGGCGGAATTCTATAAAGAATTCAGTGATCTCCTAGTACCCACACTGTACGCAGTGTGGATGGAGGCTTTGCACAAAAGGGAACTACCCGAAACCGCGAGAGAGGTGGTAATCACATTATTGCTTAAACAGAGGAAACCCCCAGAGGAATGTGTATCATATAGACCACTGTCACTTATAAACACTGACGCGAAGATCTTCGCTAAAATGCTGGCAACCAGATTGACACTATTGATGCCATATATGGTCCATGAGGACCAGGCTGAGTTTATTTTGGGTAGATCCATGGCGACAAACATTAGACAATGCCACACAATTCTGGCCACAATACACCCCGAGACTCAAGGAATAGCAGTCTCACTTGATATGCAAAAGGCATTTGACACAGTCTTTTGGCCCTTTCTATTTGGTGTAATACGCAATTACGGATTTGGCCCTAACATCATCAAATGGATCCAAATATTATATGCTCGCCCCTACGCCAAGATTAGAGTCAATGGCGCCTTAACGGACATACTGGAACTGCTGGGAGGCACCCGTCAGGGCTGCCCCCTGTCACCATTACCATTTGCCCTAGTAATAGAGCCCTTAGCTGACATTCTCAGGGCACGCTACAGCGCACATGGGATATGGCTAGAGGGCAAGATGCAAATTATAACTTTATTTGCTGATGATATTTTACTATATCTACGGAATCCCAAGCGCACATTGGGCAAGGTTCTGGCAGAAGTGAAAAAGTTTGGCGGATACTCAGGTTTAAGACTTAATCCCAACAAGTCAGAGATATTCCCACTCATAAAAAATCCAACAGAGCCCCAAGACTTGCATGGTCTCATATGGAGCCGAAAACACATACTTTACCTTGGAGCACTTGTAGTCAGAACAGCCCAACTGCCCCGAGCTCTGAATTATGATGCTTTGGCTGACTCCCTGTGTGAGAAAATGAAACGCTGGAGCGCCCTTCCCATCTCACTAATGGGGAGAATAGCCCTAATTAAAATGATCATACTACCAAAACTGTTCTATCTGTTCCATACAGTCCCGGTCTGGCCTGGACGTACACTGTTTACCAAAATGCAAAGCGCTTACGTAACGTTTGTGTGGGGAGGGCACCCCAGGCTAAGCTGGAGGACATTAACTGACACATACCCACGGGGAGGGCTAGCGGCACCAGACCTGGAACTTTACTACCTTGCAGCGCAGGCATACTATGCCGCCAACTCGGCCACAAACTTCCTCAACCCAGGGGTCCCACCACCTGACCAGCGAGCGAGAGAATCAATAATGGCACTGCATAAAATGACAAGACCAACCTCCAAACATCATAACTCATTAGACCCTACACGGGTGACAATTACAGCTTGGGCCAAAATTGCAGATATATTTGATCAAGACAGGTTATATAACCCGAGTATGCTGCTATGGGGTGACCCGCGAACACCATTTGCCCTGGATGGGGAGGTGGCCATCCATTGGAGTTCCAGAGGTATCGCTCAATGGGGACAGTTATTTCGGGATGGGCTCTTTGTGACATGGGAAGACCTCAGGGATATAGTGGGGGATAGAAATACACAAACTGCAATACATCTGTATAAAAGCCACCATACAAAATGCTTGTCCCTCCTTCACAGACGAACTAGAGATAAACATGGGGCTGGGCTATATGTTCACAGGGGGGACACAGAAAATCACAGCCTCTGCACTATATCAAATTATAATCCAGACACGCCCAGCTGGGGACCACATGGCTAAAAGCAACTGGGAACAGGACCTGGGGCAACAAATAGAGGACCACCAATGGACACAAATATGCACACTGACAAAACAAATATTGTGTAACGCCAGATATAAACTAATACATTATAAAATAGAGCACAGGACGCATTATACCACCGTAAGGCTTAAACGATTCTACCCCTCCACACCGGGAACCTGCCCGAGATGTCACAGTGAAGAAGGGAATATATATCATATGCTTTGGGCATGCAGAAAACTGAGAGATTACTGGGGGGAGGTCTGCACAGCACTTGATGAAATGGCAGATCAACCTGTCGAGTGGACAACTCGGCTATGTTTGTTGGGAGCGGTGGGGAAAATGAACCCGACTTGGTGAAAATTATTGAATCTGAGCTTGTTGATAGCCAAAAGAGCAAGGAACAAGTTACTTACCTGTAAATGTTGTTCTCAAACATGGGTCTGGCATGGATTCACATGCTCATGAATATTCCCCGTCGCCAGGCTGGGAATACTCGGTAAAGAAAAAATCAGTATCAGTTTCGTTTCTGATCTGTCTTCCTTAGTAGTAACCAATCACTGGTCTCTGGGTCATACTGCCCCCAGCCAATGACTGCCCTCTCCCTAAGCCCCGCCTCTGGCAGCCAACTTCAGATTTGGTAGCACATAAAGTGGCAGTATAACCAAGTGAAGAGCAGCAGAGGGGTAGGAGGGAGGGTTCACATGTGAATCCATGCCAGACCCATGCTGGAGAACAACAGTTACAGGTAAGTAACTTGTTCCTTCTCCAGCATGGAATATAATATAAGAATATAAGAATACACAGCAGTACACACATGTACAACCACGGGAGGTGGCAAAAGGCTCAACATTAAGCATTACATAAACTCAACATTAAGCAACTCTTACCTCTCCACCAGGCCCACCTTCAGGCGAACAGGTTGCGCAGCACTGCTTGGCCGACTCTGGACTCCTCCCTGGAATCCCGGTTGACGCAGTAGAATCTCGTGAAGGTGTGCGTCGACCTCCACGTAGCAGCCCTGCAGATGTCCAGCAGGGGCAAATCAGACAAGAACGCCGTGGTAGCAGCGATCGCTCTGGTCGAATGGGCTCTCGGACGGCTGGGCAACGGTTGGTTTGCCCACCGGTGACAGTGCATGATGCAGCCGGAGAGCCATCTGGAAATGGAGGCCTTCGAGAGACCTTTCCCCTGGTTCACAGGTCCAAAGTTCACAAACAGCTGTGACGTCTTCCGAAAACTCTTTGTGCGGTCCACGTAGAACTTCAGCGCTCTAGCCACATCCAGCGAGTGCAAAGTCCTCTCGGCCAGCGATGAAGGCGACGGGAAGAAAACTGGTAACACCAAGGGCTCGTTGAGGTGGAAGTCCGACGGCACCTTGGGCATAAAGGAGGGGTGCGTCCTCAGCACCACCCTCGTGTCGTGAAAAGTCAAGTATGGAGGCTTGCAGGATAGGGCCTGGATCTCTCCCACTCGTCGTGCGGAGGTGATGGCCACAAGAAAAGCTGTCTTCCACGACAGGAACTTCAACAGTGCCGAATGCAGAGGCTCGAATGGCGCCCCCATGAGCCTAGACAGCACCACGTTGAGTTACTATGCCGGGGCAGGAGTCTTCACCGGCGGGAACGATCGGAACAATCCCTTCATAAATTCCTTCAACAGGCGATGAGACCACAAGGACGCCCGTCCCATAGTTCTGGTGTATCGGGAGATCGCAGCCAGATGTATCTTGATGGAAGCGTGAGCTAGTCCAGCCTTGGCCAGCGACAGTAGGTACGGCAGTACTTGAGGGGCCGTAATCCGCAGATGGGTAATCTTCTGTGCACGGCACCAGACAGAGAACCTCTTCCGCTTATGTCCGTAGCACTTGAGAGTTGAGGACGCCCTGGCCTTTGCAAGAACCTCTCTGCAGTCAGCCGGGATATCGTACCCTCCAAACTCTAGTGCTGCAGGATCCAGGCCTCCAAGTTCAGCGACTCCGGGTCATGATGAAGGATGGTGCCTCCTTCTCTGGAAAGAAGGTCTGCGTCCATTGGCAGCTTGACCGGTAGGGACGCCGACAAGTCGAGAAGGTCCGGGAACCAGATCTGCCTCAGCCACGCCGGTGCAATGAGCATCATCCTGCACCGGGACCTCTTGAGCTGGTTGATGAGTCGGAGCAGCAACAGCAACGGAGGGAATGCATATAGGAACAAGCCGTTCTAGGGGAACGAGAAAGCATCGCCCATGCTCCTCGGTTGGGGAAACCTGCTGCCGAACCTCTGGCACTTGGAGTTCGTCACGTCGTAAACTGGTCGATCTGGGGTTTGCCCCATCGCTGAAAGAGTCGGTCCACTTGATCCTGGCGTAATTCCCACTCGTGGCACGAGCGCAGCTCTCTGCTGAGTGAGTCGGCGATGTTGTTTTTTATCCCTACCAGATGAAAGGGCACCAGAAACATCCCTTGGGCAACAGCCCAATGCCACAGATCCTGGGCTTCCTTGTATAGGGCTGGGGATCTGGTTCCGCCCTGCTTCCAGATGCAGAACATCGTGGTGGTGTTGTCGGTGAAGATCCTCACCACCTTGCCCTTGAGGGACAGGAGAAAGGACCTAAGGGCCCAGAACACTGCCCAGAGCTCCAGGATGTTGATATGGAGCAGCTTCTCCTCCGGGAGCCAAAGGCCTCTCGCATGAAGATCTCCGGTGTGCACTCCCCACCCCTCCAGGGAGGCACCCGTCATCACCGTCGCCTGATGGGCTGGGGTCTGAAAGTCTGTCCCTGCCGCTAGATGAGCGTGGGTGCCCCACCACCGGATCGCTCATCGGAAGGTCCCGTTGAGAGGGATCCTGTCCTCGAAGCTGCCCGTCGCTTGAATCCAGCGGGCGTCGAGGAACTCCTGTAGAGGGTGCATCCGCAGCCTGCACAGGCGCACGAGATAAATGCAAGAGGACATCATCCCGAGAAGGGACTTGATGGACCTCACCCTGGCCACCTCCGTGGCCAGTAGACGCTGCACCTTGCCTAGGATGGCCTTTGTCCTTTCCTCTGATGGCGAGGCCAGACGCGCCACTGTGTCGAGCTTGGCTCCCAGAAACAGTGCGACTTGAGAGGGGACCAGATGGGACTTGGGGAAGTTGATGGAGTACCCCAGGTCCGTGAGCAGCTGGACGGTCTTCGCTGTGTGTTCTACGGCGAGCTCCCTTGTCCTTGTGCGGATGAGCCAATCGTTCAGGTAGGGGTAGACGTGGATCCCCTGCAGGCGCAGCCACGCCGCCACTGGAGCGAGGCACTTGGTGAAAACCCTGGGTGCCGACTTCAATCCGAACGGGAGGGCCTTGAACTGGTAGTGCCGCCCTTGGACCACAAACCTGAGGAACTTCCGGTGTCCTTTTAGAATGGGAATGTGAAAGTATGCATCCTCCAAATCCAACGATGACCGGAAATCGCCCTCCTCAAGCTGTCCCAGCACGTGCTGGAGGGAGACCATCCGGAACTTCTGTGCCTTGATGTACTTGTTCAGTCGTCGCAGGTCCAGGGTGGGTCGCCACCCTCCTGTCTTCTTTTTCACAAGAAAGTACCTTGAGTATACTCTGGAGCCCTGGAGCCTCTTTGGGACAAGCTCAATGGCACCTTTCTTGAGCATCGCCCTTACCTCCAACAGTAGTTGAGGGACGTGGTTTTCCTTCCTGGCCACGGGAGGAATGTAGGGGCACTTTTTTAGAAATTCAAGGGCGTGCCCCTGGGCAAGGGCGTCCAGCACCCAACGGTCGGTGGAGATGGACTCCCACACGCTGACGAACTTCGCCAGACGGCCTCCCACCGGGGTGCGTCGGTGGGGGCCTGACGCCACGGTCGGTTCAATCTTGCTTGGAGGACGCCTTGCCACCTTGGCCTCCCTGGCGATGACGGCGGGATCCGCCCGACTTGCCTCGTCCTCTATAGGCTTCCTGCGATAAGGAGCGGGCCGCTTGGCGGTACGTAGAAGAGCTACCGCTGAATCCCTTGGAGGCACCCTGCTTGCCTCCGGAGCTCCGAAAGGACGGCCTTCATTGCTGGAGAACTCCTAGGGCCTAAGCTGTCTCTGTGTCTGCCTTGATGGCTTGGAGGGACTCATCCACTGTTTTCCCAAACAGGTTGTTCCCGTCGAACGGCATGTCCAAAACCTTGGCTTGTACGTCCTGGCAGAAATCCGTCGCCTTGAGCCAACCTCGTTGTCTGAGGCAAACGCTGTTGCCTAGCTGGCGGAAACCGGTGACGGCAATGTCCGTTGCCACTGTTATGGCGCGGTCCGACGCCACCTCACCTTCCTGCAAGATCTCCAGGGCCTCAGCCCTCTTGTCGTCCGGTAGGAAGTCCAACAGGGGGGCAATCTTGTACCATAACTCCCTGTCGTAGCGGGCCACGATCACGAGGGCGTTGGTCGCCTTAATCGTTGTTGCCGCCGACGAGATAACTCGTTTTCACATTGCATCCAGCTTCTTTCCTTCGCCGTCCGGCGGAGAAGTTGACATTGAGGATGATGCCCCCCCCGGCTTTCTTCTTGGCTGCCGCTGAGACGACCGAGTCAGGGGTCGGTTGCACCCTAAGGCACAAAGGGGCCGCGTCGGAGACCTGGTACTTCTTCTTGTACCGATCTCTCTTGGCAGGCGTCGTAGACGGGTTCTTGAGAAGGGTGAGACCCTCGTCCCAGATGTCATCAAACAGAGGCACGGCGAGGACTGTCTTCCTCTTGGCCTCGCGCCGTTGGTAAAGGAAACCTTCCTTCTTCTTCTCTTCGGGGCAGAGCTGAAAAAGCTCAGATGCCCTGGCGATCATAGCATGGAAAGACCCAATCTCGTCGGGTGGGGAGGCCCGGGCTGAAGGTGATGGGAGCTCCATCCCGTCGTCACCGCCGTCGTCATCTATACCCGTCATGGCCGTGTCCGTTCCCGTGTCATCCCCAGATACGGGGGACGTGGGCAAAGGTTGAGCAGGCCGCGAGGGCTGAAAAGGCGGGGCTGGATGGGTCTGTCTTCTCTGGTTTGGGGGACTTCCCGACGGGCCTGGCTCTGGCTCCTCCGTCGGGCCTGGTTCCGGCTCCTCCGTCGATGGTAGGGGCAATCTCGTCCTTATCTCCGAACATAAGGATTGTATTGCCAACAAAATGGCCACTGAGTTGTCCTGCGGCTCCGGAAGCGACGGGCGCGACGGTTGACTAGGAACCTCGCTGGCGTCGCCGTCGCTCTCGTTGTCCCCTTCGTTGGGATCCCTCCCCTGGGACCGGGCCTCTTTGACACCCTCGTCGAGGCCCTCCAAGACTTCATCCAGTTCCTCCTCGGAGGCTGTGTCCGTGTCCACAATGGCCACCGGCTCCCCCCCTCTTTTTCCGAAGGGGTCTTCACCGGGGTCTTCTCGATGGGCCTGAAAGAGGCTTCCCTCCGCGGCGGCAGAGAAACTCTGGGCCCCGAGGTCGCCTCCTCTGGTGTAGCCTCCCCAGTCTGCACCAGGGCCACCGCGACTTCCTTGATAGAGGCCTTAGCTGGGTGAATCAAGGCCTTCACCGCCTTCTGCGGGCCTGTGGCCGTCACCTTGGGGGGAGGGTCACTGCCTCGGTCCCCCTCGGCTGGATCCTTTGAGACCGACTGGGCCCTCTCCAGAAGCTTCGCCGGGTTCTTGGCTTTCCTCTTCCCTGAGCCAGAGCGTTGGCTCGTGGTTGATGGTGCTGGAGAGGATGTGCCCTGCCTGGCAGCCGAGGAGCCCGACCGTTCAGCGCACACGGTGCCCGCAGACTCGCGGTGCTTTGCCTTCTGTTGGGCCCCCGTCGCCAGGGCGCCCTCCCAGGACTTAGAAGACCGCTCAGACTTCTTCTTCTTCTTCTCACCTGACGGGCTCTTTCCTTCCAGCCAGTTGGAGAGACGAAGATGTCGATCCTTGATGGTCCGTTCCGACATGTTCGCGCAAAACGCACAGTCCTTCTCCATGTGCGTTTTATCCTCATGAAGGCAGAAGAGGCACTTTGAATGCTCGTCCTCTTTGAACACATTCTGCAGCTGGCATCCAGGGCAAACCCTGAACAGCTTTCCGGGCGTCGAGCTTCCTTTCTCCTGGGCCATGTCCGGGGTAGGCCACAGAAACTTCTGGACTCCTCCAAGAAGCGTGACTCGACGAAAACTTCACCCTTGAGGGGCGTAGAAAAATCCAAAACGGGTACCCGTTGATCGGATGTAGAAACGGTGGAGCTTGAGGCTCTATTTGACCGAAAAATGAGAAAATCTCTTTGAAAAAGTGCGAAAACGCAGCAAAAAAGATTGAGAGCTAAACACGAGGACTCCCAACACTTGAGCGTGCGGTAAAAATCTGAAGATGGCTGCCAGAGGCGGGGCTTAGGGAGAGGGCTGTCATTGGCTGGGGGCAGTATGACCCAGAGACCAGTGATTGGTTACTACTAAGGAAGAAAGATCAGAAACGAAACTGATACTGATTTTTTCTTTACCGAGGATTCCCAGCCTGACGACAGGGAATATTCATGAGCATGTGAATCCATGCCAGACTCCATGCTGGAGAATATTAATGAAGTGGAAAAGTGTGACACCCCCAGCCAAGGCGGATTGGGACAAAGACATGTTATGGACAAACGACACGGAAGAGCTTTATATAGATTCAGTGCTGCCCGCCTCCAGACCCAGAAATATCTGGGCCAGGTACAAGCAGTATCTATTAGATAAAGCCGAAACTGAAAGACCAGACTCGGACCATGCATAACTGTGTACAACATATTGTATGTAACTTTTGAACATGTATAAGTATGTGCTTTGCTTGTGTGTGCTAATAAACAGTTTAAAAAAAAAAAACAACCACGTCCGGGATAACTTTTGGCAAGCAAAGATGAGGAAGACAGGGGGATAGATTTTCAGGACAATTTCCACAAGAATCAGAAGCGACCCCTCAAGCAGAGAACCAGTGAAATGGTATTTGAAAAAAGGACAGCAGGGCAGAAATTGATACTTCCATCCCTGCCTAAATCTACACTTTTCTCCGGCCTAGTTGAGACATTGGGCACATTATCCGCAAGAAGCAGAAAGAATATTCACATTTCAGTGGTTTTCCAGCGGGACTGTGATACCTTACAAGTGGCCCACGGAACCTTCAGATGTAAAGAATCTAACATCAGCAAAGGGAATACCCACAGCCCTGCTGGATAGGATATGGAAGTAACCTGCACTGGGCAGCGTGGCCGGGCCCTCTTCAGAGCTACCCTGGAAACACTTTAAGGTTGCCACTCTGGAATAGGTACCGAAGGAGGAGATGGAAAAATATACATTGACACACCATTTCTTTTTTCTGGAAGGGAACTCAGTCAGTTGCCACCTAGGTGAATAGCCCTGTACAGTTTCATATGCATCATTTGTGCTAGCAGGGCTCCTGATGAGAGGGGGCGATCAGGGCCACTGCTGGTCAAAGCAGCCTTCAAGTCAGGATTCGGATTGTTGCCAGTTCACCAGACAGTCGCCATCTATTGGGCTTTGCTAGCGAAGGAGAGTGCTATTATGACTGTTACCTGCCAATTCCTTGAGCTAATTCTTGGGCAGTATTTCAGCATTGTAGTTCCATCTTGGAGTGGCAGTGCAAGCATGGAAGTGGCCTGATAGTGGTCCTAGATTATCTGGATCCGTTCCTATTTATGATTGAAGTTCTAGATTTCATTTGGAAGTGTAGCAGGGAGGCCAGAATGCTCATTAGTGTGTGATAAGTAAAGGAACCCACCATGTCCCTTTCCTTTCTACCAATAGTGTTAAACATATTGAAAGAAGAACACTAACAGCGGCTACAGTAACTGATTTTAGGCAAGTGGTTAGAGTCTGTCTCTATAGGAAAAAAGGCTTTACCGCAGCAATTACAGTCCTTGATTGGGCACCTTAACTTGCTTTTACAGCTGCTACTCGGATTATACCACTGAGTATATCATTACCTAGGCTAGTAAGGGCTACAATTGTGAGACCAGGTAAAGGGGTGCAAGGAGACCTGAAGGTGTGGGACAGGTTTTTAGTGAAATTCTTCAGGGTATGCAGTGGAAAGCCCCAAGAACAGAGCGGACCACAAACATTACAGAAATGCATCCTGGATTAAGATACTCTTTTTATGTGCCACATGTTGGCAGATTGGTTGAATGGAGATCGAATTAGCTGCTGACATTCATTTTCGGGAACAACTCCCTATCTGTGTCACAATAGAAATTGTGTGGAGCTTATAAAAACATATTTTTGGGATTGACAGCCAGTCCATTATCCAGGTGATGTATAAGCAACCTGCATTTTGTCCACATATACTGCTCATACACAGGGCATTGGATTTACATTGTCTGAAGAAGAATATTAACTTCTCCATGAGATTTGTGGAAGGTAGCAAGAATAGCTGCTGGTTCTTTGTCTTGTTATCAGCGGGACATGTCGACTAGAAGTAATGAACACTAGTTCCTTTCATCACTCTAGTACTGGGACGAGGAAGATGTCTGCAATGTACTGTGAAGATCAGGCATGTCCCTCTAACTACACTCAGCCAATTCTAATTAAGAACTCACACCTGCAACCTGTCAAGTGGTTTCAGGTGTATAAGAGGAGAGGAAGAGAGCAACGAGAGGATGACCAACAGGGCGGCCTGTGTTGGAGAGGCCAGCAGATGACCCAGAAGACTTGTGAGCCCAGGGCGAGTTGGGCCGGTGGATTTCCACTGGTGTGGGAGCCTCTGTGGTTGGGAGAATGAAGCTGGAGCTGCAGAGTAAGAAGAAAGAAGAAAGGACGCTGCCAGTGTCCGTGGAAGGGAATCTGCCGGCGAGTGCAGAGAAGCACCTGAAGTGCGAGCGGGGCTCACGAAGCTGAAGCAGAGTGACGTACCAACCAGAGCAGAACATCGAGGACCGGTGAGTGCAAGTGAAGGTCACTCGCAAACCCGCGCACTCATAGGTGCTACGTATAAGTAAAAAAAGTGCTGTATGAATCAAATTAGAATGCCTTTAAGGTACACACAAAACAATTAAAACTTCTAGGCAAGTATTGTCACATAACCACTATAACATACATATATGCATTCACTCTTGTGAGAAGATACAAAAGGATTTAATTCAAAACCAGTGAAATTAAGGTAAGTAATCATATACAGAACATAAAGTAGCAACACTTAAGAGCACCACTAACATAGTTCCCTAATACTTAGTAAGTCCAGCCCTGGGATGGTTTGGGGCCTAGTACCCTGAAATCATCAGTTCCAAAAGATTTACTTTTCAAGTAGGGTTATTATTTGATTGGACAATGTTAGTAGTGGCGATTCAGAGTCCCATAAGTTAAGAAAAGTTCAGATAAGTAGCTCTCAGTCCCACTACACTAAAGAAGGCTTATGAGGGATCCTAGAATAGGCCATCACCAATTTGGGTCAGGCAAGAGAGTGGTAGGACCAGGAAGCCTCAGAATCCATTGGGGCAATGTACTTCAGTGTTTGGTCCAGGCAGGGGAGGCCCAGTGATCGTGGATGCAGAGGTCGATTCTGGACACAGGATTTAGTTTTGGCTGGATACAGTAATGTACCTTGGTTCCAGGCACTGTCCAGCTGATCACCCTTGTGGCCAAATGAAAAAGACTTCTGCAAAGCTGGCAACCTCTCAAGACCGTCTGGGAGTGAATTAGACGGGATTCAACGGGCGTCATCATGGCCAAGCGGTAACAGGTGATCTTCGGTTGGCGAACAAAGGAGCATGCCCTGCACGGCTTCTGTTGGGACCAGAAGGATGAAACCAGCAGACATCTTCTAGCACAAGTTGATGATCCTCCAAGTTCCAAGTATGTGCTCAGAACAGCGATGATTGAAGTGAAGTATCCCAGGAGAGTGGTCCACAGACATTTGCATAGGCTCAGCAGGAACGGATCCTCAAGCAGGGGTTGAGACTGGTTGTTCCCACCAGTCCAGGGTTCAAAGCACTGATGAGGGCCTTATTGAGATCAGAACAGAGGAGCAGTGCTTCAGTGGGATGGCACTGGAGTTGATGCTGGTCAACTGCAACAATTGCCCACTGGTCGTCAGCAGAATGCACTTCTTTGAAGGAGCCTTGGCTGCAACAATGTGCTATCGAATGGCTATCGAATGGCTGCAGGAGTCCTCCTTTTATCCAAGATCTGGACTGGTAGCACCTCCATATCCACAGAGGGTAAGGATTTGCATGATTCAAACTAGCAGTGGCTATTTTTTTTATTCTTTCTTTTATTTGATTTAGCTGAAATTAATCAACCTTTCAAAAATGTTTACGAAAAAAGATATATGCATAAAATATTGCCATATATGTGGCAACAAAATAAAACACAAGATAAAACAAGTTAAACATACAATGTGAATACAAAATAAGAATAAAGGGTATCAATCCTTGTATACATTGTATGCACCATATATTGTTAAATTCATTTTAAACTGATTGAGTGATCACTGATAACAGTAGTAACCAATTAACGGTCAGTTCATCAAAGATTCCAGTTTTAAAATTATAAAAAAATTAACAGTGGCAATTTGAATTGGCATATATGAGGAAGAAAGAATCACAGCCCAACATTGATCACCTTCCAGACCTCCCAGATATGTGCAATGGCAGGAAAATGTGTCTCTCTCTAAGACTTCTCAATGATACACATTCTGTTACCAGGTGTGATAGAGTTTCCTGTGTCTCTGCTATTAGGCAGAAGCGGCAAAAATTGTGATGTAAAGGTAGCAACTTTCGCCTTGCTTGAACATCCTTTGTGAGCCACAGATTAAAGCGTAAGCGCAGAATTCCAGAGCAATATATCACCAAAGGGGCTCTCACCAGATACGGCGGAAGAGTGCGCACTTTTTTGGGTGGAAATCTGCAAGCATCACCTTCTTGATATTGCAAGCATATTTCTCTTGTTTTGATCCAATCTAACTTGTGGATCTTGGCTTTGGCTTTATCAGGATTGGTGACTAACAGATCGATCTAGAAATTTGTCTCTGCCAGGATTTGATCAATTTTGCCCAACCATGAAGTCACAAAGGAATGTTTCGCAGAAAATACATAATTTGACAAGGTTTTTAGAATGACGTTCTGGTCTGTGGACATGAGACATTTTCTGAAAAGTGCGCATAGACGCCAGTGATAAAGCGCTTGGAGAGAAACCAGCCCCAGCTCACATCTAACCCAGGCACATTGCGGTAGATGTAAAATCTGTTTCCAATATTTGGCCTCCCATTTATCAAATTGGAAGCAAGTCTTGATTGATAATGTTTCAAGCACATACAAAAGGCATGGGACTGTCTTCATGGTCCAGAAGAACCATGCTGGTTTAATGGAAAATTTACTGTATTTATACATAATGATTTTTGCCTGGAAGATGGCTGTGGCTAGTTTTACTTCCACTTGCTCCATGTGACTACTAGCATCACCAATACCTTCAAAGAACATGCCAAGGTAAATATACTGTGGCACGACAGTCAGTGGGATTCTATTAATGGACCACAAAAAGGATGAAGGCCCAGATCTTTTTGGCGAATAGGTCACGATCTGAGTTTTACCTATATTTATTTGGAGTTCATTTTGTTGTATGTACAGCTGTAAGGCTGATAGTAGGTTTTGTAGTCCTACCTGCGTTTTTGATATTAGGACCAGGTCGTCCGCATACATAAGTGTTTTTATTGGTTGGTTATTAAGTTTTGGCGAGTCTGAGATCACCTTTTCAAAGGTTTGCCTGGCATCATGAATAAAGTAGTTAAACACTGCAGAAGCCAATAAGCACCCTTGCGCCAGACCTCGTGCTGTCTGGATCTCATACGACAGTGAACCATCCAAAGACAATCTAATTCGGATGGAGGTGTTAGAGTGCAAAGCTTGAATAACCTCAAACAGCGTGAGGGGGACACTGGTCTCTGCTCAGCTTTAGCAGCAGAATGGAGCGGGAGACTGAGTCAAACACCGCATGTAGATCTACGAATGCGATAAAGAGGGCTTGTTTTGTTGACTGGCATTGGGATTTGATGGCATGCAAACAAAAGCAAGTTGATGTTAGTGGCCATACCAGCAACAAAGCCTGTCTGTTGGGGATCTCGCATATGGTGTTTCAAAGTACACGCATTAAAATCTCTCAGGATAAGTTTTGTCAAGATTTATCCTGAGGCATCTAATAATGCGATTGGGCGGTAATTGCTAGGTAGACTACGGTCCCCCTTCTTGAAGAGTGGAATAATTATGGAAGTCTTCCATGATAAAGGAACCGTTTGCGATCTTAAGACTTCTCGAAATAGTGTATCTAGGATCTGGGCCCATGCAGCTGGATTAGAATTAAGGATTGTATTATTTAGGCCATCAGGCCCAGCCGCCCTAGATGTACTAGCTTTCAAAATCAGGTATTTTATGACATCTGGGGAGAAGTCTACTCGCCAAGGCGTCACTGAATGTTCAGTTGGTGGCAGTTTGGAGTATCGCTCATCGGCGTACAGATCAGAATAATGTTTGATCCAATCTTGCTCCTTGACACCATTGATCTGGGCATCGACTTGCGTGCAACATGAATGATTTTTTAATAACTGCCACATGTTAGCTGAGTTTTTATTCAGCATGGTGCCTGCCATGGCTTCGCTATCAGTCTGGAACATTAGAGATTTTCTATTCCTCAGCCAATTTTTATAGCAACATTTTGCAGAGTTAATTTCTTGCCAACAGGAACCTGAATTGCTCTGCAAGAGTGGCTTTTTTAGTTGCCTATTTTCAGCACGTTTGACACGGATCTCATGATCTTAAATATGGTTATGTTGAATACGGTTTTTATGTGGAATGGTGATGGTATTGGTGAATGGCTTCAATAGATCAGAATATTGCAATGGTTGACAAATTGAAATGTGTTTTTCGATTGAATTCTGAAATGAAGCAAGTTTGTTTTGGTTCAGCCGTAGCCTTGTTCTTGATTTGATGACCAGCTCTTGATTGTAGGCATAATGCTTTGAATAAGATGAATTCCAAAGAATTTCTAAAGATAGAAGCCTATGATCACTATGATCAATATCAGAAATGACCAATTTTTGAATACGATGTAACACTTGTGCATCCACATAGATATAATCAATGATGCTGGTGCTCGTCCCCCTGTGCCAGGTGTAATGAGGTGGAATGTCACCTGAGACAGCCCCATTAACCATAAAGAAATTACGGTCTTCCATGTAGGAGGTCCAGGTGATCACCTCTTTAGTTGCACGTTTTTTTATGCCAGCAATCGAGGTTTAAATCACCCATGATGATGGTTTGGGTGATGTGTGGATGCGTGTGTATCATTTCAAGGATTCTGGTTAAGCCAGTATAAAAGGCTTCGTCAACCATGGCTGCTGGATTGCGGTACACATTCACCAGGGCTATTGATTGAGTTTGATAGGTAATATTAACAAGCTGGATATAAGCACTCTCTGATGCCAAGGGTGAGATTGTAAGGCCTAATGATGTATTTATTGCCACTTAGAGACCAGATGATGGTCTACCTTTGCCAAGAATTGCTGGAAGCAAAATTGAGTCATAGCTATCCGATAACGGAGAGGAGGCCAGCCATGTCTCTTGTAGCACTATATTATGGTATACGCAAGGAAGATTTTCAATGGAAGTTTTTAAATGTGAATGGCCTCGGGTATTCCAACTTGCAATTTTTAGAACTGAGATTCCCTCCTGAATTGATGGTTAATTATTTGAATATTCAAGAGTTGGGGCCCATCGATCAGATGTTGACTGGGAACCCAGATAAATATTGGGTTTTGGAATTTCTTGTTGTGGCCTGGTGGCTATGCGATTAAGAATCCCATTGCAAATAAATGCAATATGGATTGCTAGGTGGTATTCATGACCACTCCAGAAGGGATCCATAGCCTGACCACTGAGCACGAGGTATCAGAGATAAACTTGGTTTGCTCAATATCAGTTGTAGTTATGTCCTCGAGTTCCACAACGTCACTAAAGATGTTCAAGACACTGCGCCTATTAAGATCAAAGGTTGGAAATTGCCCATCCCTACACTTCATAATAAGGGTATGGCACGGTGAGTTCCAGGGATGTGCATGTCTCGAGGGATTCTGAAGAAGAGACTTGTTTGGTGGAATTTTGGGGTGCTCATCCCTTGCACTCATCCTGTCACCATAACTCCTGGAGCAGTCTTTCGTCTTTGTTGATTGATGTGTGGGAACAATTGTTTCTTGATCCGACCAGGAGCTGCACCCTGAGCCAGGATGTGAACGTGTGGGCTCTAGGGCCTTCATTTATGCACTGGTTTGATGTATATTTGCCTTGGACACCCGTTTGGCCAGGTACTGATCTACCATATGTTTTAGGGCTGCAATTGACTCCTGATTTTGATCCTGACCTACTAAAGAGGACACTTGTTCAGGAATGTCAAAGGTGACTACTTTCTTGGTCAATTTGGTTTGAGGAGGGAGATTTCTATGGTCCTTCTCCTGCTCAATAGAGTAAATAAGATCATTGAGAGGAGAGTAAAAAATGGGATGCATATCTTTGTTTGTCGCATTAGGAATCGGAATGTCATGACTTTGGTTGTTGATGGAATTAGGTATTCTCAAAGGCGCTAGTGGCTGTTGGTGTTGACTAGAGCACTTCGTGTGTGTAAGCTTGGATGAATTATACAATGCTTGAAAGAAAGCATTCAAAGTGATTTTTAAAGCTTTGGAGGCAGCCATGTTTTTAGACTTTTTCATGAGGATCCGCAGTCATTTCAATGGGTGCTTAGAGGTCTTTGATTTTTGGTTTGCTCCGCGCTTCATACTTGAACCCCAGCTTTGTGGTGTACACGCCTCCACAGGGCCGGTGATAGGTGTGCACAGAGTCGGTGACTCAGAGGACGACCATGACTCGTCCACAAGCTGCGGTACATTTGTATTAGGATTGGGCTCAATGTGGCAGATTATGCCGGCAATGGCTGGTATGTGGCATGTGGAGTCAGCAGGGGGGCCCAATGGGATCTCTACGATGAGCAAAAACGCTTGACTATTACAATCTGCAGCATGATCAGAGGTGTCAAGTGAAACTTTAGGCATAAAAGGAGCATGAGTCATGTCGGCAACAGCAGGGATTTGATTTGCATTTAGCCACTTCACTAACTCCTCGAATTGGGTCGATTTTCTGGACCATTTTATGCCCAAAGTTTCATATAGTTTCAAGAGACTCGTAATTGTGTTGTTAATTGCCACTAGGACCGGTAGCAACATATCAAGTTGGTGTGGAGTGGGGTCGCTCAAAGGTGGTCTAGGAGGTCTTGGAGCCGGCAGGATAAAGGAGTCTACTAAAGATTGAGCTTGTCACATAGTTGAATTTAGTGTGACAATCTTGGATTCCTGAATGTGCTCCTCGTCAACAATGGAGATTGGTGATTCGCACTGGCTTGCATAAATGGAGATGCCAGACGAATCATTGCTAAGAGCTGGAAATGAGATTGGCGATAGAGGGAAAACTGCTGCGGGCGCCACGCTGCTTCCCTTTACCGAATCTAGAATCGTGTTATCAGATAGTGGATGAGGGTTAACTCGATCACAAATTGTCACTGGAAGCATACATGGATTGTTTACTGTAGGCTTGTGCAGGTGTAATAAGGAAGTTGACGGAAACGCTAGGGCTGACGTCAGAATTGCCCAAGGAGCCTCTTTAGATTGAGTTATCGGCAAGTTTCGAGGGGTGCAGGATATTTTAGAAAATGTCGAGCACATGTGGGGGTAATTGTTTGGGCAGATTGAAAAATATGTGACCCTACAGTAGGTGCAATATTAAAGGGTGTCGTCAATTTATTACACGGTTGGCCAGGCATGGCAGTTTTCAACATGTATGCGGCATATGCCATATCCAAGATAGTTGGTCAAGAAGGTGCTTTGCCAAGAGTGATGATGGAACACTCAAGTACTGCACTGAAATTGCAACACAAACACAAAGAAAAAAGCAGCAACTAAGCGCAGCCTCCCTGCTTCGCGGCTAAGTGGCAAAGCAGTACTTAACCGGTACTTCCACGTGTCCTCAGGTTGCGTGAGCGAGGGGCGGGCCAGAAGGCGGGCTGCAAAAGGAAAAACAAGCAATCAGCAAAGTTGCTACAAGGAGTAGCAACGAGTCACTCAGTCACTCAGCCAAGTCCGGTGAATCACTAAGGAGCGTCCAACTGCGGGCCCAATGTCCAAAGTCACCTTTGTATCCGCTGATGTCAATTCGCAGGCAGGCAGAAAACAACAAAAGCAGAAGCAGCAGCCTTGCTCGCAGGCGAAGCAGTACTTTACCGGTACTTCCACATGTGCGCGCGTGCTGTGTGCATGCAAGCTTGTATTATAGGAAGTCCTCAGGTCGCGTGAGTGAGGGGCGGGCCAGAATGCAGGCTTTGTATCTGTTGATGTCAATCCACAGACAGGCAGGAAACAGCAAAAGCAGAAGCAGCAGCATTCCTCGCAAGCGAAGCGGTACTTAACCCGTACTTCCACGTGTATTCAGTTATGGATAGTCACTGGCCACACAATCTGCCCAGCAACAGACACTCAGGGGCACTCAAGAACCCACATCCGGCCAGACACACAGATCACCACATTGCCTGGAAAGTAGATGTTTTTCTCAGGAAAGGGCATTCTATATACAGCAATTCTGGACCCGAGATTTCAGGACTGCATGGCCAAAGGACAGGCAAAAGTCCTGAGGCACAGCTATTTTGAGTATATGGTACTCTTTATGGCATTATGTGGTTAAAATGCAAAAGTGCAGAAAAGTAAAGAAACAAGGTAGAGAAATATCCACTGCCACTAGCCCATCCTGGACACATTGCATTTGTATCTACAAAGTTAGAAAAGAAAAAGTTATATGGATACAAATTATCCTAACGACAAGTTGTATTACGGTAATGTGTGCCACTTTAAACATACCAGAAATTCATTAAGGCAGACATGGGACCTCATTACAAGTCTGGCGGTAACCCTACCGGCGGGTTGCTGCCGGACTTGCAATATTTACCGGTGCCTGGCTTTGCGAAATCACCAGGGGATTTCGACCCTGGTGTTCCGGTGCTTCTGTGAAATTCTCCGGGTAGGTGCCGTTCCGCCCGCCAGTTCTGACCCTGGCAGGCGGGATGACATCCGCCCGCATGCTCGTAGAGTGCCGGTCCGGTAAAAACGGTGCTGGTAGGCTTACCAGCACCATTGTTCCTGGACCGGCACACTCGTAATGAGGCCCATGGTCTCCCAGTACTGATAGTCTTTACTTCCCTTTTTTTTGCTCATTTATCAGTTTCCCAATAAAAATGAGCAAAAGCAGGGGAAGTAAAGCAGAAGGCTTAACTAACTCCACAAAGCCAGATCATAAATAAAAAAAAAAAGAAAGCGTGTCCCCTAGAAATCTACAGGAGAAAAGCAGCAAAAAGAAAATCTTACCTTACAGGATGCAATGGCAATTGGGGAAGAAAGAGCCCGTCCTGTGACAGCATTTAGAAACCACCTGCAGGTGAGACCTGCTCAAATATATATTAATTTAGTAGTATTTTGAAATGTCTCACTGGTTTGGTCCCAGCCATGTGAACAATAGGATAGGAGCATCACCTGAGATGGGGTGTGAGGGCTATAAAGAAAGACGAATGCTGCTGCCGTTCAGCCTGTTTTAAGTGTTGTTTTCCGCTTATGGTCAAACAAGTGAACCCTCATTGGCTGTAGCTAAGCAACCCAGCTGTCTCAAGGAGGGAGCTGGTCTTCCTCAATAGGGCCCTGGCAAACTCTTTTTCTTTCTTTGTTCTTTCTTTATTCTATATCAGTAGTCAGTTTGGACTCAACACCTTGGCTCCATGGAAAGTTAAGAAATTGGTCTATAGCAGCCAGGAGTGAAATTTGTTTTTCATCAGTAATAAGGCATGCTTCACCAGGGTTGACAGCTGTGCTTTTAATGCAGGCGTAGTAGTATGTGGTATCATTTCTTTGATAACCCTGACTAGCCTTGGACCTAGAGCCAAGCGAGAACATTTTGGCTCATCAAGTACTTGCCAGTGGTCTTCATTGGTCCAAGAAAAGTAGTGAAAACGGCACGAATGCTTGGGGTTATAACTTGGGCCTTAGAGGCTAATGGCAAGCCTGCCTTCTATGTTATCTGTTTTGCCCATGGATTAGTCCTGTATGGCTGCCTCGCCAGTGTACAGGCAACCACTGCTTCTCTTTAGCTCTGATCCCTGCTAAAGTGGGCCTTCATGGAAGGGTGCGCGCGCAGCATGCCGAGGGTAGCAGGAATGCAAGAAAACAAGACCTAAGAGCTACAAATGTAAAACCAGCAGTATTTTTCCTTCCCGTATGTAGTACCCAGAATGTCCCAAATGTGCCCCAGAAAGCATAGAACTAGCTAACCTGATATTGTGCTGTAGAGTTCAGCTAATTACAAGATATTACATCCATTTCTGTAAATAGTCTTATGTAACTGCCAACTTTTCAGACAAAAACAGTGTGAGTAGGTTGGGTGCCTAAATACACATTTTATGAATATGAGCCAAGGCAGATGAAGCAGTTGGCAGCGCCTACCTTGGAGTTCTGATGTGTGCCATCTACACTAACATTCGCTGCTGCCCCTTAGACCCCCGAGTCCCCTTAAAATGTATAAATATGGAAGGAATGAAAGAAGGCACATAAAGGGCAGCACATATGTCAGTAAAAGCAGAGGACATGTTGCAAATGTAATACAGTACCTTTGCCTGCCCTATTAGTTAACCTGAATATGCAGCGACACTACAGTGAATTGGGCAGAGGTATCCGGATACTACACCGTAGACCTATAGGACGTGCCTGGGGCACTAACCGCATTCCCATTTCCTCAAGTAAGACAGTCTTCTTTCCTGGTGGGGGCAGGGGGCAACGATTTGAGGTGGTCCTGCTTTTGGAACTGAAAGTCTCTATTGCAGTGTGCCAAGTCATCACACCATGAAGCCTGCTTGTTTACCTTCACTGCAAAATAAGATGGGCATTGCCCACTGGTTCCATCTGGGTACATTAAAGCGTGCCATTGTGTTTCACAGCGCGCCATGATTAGAACCAACACGACAGCGTGAGACGGTTCGGAGGTATTTATAAACCTGGAACACTATTTCTCAACCAAGAATAGAGTTCTCGTTCAATGTATCACATTTTCCTTGTCATCCTTTCAGAGAAATAAAACGTTCAGTTTGCAAATTGGCAAACGTGCTTGTGTATTCCGATATAGCGCCACTCTGCTTGTGAATTGTTAATTTATTTAAGTAGGGCTATGCTGGAAGCTGGCTATTGGACAAGTCGCTGCCTTGGCATGGCTACTCACTTGGAACTGGGAGATGTGAACGTTCCAGGCCTTGGCTTCCGCGTTGGTTGGGATCAGTACTGCGTCATACAGCTGACTGGTGCCCACCAGCTGACAGTGAAATGAGTATTCTGCGGGAGACGAGGCGTACGGGATGCGGAACAGTGCGCCTGGGAGGCGGGCATCCTGAAGAATCTGAACAGAGTCCAGCGTGAACCAGTTCCGGGCGGAGCCAGGGTAGAATTGGTTGGACATGGCAAACCTGAGGGTCAAACACACGAACATTACGTATTTATTTTTACAGAGGGAAAAACGAACTCAACAGAAAATCCCAAGTTTCCGAAAACAGAGCAACTCTTCCTTTTCATAAGAACAAGCCAAAAGTCCAAGGATGTCTGCTTTGCTGTTTTTTTTATTTTTTTATTTTTTATTTATTGTGTTAAAATTGTACAACCATTTTTTAGAAATGCATTCCAGATTAATACTCAAAACAATAAAACCAGCAATTAAAATAAACAGCACCCAAAGATATTAAAATAACTCATTTGAAGAGAGAAAAGAAGTAGAAGAAGGAAAATAAAAAATGAAATCAAGGGAAAGAAAACTCAAAATCAGAACTAATCAGAATCAAATCAAAAGTCACCTAACATGGCCTGTCTCAAAGGGGATTTCAGCAAGGTATGGGGCGAGTGCAATTACCTGTTTAGTTCTATGTCCCTGTATTAACACATTTCACCAAACTAGGGAGGCCCCTCAAGGGCTTAGTGTTTTTTTTTCTGTACAGAGGGCAAGCTTCATCAGCGGTTTTCTTCAGGTGGGTAGTCTCTCCCCAACCCTAGAACTTGCAGGCAGGCGGCAGGAATCAATGTTCCCTGAGTGGTGCCCTGAACTGCGATATCCCTGTGGCCCCCCTCCCCAGGCCCGGCCACCCTCCCCTGTTGGAAACCATGTGCAGGGGGAGAGCTTCACACACGCAGTCCAACCAGAGCCCGGGCTATGTTTTTTAGTCAATTTCCGGAGGCGTGGGCAGACTTTTGCACCCCCTTTGCAGGCCTGTCACTGCAAATGAGCTCATGGACAGCATGGGATTTTTGGACTGATGTTAGCCCCTCCCCCAGTTGGGTTCAGTTGGAAACTACATATATTAGCATTGCCAGGTTCCCAGATATTTCGATATACATAGAAGAGCTTGCACCTGCAACAGGCCCCTCCACTCTCATATGAATGAGGGACTGCAAGAGGAGAATGCGTCGGTGCTGAGCCCCTCACTTTCTGCTGTCAGATCTCTCCATGAATCAGGCCCAGTGCTTCTGACAGCTCCATCCCTGAGAACAAGGCGGTATTCGAATTCAGCCCACAGACATAATAGAATATCTGTCAAGACTTTTATTCGTCAAATTGCAGAAGTATCAGAGCCCATGTGCAGACGGAAACAGTAAACCAAGTTATTTTGAATGTATTGTACCTTATTTCTAGGGTATTGATTTCTTTTGTCAAGTTGTAGTATTTTAATGAAAACCTGAAATAGACAGAACATAGAAAATAATATTAGCATCAAAGAAACGCGAAGTTCTTCATTTGATCGTACATACATAACCCTTGGCGTACATTTGAGACATTTAAACTGAAGTGATTATATTTTGTTTCTTGATAAACAGTTTTATATTTAATGTTCCTTATGCCACAATTCAAATTTTGATCACCAACGTGCCTAATCATTTCAAATTTGAAACCTTTGCACACCATGTTTGAACAATTGTAACTGAATAATCGCAATAAAAAACAGAAAGGCATTAACATACTCATAATATAGCTAACAGTCTTGAAAATGCAGGTCTTGTTCTGGCTACTGATGAATTATGCAGCCTGAGGGACAACACGAAGTGAGCACGATAAGCCGGTAAGTACAAAAGGAAAGAAAGTGATTCCTGCAATTACATACGGCGCAGATGCTATGCCGTCTCTTCCGAAATCACTTTAGACTGTTCTGGAAAGCCTGTTTTGGCAATCAATTCTGAACTTACCAAAATCCACGCCAATGGTTCTGATTAGACGTGAACTGTCTTTAACGTCACTTGAGGCAATCGTCGTTCGAATCAGCATAATGCTATATAGAAAAATCATTGACCCATCCAGCCTACCAATTTTTACAATGGAAAAGATCGAGATGATCTCTGCCCACTGCAAAATGGTGTCCCTATGGGAAAATGGATGCAAAGCAAACTTGGTGAAAAGTGGCAGTTCTATTGAAGAACTTCTTCAGAACCCAATAAAAACAAAGAAATGTCTAGATGAGACCGATTGGATCGCAACTTTAGAAAAAGCTGCAAACTATAAACTGACATTGCACCTGTCACCAACGGCGAGAAAGCTAAACGATCTTCAAACCTTCTTAAAAAGGCACCCGAAAAGAAAACTGCGAACAACCCTTCTACGGGCTCGGCTTAACCTATTGCCAGCAAACGAGATATTGAACATAAGAGGAATCTCAGCGTCCAACAGCTGTCGCTTTTGTGACTCACAATCGACTGCTGAAACAATTCAGCACCTCCTATTATCCTGCCCAGGAACAAGGCAGTATAGAACTCCATACTTGACCCACCACTTGGACAAGGGACAAATAGCAGAAGAAGAACTTTGGTGGACTCGTTTAATAGGAGGAGCCAGTTCATCATGGGCAATAGCTGCGGCCAAAATTCTGGATCAGATCTTCGCTGATAATTAACGAACTTCAGACTCGAGGTTAAGAACCTAGCATGAACTAGGTGACCATGGACTTATTTGTTTAGCTTTCTTTTTCTTAAAACAAATCTTTGCTTAGAAATCCTTGACTTCTTTTACTGTCTTCTTGTATTCTAGCTTTTATTGCTCACCTCAGTGATTATAATCTCGTAAATAAAAAAAATAAAAAATAAAAATAAAAATAAAGATGTACTTTATTGCTTCAAGTTACAGCAAAAGGTCAAGCAGGAACATAAGGAGAGTACATTCTTCAGGTCCAAGCTCCCATGCTGAAGTGCCCAGCAACGGTCACTCTCAGAACTCCCAGCCACTTGCATTCCACATTCCATCAGGCATTCACAAAGCAGCTCCTTGCACACAAACATGCAAGATACTACACACTTCCTTCCCTAACAGAACACAAGAACCAACCTAACACAACCACTCAGAACCAACAGGTTAACCTTACAGATGACAAAACACAACAGGAAAGCTCACACTCCAAAGGGAAATCTATACTCCCTTATTCCATGGCCTGCCACACCAGGCCCTTTGTCTGCCACACCCAAGCACGGACTACCCACAAGAGGGTATAAACCACTTCACACGAGAAGCAACCTTACCTACACCCACCACCATCCAAACAAAACATAACCTCCTTACGCCCTGCCTGCTACACCAGGGCCTTAGGTCTGCCACCCCTCAGCGCAACCCCGCTCAACTACACAGGGCAACCAGTCACACAAACAAAATCCTGTCATGCCACCACCAATCACCTACTAAATATTCTGGTAGCACAACCACCAGCACCACAGGCCCTACAAACCAACCACAAGCACCCACAAGCACCCACAAGCACCACAACCAAAAGCACTCAAAACCACATCCACATCCCCCAGGAACAAATAAAAAGGAAGAACAAAGAAAAATCATTCACTAGACAAAGAACACATTAAACAAACCTAACTGCATGAGAGCACCATGTCAGAACCCACGTACGTGGTTGACTAGTCCAAGAACGTGGAAACCACACTTCCCACCCAGACACAGGTTAGTCACTCCTATGCCCAAGTGACACTCCAGTATACTTACAATTGTCTTTAAAATCGTGTTAAAACATCAAAACTCCAACTTCAACTGCATTTCCTCACTTCCTGCACAAAAGTGCACTGTCTACCACCAGACATTAAACGACTCCTTGAAGCACACAACTCCACAACACTTCTAACATCCTGCACCACTGTGCACTAAACCTCCCTGATGTTAATTAACTACTATGACAACTAATTTCTGTACAACCTCAAACTTCCTGCACAACAGTGCACTAATGTCTGTCCCCTGACATTAACTAACTCCAAGCACAACTAGTGCACTACTACTTCAAGCTTCCTGCACGACTGTGCACTAATGTCAACTCCCTGACATTAACAACCTTCTAGCACAACTAGTGCTTCCCAAACAACTCCTACTCACAACGTGCATTTCAAACTACCACTCCTCCACACCGCGTGCACAACTGCCAGAACATTCAACACACTCCACTGCTACAACCTCAGCACAACATTTCAACACTTCAATCATGCAAGTACAGAGAGAAAGTAAACAAAAGCCCCCAGAGGGTAGTGGTGATCAGGCACTACCCACAAATAACTTCTGAATATAATATACATTCCCTGGCAGATATTAAACGCATTCTGCTAATGGTGAAACATACATGCTCGTGGTGAACCCATTACTCCCCAACAACACCCCCCATTCCTCATGGGGTACTAACTTCACCCAAACCCCTTATATATGCCCACAGTATACTACATCCTAAAATGCTAACAGTGTCCATCTCTACACTCGAAGATATGCAAAAGATCCTTCTTGATGTACTAATTACACCCTCACATGTTACCATCATGTATTTACCCATACTATACATGCTCATATTGTAAACAATTGTACACCCTAACACTTGACATACTGATGAAATTCATATACAAATTCCAAATTCTAAATTCTAAATACATTGGTATGAATGTAATTTGCAGACCCAGCTAAACAAACTGCAATGAGCTCTTCTCAATTGAATTCAATGCTTTACATCATTGCATTTCTTGAGTTCACTACTGTGGTTCCTGCACCACACGCTATAAACATACACCCCTTTAAACAACTATGCCACTCACTTCACCATAATCTGCACTCCTATCATCTTCAGGCACTAACCTAATCATACACTGCTAACCCAACGCATGCAGCAAATGTTTTACAAACATTATTTTCACACATGTACAGATTTCCCTTTCCAATTAACTCTTTCTCTTCGGCTCCACTGCTGGACAATCGTTGCTGGCAAAACCTTGAACAGCAGTAAACCTTTGTCCCCTAATAAGAGGCAATAAACGACCAGCAAAGATATTAAGTACCACTTCCCTGTGCTGCCGCGATAGATAAACACAGAACCACACATTAGTAATTGTAATTTAAACATTTCCAGTATTGTCTCGACTCCTCTAGAGCTGCCAAAAACATATCAATAAAGTACGTAATTTCAATCTTCATAAAAGACTCAGCAGCCCCTGTACACATTAAAAGTATTTTGTACATTTATTTTCTACGATCCGACATACACATCGAGTCTGGCAGATAGCTTGATTTCTCCTCCTCAAGAGACCACGACCCGCTCAGTCCAATGAGAAAAACAAATCCAGCTCTCAGCTCAACACGCGCTGGATGTTTAGAAGTCCTTTCCTCAAAACCACTTTAGATGCTTGATGGGGGAAATAATGGCACTGGCCCCCTGCGTTCCAGCAACGGCAGAGCTACAACGCAGAGCAAACGGCCAAGCGTGTGTCTACAATGGGCCCCTCTGGCCCTCTCCAATATCACCAGAAGCCGAATTTTCCCACCTCGATCTCAGTTCCAGATTATCAGTCCCACCAGTCTTCTCTACATGAGCCACACAGCGGTCATGTTCCATAGAGTCACTCCATTCTCTGCGATGGACACATTCCAGTCCCTGCACCTCACAGGACACTCCCCATGGCATCATCGTTCTCTGTGGTGTAGCACCGTCATCCAGCACCACATGGACCATCCAGGGCCAACACCCCCATGCCTGCACCGAAAAGGGGACAAACTCCTTCTGGCTCCCAAGCAGTCAACAGGTACTTTTTCCGTCTTCACATCTTCAAATCTCTGATCCCCAGGATGGCGCCTCTGCATCACATGGCACCACAAACTAACTGCCAGGACATTCACCTGCTGCTCCTTCTTGGACTTGGAACAGCAATGCATAAATCTAATCCAGTTCATTTATCAGCACTGCCACTCTCCTTCCTGGCACTTCACCTCCAAAGGCACAGACACCCAGAACCTGCCAACTGACTTTCCTTTAACTCCTTCCACATTACCCCCCTCATGGGCTTATCCTTGGAACATCTCTCGTTGCCAAAATGAGGTATTCAGGCATGGGAGACAACCCGAAGGGACCACGCTGAGCCAGTAAGAGCGAAAGGAAAGATGTACTTTATTACTTCAAGTTACAGCAGAAGGTCAGGCAGGAACATAAGGAGAGTACATCCTGCAGGTCCAAGCTCCCAAGCTTAAGTGGCTAGCAACAGCCACTCTCAGAACTCCCAGCCACTTGCATTCCACATTCCACAAGCATTCACAAAGCAGCACCTCACACACAAACATGCAAGATACTACAGATGCTAGCAGCAGCTGTGTTGTAAACCACATTTATATTGGGCAAGACCTTTGTTGATCCATCAGCCTGTGGCAGATTGTGCCAAAACTGGGATCAACAGGACTCGACCCAGCCATTCCACCCATGATAGTGCCTCCCCATTGAAAGTAATCCTCACTTTGAACAAGGCCAAGCTTCTATACCAGGCCATCTCATACAGAGTGCTCCTTTCAACAGAATTAAAGCTCATAATTCCCAGGGGCACTATCGGAGGAGCACCCCAAAGTCTGATTTGGCAACAGGCAATGGCATCAATGTAAGAGCAGGGGTAGTTGATGGGGACTACAGAAGGATGGTGTTGTGATGATAACTCTTTAGTTAATATAATAATAAAGCACATCAGGTCATGCATCCTTATCTTTCTTTATTCATAATATAACTGAACTTCACAGCATCCCCATTCCAGAACCCTTTCTTATCATTCTAATGTTCTATGTTCTACCTATACTAATGTCTGTGATAACAGTACATAACAACCCCCCCCTTACTTATCATCTAAATGCTTATCGAGCTATCAACTATTACATTTGTTCAATTAGCCTTGCTGGTTTGCGAACCACTCTTTGATATCTGCTTCTCATGTTCAAGTCCCAGGACTCATCACCAATGTTCATGTCCCTTGATTCAGTACAAGAGACTTTACTTCCATCATTCACTCCACTCAAATTCATATCCCCGTTACTACTTTCTCTCCCTTCACTTTGGATATACCCCGCACTACAACCAAACAACTCCCCTTCTTCCGCATATAACCATGTTAGACCAATGTCCGTGTCAGAGCTATTCAACTCATCCCTTTTACCCCCTTTCTCTTCACATTCATCTTGTACAATTCTTTTAAAAAAGGATACATTTCTGGTTGTTTCACCATCACTACCAGTCGCCGTGACTATAGATCCCTTTATATTTTTGACCTTTTACAGCGTCGGCCGATATTTAGAGTCTGTTTTCTTTCGCTGCTTCTGTTTGACTACCACCACATCACCATCCTGTAATTCTATCTCTGCAGCCTTCCTTTTAGGATCCACCCATCCTTTGGTCTTCAATCGTTTCATTTGATCTCTCTCTCTGATTTCGTTGTCCTCTTCAGCCTTATAGTCCTCCACTCTAGGAAGTCTAATTCGTGGCTTGTATTTGATCATCAATTCTGATGGAGAGTGTCCTGTCATTTCATGGGGAGTGTTTTTGTAGCTTCTTAACATCTGTGAAACCGCTTGTGGAAACGACATATTGTCCACAACGGCCTTTTGTCTAGTCCATTTTAAGGTACTCATGAATCTTTCCGCCATCCCATTTGCTTGTGGTCACAAAGGTGTTATTTTCTGATGTTTGAATACCATGTGCGCTGCAAATTTACTAAATTCATGACCTTGAAAATGTGCTCCATTGTCCGTTTTGACTGTCTGCGGTATTCCCCACTCACTGAAGAGTTCATCCAATATCACCACTACATGATGAAACGCTGTGGATTGAACTTGTTTTACCAATGGAAACCCTCCTTCTTCTAGTGGTCCAAAGAAATCCAGAGCCACTCTATCCCACGGTCCTGTAGGCAGCGGCACTATTTGAACGGGTGTTGGCTGAGTATTAGGAGTTGTTATTTGACAGGCAAAACAATTTTGCAGGGTATCTCCTACAATCATATCCATACATGGAAACCATACTTGATTTCTCAGAATTTTTGTTGTGTTCACTACCCCTCTATGCCCTTCATGAGCCAACATCACTAAGGTTTTCCTCAAACTCTTCGGCGCTATGAGTCTGCTCCCTCTTAGCAGTATCCCTTCTTTTGTTGCGGACAGTTCACTGCTCATTTTCGCTAACTTCCTCAAATCCTTCATATCTCCCTCTTCCAAACCCTTTTCCTGGTCAATGCAATGCCATTTCCCAGTCCATGTGAGTCTAACTGCTACTTTTATCATAGGATCAGTTTGACTTCTGTCCATGAATGCCTCCTTCGTTATTGCAATGGGCAATGCATTTAATGATACATACGACACATACTCTTCCGCTTCCATCTGCATTTCCTGATCTACCATGTTCACTGGGTGTCTTGACAAATAATCGGCTGGATTTGCATCTTTCCCTGGCCTATGTACGATCTTGTAATCATATTCCTGTAATCGCATACCCCAACGCTCAATTCTGGGGGGTATCTTGACTCTTGGATTCCCGAATAGTGAAATTAATGCTTGATGGTCTGTCACAAGTACGACAGGCTTTCCAATTATAAAGTGGTTGAATTTTTCGCAGGCCCACACAGCGGCGAGACTCTCCCTCTCTGCCTGTGAGTAGGCCTGCTCAATGTCGCTTAGAGCTCGACTAGCATAAGCAACAACATTCATTTGTTTGTCTTCTGATGTCTCATTTGGATTTGTTTGTGCTAGAATCGCACCTAATCCCACTGGACTAGCATCAGCAATCACTTCAGTGTCCCATTTTGGATTAAAGTATGCTAATTGTCTATCATTTGCCTGCTCACTCTTTATGTTCTTGAAGCTCTCTTCACAGCCTTCACTCCACATAAATGCCACTTCTTTCTTCAGTAACTGCTTCAACGGATCAATAAGTGTAGCGTATTCCGGCAAATATCTTGCACAATATCCTACCATTTCAAGCAAAGATCTCAGTTCTGTTACATCTCTTGGAGGTTTCAAGTCCAATATCACTCCCACCTTCTCCGGATCTGCCTTCATGCCATCCTCCGAGAATATGTGCCCAAAGATTTTTAGAGTTCCTTTATTTATTTCACACTTCTGAGCATTCAAGGTTAGTCCACTCTCCTGTAATAATCTGCACACTTGTCTCAAAGCATCATCATGCTGAGCCTGATCCGTCCCGTGTACAAGAATATCATCGCTATAGTTAAACGCATTCTGTACTGGTGCTATCACTTTTCTGATGGCTTCCTGGAAAATTTCAGCTGCCGAAGAGACTCTGAAGCTAAGTCTCTTGTATCTGAATAAACCCTAAGATTACTGAAAGTAGTTACTGGTCGAGATTCATGATCAATCACCAATTGATGGTAACTTTGGTTCAGATCTACTGGCTTGATTCAAGCGAATGATCATGTCTTCTATATTCGGACCTGGATGTCTCTCCCTCAATATGGCCGTATTGGGCATCCTCATATCCACACACAGTTGAAGCCACCCATCAGCCTTGGGAACTACCACCAATGGAGAGACCCATGGAGTCGGGCCGTTCTCAACCCTTTCAATGATGTCATTATCTCTCAATTGTTTCAGTTCCTGTGATACTCTTTTCTGTAAATGAAAACCTATGCGCCTCGGGTGTTGTGGGACAGGTTGAATTGATCTATCAATGTGTAGATGTATACTGTTGGTTTTCAATTTTCCAATTCCTTGAAACAATTTTGGGAATTCCACCTTCAGCCTTTCTAGATCCACTTTTCCTGTGAACATGAATCTTATGGTCTGGGACTCTGAAGGAACACCTTGTATCTTCTCAGATTGATTGTATCTTACATGAATAAGTCCTAAATTAGTTGCAGTTTTGCAACTGATGAGGCACCTGCCAACAACAGGGCTTTTAATTATATGGGTTTATAGTCATAATGTCGACAACAAAAATGTCGACAGTCAAAAAGTCGAAAAAAAAATGTCGAAAAAATAATGTTGAAAAAAAAATGTCGACTTTTTTTTTCAATGCATTTTTTTTTTCGAAATGGGGGGGTTCCCCCCCCCCAGCCCCCCTTTTTTTTAATTTTTTTTTAATTTTTCCCTTTTTTTTTACTCCCGAACCCCTAAAATAAATATATAATTAAAAAAAACGAAAGTCGACATTTTTTTTTCGACATTATGACTCCCCACCAATTATATGTATATTGGTTGGTATGCATTTTCCCATGTGGATTAAATTGCATCGAAATAGTCCTTTGTTCAGCAATGGCTGTTCCGCTCCCCATTGGAAGACTGCAGCTTTTGAGGCATGTAGAGGATATTTTCCAGCTATCTTTCTATACATTTCCTCACTCATGACATTGACTGTAGCTCCAGTGTCTTCTAGGAAAGGTATATCTTCTCCATTCAGATTTACTACCACTCTTATTGCATTCTTTCCACTTTCTTTGTCACCTATTAACCTTACATATTCTCTGCTGTACCTGTCATATTCATATTCCTGTTGACAATCAATTGGTGGTACTTCTTCTTCATATGATGCAGGTGACATCGGTGGATTTTCATATGGGTCTTCATATCTTACTCCTTCCTGATTTTGGGATTCATTATTTGTTGCCATTCTCTGTCTCAAGTCTTGCGTATTTCGATCCGTTCCTTCAATTTGTAAGTCATCCATGGCTCTAACAAACCCTGGTCGGGATGTTTGTGGATTCAGTCTCGGCCCGGGATAAGGCATGTATCTCTTTCTGCAGGGTTTCCTCCTCCTACAACTTTTTGGTTATCATATCTTCTGTTTGGCATTATCTGTGAGTTATAGTTATTGGGCGGTGTGCTCCTTCTTTCTCTGCATATTGTTTGGAAATGGTTCTCCTGCTCGCATTGTAAACATAGCTGACCCATCGCGGGGCAGGGCCCTTTGTGAGGAAACTCAAAGCTAGACCTGTAGCATTGTCTTTCTTCCATGCCCCTGCGCATCAGACTCGGTGATCCCACGCCAGGATATCTCCTCTGCCATTGGATATTTCTATTCATAACGGCGATAGTGTCCATCTTCTTTGGGTTTTCTATGTTGGCCGCTTGTGCGTCTACCCTCTCATATACTCTGGCAAGTTCCAATACTTCCTTCATGGATAGAGGTTTCTTCAACAGGTGCTTCCTAAATTGCGACGACAAGCATCCTTCAATAACTCTCAACTGTATTGCTTCATCATCATTGAAGTTGGTAAATTCACAGAATGTGGTCTTCTTTTGCAATCTCAATACGAATTGAGCTATTGTTTTGTGAGGGCTTTGCGTGCACTGATTGAAAACATATCTTTCATAATCTCTATTGAGAGGGATTATTATCTGTGCATTGACTGCAGCCACCAATAGCGGATAAGTCATTCTCTCTTGAGGTGGAATTGTCTTGATAATGCTTTTTATTTCTTTCCCTACCAAGTTTGTGAAAAGGTCCATTTTATTTGGCGCATTTTGATCCCCTACAGCCCTCAGGAATTCCTCAAATTCCTCAATCCACTCTTGCCATGTATGGCCTTCTGTCTCTTGCGGTTCCAGAGCGAAAGGATTTGGCCTTCTCAAGTAATTTAGTGGATTCGTTGACATTAGCGTGCTTGCTGACATCTAGGGCATGATTTGTTGTTCATTTCCATCCCCCGCTGAATGTGTGCTTTCAATTGACATTTTCGTGCGATTACCTTAGTTTATTTGTCTTAAGAAATATTTATAAATATATTCTTTCCTGCTCCTTGACTTTACTGCTGAACTCACTTTCTTGTTAAACTATGCACATGTACTCCCACTCTATATGTTGTTATTTCACCTTCGTTTGGATGGCTTTTATTTATTTTATGAACCTCTTCTATTTTGTATTTCCCTTTTGGGAATCCTCAACATGTGTCACTTTTCACTTTCCACTTGTTTTGTTTTGATTGCGCCTCCTTCCGATTTGCAATTCCAATTTGTAATTTTTTATCCCTCCGACGCTTCTGTGTGTTTAAATGTCTGTTTACTTTGCTTTGAAACTTCTCTGTGCCGACCAATTTGCAACAGGGAGAGTGCACTTCAAGATGGCGGCACGTATTCTTACGTCCGCGGGTCCTTTCCTCTTATTTTTCTTTGCTACTTCCTCATTACGGCACGTACGCCCACGCGCACAGGTCCATTCGTCTATGCTTTTACCTCTCACAATCAGGCACGCGCATTCAGGTACATTGTTTCAATATTCGAATAATGCTTTTCCCAATTATTTCATTCGGTCATGTAACAACTATGTTTTCATCATTTCACCACTGGAGGTCACATCCAATCCATTGTCAATCCTCCTACCTCAAGTCTCGATCGCCTCTACAAACTGCAGTTCATTCGTACTTTGCGTTTTGTTTTGTTGTGCCTTTTTACTTCCCGACGTCCTTGTTTATGCTTATTTCGGCCCCGTTTGTCCTTCGGGTGATTCTTCCACTTAAATCGGGTTTATCCTCGTCGCCATTGTTGTGATGATAACTCTTTAGTTAATATAATAATAAAGCACATCAGGTCATGCATCCTTTTCTTTCTTTATTCATAATATAACTGAACTTCACAGCATCCCCATTCCAGAACCCTTTCTTATCATTCTAATGTTCTATGTTCTACCTATACTAATGTGTGTGATAACAGCACATAACAGATGGTTAGAATGCTCCACATGTATTACTCCACCCATCCCTATCCCTTAGAGCAAGGAGATCGTCAAGGAATGGCTCCTCCCTAACACCTTAGTCCACACACCCTTCAATTCCCATGTAACCTGTGACTGGGTGATTTGCTCCCCTGTATCCTCCACTGGTTGCTTGTAGATCACTTGCTACCAATTTGCCTGCCCTCCCCCATTGCTAGCTCCCCGCTCGGATGTATCTGTGCTTCCATCACTGTGTAATTTCCCCCTAATGCTTTTAAAGTGCTTCATTGCTTCCCTAAACTAGGTCTGTCCTCAATGAATACCCTAATAATAACAACAATTAAAGTAGATGCTATTGCCAAGGTCATCTGCAATCGCATATGTATATATCCTCTTTCCGTCTCCCCACCTGTACCCTGATCCCATTTCATTCTTTGTCATCTTCCAAATAGCATTTGTTTCACTTTTTGTTTTCAGCTAGCCCTTGTTACTATGGGAATAACCGCAGCAACCTCTCGCATCGAAGAAACATTTCTAAAAAGTCCCTCTACTGCAAAGCACCATGGGAGATATAGCTATAATTTTGGGAGAAGGAGGCACCTCCTTCTCCATCAAATATTTTTAACACTACTGGACGCAATAACCCAGACCCCTCCCGGAAATCGAGTTGATGCTTTGTGCCCAAGTTGTTTCGTACCTGATCCAATTCCGTCCAGCTGCTTTTGCTGGGCACTCTGCAGACATTTTGACTTTTTCTCTGTGGAAAAATTAATGGGGAGTAGGCCGAAACAGTCAGGGGGAGGGAGGCCCCATGAAAACCCTTCCCCAATGAAGCTAGGCGAGAGAGGCTTTGGGTCAACCCACCCCATACCTGAAGCCCTACTTCCTCCACGTACTGAGGGGGAACTCAGGTCATCTCCTTACTTCGCCTCTGCTCAGCGGGGTGATCTTATGCTGCGGGCTGCCTTTCAGCAAGAAATACCCTAAAAATAAGGAGTGTATAAGCAGTGTTTCTTCTTCGTAGAGAAACAATGGTTTTATATACTGAGAGGAGGTGAATGCAAAGGGAAATGGTACCACCTAGTACCAATTACTAGTTCCCATTGTGGAAGTGATTGGCGCTTTACTTTTGGTCTGCGGACTTACATGATACTTGGATGGTGCAGAACATCAGCCATCATAGCAATGACATAGTAGCCGCAGCCATGCTAAAGGGTGGCAGTGGTGTGAACTAAACACTTGTTGGTTGACAACGGCATGGATGCCCATAAGGCTGTGCGATGATAAATAATACTCTGTCTGATGACCAGGTATTGCGATCTACATGCCCGCATGAGGTCATGAAGGCGAGATTAGCTGCCTGAGAACTGGAATAATGACCACATGACCATTGAGACTGCAGATGTAGTACCATCCGGTTTAATGCAATGCTCTCTGAGTGGTGTGATGATCTGCGCACCTGAGTGAGTCGAGCGGTATTACATTGAGCGTGGTTGGTCACGTACAGTCATGACCCTAGAATGTACTGTTAGTGGGTCAATTTTTTATGTAACAGACTAAATGTATCATACTGATTTTCTGCATGATGTTCATTGTGTATAAATATACTGAGGTTTGCGACTCGAGGGTCGCAATTTCTGGACAGTGATACCGTGCCAGTTTCTCGACCAATTTGGGCGCAGCTGTATGGAAATAAACATTGTCTTTACCTTTGCTGCCTTTGTCCCTGTTGGATTATTGGTGACAAGCCACAGGTCTCTGTATTTGGTGCTGTCATACCTTGAATTCTGCATGCCCAGCTGCAATGATAATGGGAGTAGTGGGCCGCTCACTTGTGCTTACAAAAGGCATGTGTGCTGGTTGAAACCACTAAAGGGATTTCCAGGGAGAGCTACCGGTGAAGTTTGACGTTTCTCCTTGGGCTGCGTGAAAATCACAACTATTTAAATATATGGCAGTGTGACTAGAAACAGGACATAAAAGAAGTGTAGATAAGAAAAATTATAAATAAGATTTAAAATTGAACAAGTTACAGTGGGAAATATGAAACACAACACAGGGAACCGGAAAATAATGCAGGAGATGCAAAACAGCGTAGCACTGTCTACCACCAGACATTAAACGACTCCTTGAAGCACACAACTCCACAACACTTCTAACATCCTGCACCACTGTGCACTAAACCTCCCTGACATTAATTAACTACTATGACAACTAATGTCTGTACAACCTCAAACTTCCTGCACAATAGTGCACTAATGTCTGCCCCCTGACATTAACTAACTCCAAGCACAACTAGTGCACTACTACTTCAAGCTTCCTGCACGACTGTGCACTAATGTCAACTCCCTGACATTAACAAACGTCTAGCACAACTAGTGCTTCCCAAACAACTCCTACTCACAACGTGCATTTCAAACTACCACTCCTCCACACCGCGTGCACAACTGCCAGAACATTCAACACACTCCACTGCTACAACCTCAGCACAACATTTCAACACTTCAATCATGCAAGTACATAGAGAAAGTAAACAAAAGCCCCCAGAGGGTATTGGTGATCAGGCACTACCCACAAATAACTTCTGAATATAATATACATTCCCTGGCAGATATTAAACGCATTCTGCTAATGGTGAAACATACATGCTCGTGGTGAACCCATTACTCCCCAACAACACCCCCCATTCCTCATGGGGTACTAACTTCACCCAAACCCCTTATATATGCCCACAGTATACTACATCCTAAAATGCTAACAGTGTCCATCTCTACACTCGAAGATATGCAAAAGATCCTTCTTGATGTACTAATTACACCCTCACATGTTACCATCATGTATTTACCCATACTATACATGCTCATATTGTAAACAATTGTACACCCTAACACTTGACATACTGATGAAATTCATATACAAATTCCAAATTCTAAATTCTAAATACATTGGTATGAATGTAATTTGCAGACCCAGCTAAACAAACTGCAATGAGCTCTTCTCAATTGAATTCAATGATTTACATCATTGCATTTCTTGAGTTCACTACTGCGGTTCCTGCATCACACGCTATAAACATACACCCCTTTAAACAACTATGCCACTCACTTCACCATAATCTGCACTCCTATCATCTTCAGGCACTAACCTAATCATACACTGCTAACCCAACGCATGCAGCAAATGTTTTACAAACATTATTTTCACACATGTACAGATTTCCCTTTCCAATTAACTCTTTCTCTTCGGCTCCACTGCTGGACAATCGTTGCTGGCAAAACCTTGAACAGCAGTAAACCTTTGTCCCCTAATAAGAGGCAATAAACGACCAGCAAAGATATTAAGTACCACTTCCCTGTGCTGCCGCGATAGATAAACACAGAACCACACATTAGTAATTGTAATTTAAACATTTCCAGTATTGTCTCGACTCCTCTAGAGCTGTCAAACACATATCAATAAAGTACCTAATTTCAATCTTCATAAAAGACTCAGCAGCCCCTGTACACATTAAAAGTATTTTGTACATTTATTTTCTACGATCCGACATACACATCGAGTCTGGCAGATAGCTTGATTTCTCCTCCTCAAGAGACCACGACCCGCTCAGTCCAATGAGAAAAACAAATCCAGCTCTCAGCTCAACACGCGCTGGATGTTTAGAAGTCCTTTCCTCAAAACCACTTTAGATGCTTGATGGGGGAAATAATGGCACTGGCCCCCTGCGTTCCAGCAACGGCAGAGCTAGAACGCAGAGCAAACGGTCAAGCGTGTGTCTACAATGGGCCCCTCTGGCCCTCTCCAATATCACCAGAAGCCGAATTTTCCCACCTCGATCTCAGTTCCAGACTATCAGTCCCACCAGTCTTCTCTACATGAGCCACACAGCGGTCATGTTCCATAGAGTCACTCCATTCTCTGCGATGGACACATTCCAGTCCCTGCACCTCACAGGACACTCCCCATGGCATCATCGTTCTCTGTGGTGTAGCACCGTCATCCAGCACCACATGGACCATCCAGGGCCAACACCCCCATGCCTGCACCGAAAAGGGGACAAACTCCTTCTGGCTCCCAAGCAGTCAACAGGTACTTTTTCCGTCTTCACATCTTCAAATCTCTGATCCCTAGGATGGCGCCTCTGCATCACATGGCACCACAAACTAACTGCCAGGACATTCACCTGCTGCTTCTTCTTGGACTTGGAACAGCAATGCATAAATCTAATCCAGTACATTTATCAGCACTGCCACTCTCCTTCCTGGCACTTCACCTCCAAAGGCACAGACACCCAGAACCTGCCAACTGACTTTCCTTTAACTCCTTCCACATTACCCCCCTCATGGGCTTATCCTTGAAACATCTCTCGTTGCCAAAATGAGGTATTCAGGCATGGGAGACAACCCGAAGGGACCACACTGAGCCAGTAAGAGCGAAAGGAAAGATGTACTTTATTACTTCAAGTTACAGCAGAAGGTCAGGCAGGAACATAAGGAGAGTACATCCTGCCGGTCCAAGCTCCCACGCTTAAGTGGCTAGCAACAGCCACTCTCAGAACTCCCAGCCAGTTGCATTCCACATTCCACAGGCATTCACAAAGCAGCACCTCACACACAAACATGCAAGATACTACAGATGCTAGCAGCAGCTGTGTTGTAAACCACATTTATATTGGGCAAGACCTTTGTTGATCCATCAGCCTGTGGCAGATTGTGCCAAAACTGGGATCAACAGGACTCGACCCAGCCATTCCACCCACGATAGTGCCTCCCCATTGAAAGTAATCCTCACTTTGAACAAGGCCAAGCTTCTATACCAGGCCATCCCATACAGAGTGCTCCTTTCAACAGAATTAAAGCTCATAATTCCCAGGGGCACTATTGGAGGAGCACCCCAAAGTGTGAGTTGGCAACAGGCAATGGCATCAATGTAAGAGCAGGGGTAGTTCATGGGGACTACAGAAGGATGGTGTTGTGATGATAACTCTTTAGTTAATATAATAATAAAGCACATCAGGTCATGCATCCTTATCTTTCTTTATTCATAATATAACTGAACTTCACAGCATCCCCATTCCAGAACCCTTTTCTTATCATTCTAATGTTATATGTTCTACCTATACTAATGTGTGTGATAACAGCACATAACAGATGGTTAGAATGCTCCACATGTATTCCTCCACCCATCCCTATCCCTTAGAGCAAGGAGATCGTCAAGGAATGGCTCCTCCCTAACACCTTAGTCCACACACCCTTCAATTCCCATGTAACCTGTGACTGGGTGATTTGCTCCCCTGTATCCTCCACTGGTTGCTTGTAGATCACTTGCTACCAATTTGCCTGCCCTCCCCCATTGCTAGCTCCCCGCTCGGATGTATCTGTGCTTCTATCACTGTGTAATTTCCCCCTAATGCTTTTAAAGTGCTTCATTGCTTCCCTAAACTAGGTCTGTCCTCAATGAATACCCTAATAATAACAACAATTAAAGTAGATGCTATTGCCAAGGTCATCTGCAATCGCATATGTATATATCCTCTTTCCGTCTCCCCACCTGTACCCTGATCCCATTTCATTCTTTGTCATCTTCCAAATAGCATTTGTTTCACTTTTTTTTTTCAGCTAGCCCTTGTTACTATGGGAATAACCGCATCAACCTCTCGGATCGAAGAAACATTTCTGAAAAGTCCCTCTGCTGCAAAGCACCATGGGAGATATAGCTATAATTTTGGGAGAAGGAGGCACCTCCTTCTCCATCAAATATTTTTAACACTACTGGACGCAATAACCCAGACCCCTCCCGGAAATCGAGTTGATGCTTTGTGCCCAAGTTGTTTCGTACCTGATCCAATTCCGTCCAGCTGCTTTTGCTGGGCACTCTGCAGACATTTTGACTTTTTCTCTGTGGAAAAATGAATGGGGAGTAGGCCGAAACAGTCAGGGGGAGGGAGGCCCCATGAAAACCCTTCCCCAATGAAGCTAGGCGAGAGAGGCTTTGGGTCAACCCACCCCATACCTGAAGCCCTACTTCCTCCACGTACTGAGGGGGAACTCAGGTCATCTCCTTACTTCGCCTCTGCTCAGCAGGGTGATCTTATGCTGCGGGCTGCCTTTCAGCAAGAAATACCCTAAAAATAAGGAGTGTATAAGCAGTGTTTCTTCTTCGTAGAGAAACAATGGTTTTATATACTGAGAGGAGGTGAATGCAAAGGAAAATGGCACCACCTAGTACCAATTACTAGTTCCCATTGTGGAAGTGATTGGCGCTTTACTTTTGGTGTGCAGACTTACATGATCCTTGGATGGTGCAGTGTAAGAGGATTCAATTCAACACTACAGCTAAGTCAATGCCTAGTCTGGGATACTGAATGGAAACCCTTATTGATATATCTTTATGTCCAGTTCATGCGTTCTGGATGACTACCCCTATATAACACCCCTCTCTTGGAATCCCCCTGACCCCACTGAGCCAAGAAGTAGTTCTGTTTTGCAAGTTAAAAGGTTTATTTGAGAATTTAAACAATATAGATATATATCACACTTTATAATAAATTAATAATTGGATATCACACTTAATCTGATCAGTAATCAATAATGGATAGTCTGGCACTAGCACACTTGTGAATAGGAACAGAAGAATAAGGTGGTAGAGAATGCTTTATATAAGTTCAGATGGATGTAATGTTGAATGAAATGCAATATAGAAAATACTCAATATGATTTCAACAAAACAATGTAATCACTTTTCTCTGGCAATCCCCTCCCCCCTTTTATGCAATGCAAGGAAATGGAAGGGAAGCACACAGTTCTCAGAAATGCAATCAAATGTAATTCAGTTCACCCCATCAACTTAGACTACAGAAGTTTACAACACAGGCCCAAAATGCTTTTATATGTGCTGGCAATGAAGTGAAAAATATGCTAAAATGCTTTTAATTCCCTCTAGAGGTTCAGGGTGAGTGGTATCTAGTTAATATTGGCCCAGGCTCACTCTAGCAATGATTCAGGGATGGTTCTTAAGAGGCAAACAAATCTTTAGCAAGGAAAGCAAAAAAAACTGCTGTTTTCACATGTGGAGAAATTTGCAAATCGTGGCAAATTCGCGAGTGCGTTTTTCGCGATTGCGGCAAACGTATCGGGGGTAGGAATGCGGTTCTAGGTTCGTAGTAAAGCCACGATTCTAAGCTTTCAGAGGAAAGTTAAGTCTCTAGGACAAACGGTTACGGAGTTATGAACGATTTTGTGAAGGTTGTTTTTCAGATTTGAAATTTTAAAGTTCAAAAAGACAAGTGACAGCTTTGCAAATGACAGGTGACAACTTCTAGGAGGCAGTTCTGGTTAGATTAAAATAGATTGAATTATATTATTTTAACTAAGAGATTGGTTCTGCACAGTCCTGCTAGGTACTCACAATATATTTAGAAATAGAATGGGCCTCGCCACGGATCTGGTCAGGTTTTAGACTGGACTCTGGTCTGGTCTCGGCACTTCACAGTGATCTGGGTCAGCTCTGCTATGCTGGTCTGGTCTGGGTCTCTGGTTCTGGATATTGATAGATTTGAAGTCTGGATCTTTCTGCACAGCTTTCTCTAGAGATTGATGGAGGTAAAGTATGTATTTTCCCGGCAGAGCGTCCCGCAGCAAATGGATTTGAAGGTCCCTATCTGTCCTGACTGTCTGCTTTTATGTGTTTTGAAAATGGGTGTGTGTGCAGCATCACTAGGCTCTACCCCTCTCCACTTGTCATTGGCCACTTCATCCTCTTCCCCTTGATTGGGGGAATGAAATGAAGTGTCATCATGATGAGGTCTGTTTATGGTACAGAGAACCCACCCCTGTCAAATTACACACAATCTATATTTTGACCCAAAAGACATATTTGCACAGGTACACATTTGTTTAAAATTACATGCACCCATCACATATCACAGGAGGTATACCCTGTCCAAATCTGCTCTTCCTGGGAGCTTGCATTCAGAAATGGCAACATATTTCACTTTTTGGTCAAGTTACCAATATCAGATTCTTACTCAAATTTACCCAAATGTGTGCAAGGCATGCAGGCATTAATTGATGATGTATCAGACTTTTCACATGCATACATTTTAAGTAATACCCTCTTAACTGCTAGTTTGCCCCCAGATCATGCCACCGGTTCTAAAAACCTCTTAAAATGTGGGCAGAAAAATCACAAGAATTATGGTATCATTTAAATAATTATGACAAGTCCGTACTATGAGTTATTCATCTTTTTCTAAGACCATATTCTGGCTACAGGGGTGTGTCTTTTCAGGTCACATGGTACAGAAACCAGTCTTTCCACTTTCTGCCAGGCTCAGCCTCTGTCTCCAGTTTCTCCCCCTCCCAGTTTCTGCCAAGAGGAAGCCATTTTTATTACCCCTGCAATAAACCATCTGCCTGGGCCCTGGAAGGCCCATTGTTCAAGAGGAAGCCATTTATGGCCACTTCAATAAACCCTCGGCCTGGGTCCTATGTTTAGTCTCTAGCAGTCCCTTGATAATCCAATCAGAGAAGTGTCATATCCCTTTTGGTGGGAGCAGCAAAAGGGCAGCTAGGCCTGGGAACACAGCTGTTGTGCAAGTCTCATCTCGTGTCGGGGGTAGCTGGTGGGCAGAATTCAGTTCCTTAAGCCAGGTTTCAGATAAAATGTCACTTTTGTTCCCCAGTTTAAGTCAAGACAATTTTTTACATATGCAGCTAGGATGCTGATTCTAAATTTAAACTATGATATTTAAACAATTGCAACCTATGTGACACTCAAAGTAGGTCACTCATTTCTTTTAAACATTTAGATTTTTAGTGTCTTTCAGTCCAAATTTACTTAAACTGCTGAAATCCACAGCTCAGCCAGTCTTGTTATAAACCTTCAAGTCACTTCAGAATATAACTTTAGATTGTATCCACCTCTCAGTAAGTCTTTCTTTGGCCTGCCTTGGGTTCATTTATTCAGTTTTACACAAAAAAGAAAAAAGTCTGGTGTTGTTTTAAACCACCGGCTTTCTGATAGTGGTGAGTACTGGTAATGCACCCATTTTTGGGATTTAAGAAAATGAATTCCCCACAATTCTAGGTTGCTTTTGGCAATCAGCATTGCCATTCCCAATGGTTTCAGACTACTGTGTGGGTAGTCCAATGGTGGTTTTAGGCAGTGCCCTTCTGTGCCCATATCATCGGCAAAAATGAGTGGCAGCCTATTCTTCATGCATTTCCCTGTGCATTTTCTGGGAAGCTCTGGCCATCATGATGTTTTCCATGTCAGTACTGCACAGTTTTGAGGTAGGGCTTGGATGCGTGGATAAAAACATCCCACAAGCCCCCCTCTTGCGATGGCCATTCTGTTTCACTGATGGGACTCGCAAGACCTGGGATGTTTCCTCATCTTTTTCCAATAGATGGCACAGTTCAGCATCTTTTCCTCCATCCGGTCGGATCGATCGGTTCTCCTCGCCGGTCCTGATGGGAATATTGGGCGGTACCCTGGGCCCCCCGCGTCTCTGCTCCCCGTCTCCGGATCGTCCTCCTTGGCCCGTCTCCCGGTTTTCTTTCTCCTAGGACGACAAAGGAAGAGCGGCAATACCTATTCATAGACATTTTTCCCCCACCATTGATATAGTGGGCTGGCATATAAATTTGTAGTCAAAACATATGAACATGCACATTTCTTTTTGCATTCAAAAACGACAACACCCACATTGGGAAACTCAGAATTTGATAGGCGATATGTAGGATATTTTAAGTTAGAACTGAATTAATCTGAGACAGTACCCTCTAGGATTCCAGAGGATTCCTCCAGTTGTTGCAGAGTGTGCCTGGGATGGCAACACTTCAACTGGTTTATTTGGACCCACTTGTCTTCCCCCTCTGCCAAACCGCCTTTGGGGATGCGGATCTTATAGGCCACAGGGGAGATTTTGTCTATAATCTCAAAGGGTCCCTTCCATGTAGGCAAACATTTTCGCTGTTTGGCCTGGTTCCTTTGGAAATTGTATAGATAGACCCGGTCCCCCACCTGATATTCCTTCCTGGAAGTCTTCAGGTCATAGTGGGTCTTCATGCTATCAGCTGATCTTTCTAGATTCCGCTGAGCATAAGCAAAAGCATGTTGAAGGTGTTTCCTTAAATTCTCCACATACTAATGAGTTGTGGAGGCATTTATCAGTGTCTGCTCTTGGGTCCTGTAGAGCAAATGCTGAGGAAGCACCATCTTGCGCCCAGTCATCAACTCAAATGGTGACATTTTGGTTGCAGATGAAGGGGTAGATCTGATGGCCATTAGGACTAGAGGTAATCGGATATCCCAACTTGGCCCAGAATCTGCCACAAACTTTTTTAGTATGCTCACAATGGTTCGGTTATATCTCTGTACTGCCCCAGAAGAAGCTGGCCGGTAAGCAATATGCAACTTCCTTTTGACCCCCAGTATCTCCCACATCTTTGTCATTACTTCACTGGTGAAGTGGCTACCCCTGTCTGACTCAATCCTTTGAGGTAGACCGAAACAGGAAAAGATGTGGTTAATCATCAGGGCAGCTGCAGTTTCTGCCTTGCAATTTGGGGCTGGGAGACATTCCACCCACTTGGTAAACAAGCATGTCACAGTCAACATGTACTTATTCCCCCTAGCAGAGCGAATCACGGGGCCTACAAAGTCGATTTGTAAATCTGACCATGGCAGTGTCATCCCCCTCTTTTGGAGAGGCGCACGGTGCGTGAGGGATGATGGCTGAAATTGTGCACACACAAGACACCCCTTCAAGTATTGGTCGAGGTCCTGCCCCATGTGTGGCCAGTATGCAACCTCTCTTAAGATTTCCAATGTTGTGTGAAACCCCCTATGACCGGCGGTGGCCGCATCATGGGCGTGACTTAACATCAGGCTTCGGAATGAGGTAGGAACCACCCACTGATCGTGGCCAGCTTTGGATTTCCTTACCAGCAAACCGTCTTGGATTCGGAACATTTTTGGACATTTCATCAACACTCTTAGGTCCTCTTTCCCAATGTAATCGGTATCCGTCAGGGGAAAGTTCTCAGGGTCCTCAAGGTGCTGGTAAAATCTACCAATTATTGGATCCCCCTTCTGAGCGGTAATCAAATCAGCATCAGGGGTCTCCTTGCTCCATTGTGCAATTGAAAGGTCATTGTGAGCATTTGTCTGGGACCTAGTGATAGCAGTGACCTGGATTTTCCCCAACAGGGACTCAATCTCAATTAGATCCCCTTGGATGGCCCCGGTTTTGGCCAGCTGATCAGCTAAGTCATTTCCAGTTTTGTCTGGTCCCTCTACTTTGCAATGACCCTTGATCTTTTTCCAATAGATGGTCATCTCATTCGAGGTGACCAGATCATCAATGTTTTGGATCAACTTCCCATGTTTCAAGGGTTTGTTATTAGCACATAACATGCCTCTGGTTTTCCAATTATTTTTATTTATTTGCATTTGTTAAGCGCACTTGCAGCCCATGAGGCATCGAGGCGCTGTTACAGAGGAAACACAGATTTAAGATTACATTCGGGTGCAGGAGGCTCTTAGTTACAAGTTAGCAGGCATAAAGGCAGAAACAGGTTAAAGTCACACAAAGAGTCTGGTTTTGATAGCCTTATGAAAGGCAAGGTGGGACTCGATGAGTCTGAGGTGAGGTGGCAGGGCGTTCCAGTGCGTGGCTGCAAGGGTGGGGAAACTGGAGCCACCAGCACGCACTTTCCGAGAGGTAGGCCTGACAATGGTGTTGGCGTAGAAAGATCTAAGCGGTCTTGTGGCGGAGTGCCTGGTGATTCTGTTCGTCAGGTAGGGGGGGGCAAGCTCGTGAATGCATTTGTGGGTGATGGCAAGAGTTTTAAAGACAATTCTTTCTTTAACATTAACAATTAACCAGGTGCTCCACGAACCCGTTCCGTACATAATCCGAATCTGTGATTGTGACCAGTTCGTGGAGTTGATGCTGGACAGCAGTGAGGATGGCCTGATGCACAGCCATCAATTCTGCCACCTGACTACTTCGGGGACCAATTTTGTATCCAGCGGAGGGTTCTGGGAACTCATTCACCCATGCATTCCCTACGCCGGCCACCAGTTCTTTCTCCCTGTTGTTGTCAACATGGTAAGAGCATCCATCCACATAGACAGTGGGCATTCCCTCACACTTGTCCTCTTCAAAGACTTTGTGGGGTTAATTAAGGTATGCCTCCATGTTGTCCTTTATTTTTAGACTTTCGTCCTCGAGACAGTTTTCTCTGGCACAATCATGCAAGTCAGCCAGACCTTGCGCGAGGGGACTCTTCTTGTTTTGGCCATATCTGACCTCCACAGGAAAGCCTTGCATTGACAGAATCCAGGAAGTAATTCAGGAATTACTCACATTTCCGGCCCGGATTCTGTCACTTTGGAGATATTGCAGAGGCTGGTGTGGAGTCTCCACTATGATGTGTTCCCCATGGATAAACGGGCGGTAATTCTTCAATGCCCACACCGTTGCCAGGAGTGACTTCTCACAATCGTTGAATTTTTCCTCCACAGAGGATAAAGTTTTGCTCGCATAGGAGATTACTTTATTGACCTTGTCATGCTTTTGGTATAATACTGCCGTCAAGCACGTATTAGAGAATCCCGTCTCCAGGAAGAACTCCTTGTTTCTGACAGGGTAAGCTAGGCAAGGCGCTTGTGAGAGGCTTCTTTTGAGTTGTCTTACTGCCTCGGATTGTTCTGGACCCCATTCCCACTTGACCCCCCCCCTTCAAGAGATGAATCAGGGGTCTGGTGATCTCTGCGTAGCCCTCAATGAACTTTCTGCTGTAATTAGTCAGTCCAAGGAGGCTCCTTAGTTCCCGCAGAGTTGTGGGGTCTTTCAATTTTTGGAGGGCTTCCACTTTCTTTTCCTGGGGACAGAGACCCTGAGGAGTAATCCCATGCCCCAAGAAATTAACACGGGTTCGACACCACTGTTCTTTCTGAAAGGAAAGTTTTGCTCCGGCGGCCCTCAACTGGGTCAGAACATAACGGATCTCCGCTATGTGTTCCTCCACAGATGAACTTTTGATGAGGACATCATCTACATAAGCCAGGTTACCCCTCGCACCCAGGTCGGGCATGGCCTTATGTAGGAAAATGTTGAATTCATTGCCGGAGTTGAGGTATCCGAAGGGAGTCCGGGTCCATGTATACTGCTGGCCCCCAAAGGTAAAAGCCAGCTTGTATTGGTCCTCCTTACTGACCGGCACGGTCCAGTATCCATTGGTCAGGTCTATTGCAGTGAATACCTGTGACCCCTGAATCTGGGCCAGCCCTTGGTCAATGTAGGGCAGAGGCCATCGGGAAGTATGGACCCGTTTGTTGAGCTCCCTGAGGTCGGCCCAGAGTCTCCACTGGCCATTTGGCTTTAATATTCCCAGCACCGGATTATTGAAGGTGCTGTGGATGGGACGGATTATTCCCCTGGACTCAAGGTTCTTAATTATTTCAGTAAGGGACTCCATTGATGCGAGAGGCAAGCGATATTGCTTCACAAACACAGGAGTCATGCCAGGGTCCGTGGGGATTGTTGTTGTGTGGATGTCGGTGCGGCCACAGTCATATGAGTCTACCGCAAAGAGATCTTGGAAATCCAAGAAAACTTGTTTCAACTTTTGCTTTTGTTCCAGAGTCACACATGCATCAGCTAGGTTGACTCTCTCTTCCACCATCTGCCTGAAGCCTGGAAAGACTTCTGGTTTGGCTATCTCCGCAGCCTCCTCCAGCTGGGTGGAGAAGTCCCTGGTCAGAGTGCTGATTTGGACTGGAGGCTTCAGGTGGGAAAGGCAGCCCTCATGGACCTGGAAAATCACCTCATCCCTCCTGAAGTCACAAGTCACATCTTCCTTACCATAAGGGCAAGAAGTGTACACCAGGAAGTTCCCCCCATGCCGGGTAAACATCCTGTCTGGTGTTGTATTGTCATCACTGTCACTGTCAAAGCAGTCCTTGGGGATTGGCCCTAACAGTTCATTACCTAAATCTATGGAAAAATGTTGGTCATCAACCGCCATTCCAATAATGGTGCCTGCGGCTAGAGTAATACTCTTTAAGTCGCTGTTATCCACCTCTATTGGAATGGTGTCATGTTCTATGTTGACTAATGGAGTTGGGTTTACCCCCAACCCTTGCTGTTGGAGAGAAGCATTTAGATGTATATAAGCATCAGGGTTTTTCAAATGTTGTCCTCTTTTAACTTTCACTTCCAGGGAGAATTGTCGGGTCCTTTCTGGGATGGTGACTTCCTCTTTGATCTGAATCTCAACTGCATAAGGTAGCAATTGAGCTGACCTAAATGCTTTTTCTGGATCATCAAAGCCCATGGGATTATCCGCTAATCGGGACCAAGCTTTGAAGTTTATTAGGTCCAAACTAATGGCAAAGCGATTGAGAATGTCACTGCCTAAGTAAAAAGCGGCAGTGACGTCTCGCACGACACAACAATTGTGGACTATGCTCTTGTTGCCAATGGAGATTTTGAGCATACACCTGCTTGGCAGGAGATGTTTGGAATTGGGTGCTTCCAGGTCCATTTCCCATTTGTCTATCAGTTTGAATGTGGGAATGGCTGGATCTTTTGGGAGTTGGCGGAACATGGCTTCGCTGATGAAGCTCTTACCGTTGTTCACACACACTCGAGCGAGAACAGAGTCCTTCCCATCATTTAATTGGACAGGGATGAACAACTGCTCTCCAATTTGCTGAATATCAGCCAGGCTCTGAGCTGATTTCACATCTTTCTGGACTATAGGAGTGGGAGTTTCTGATTGTGGATTAGTATAGAATCTCAGAGTGTTTCCTTCCAGCGTGGAGTACCACTTTAGACTGGAAGGAACGTTGATTTTCAGAAATAGAGAGGACCCTCCATCAGCAGTCTGTTGTCCTACTGCTATTACTGTCACGTCTGGAATTTGGTTGTTCTGGAAGTGGAATTCTACTTGGTCAGATTTTTGTTCAACCATGTGGCAGGTGCCGTTTAAACTAACATGGTTGACACTCTGTTTTAATTTTATTGGTCGGCTAGTCTGGGTCCAGAGGACCTTGTTTACGCAATCTATTAAGGGTGACAACCTCCTCAGGAGGTCATTCCCCAGTAAACAAGGGGTGCCCTCTGGAGTCACTACTATGACCGGGTGTTTCACCTTCTGTCGCCCGATCTTAATGTCCAAGTCTGCAGTCCCCTCAACGGGAATTTCCTTCCCGTCAAAGTTCTGCAGTTGTCCAGGAAGAGGGGTGAGAGGAATTTGGTAATTCCCTCCCCTTCCTGCATTCAGTTCATCAAAGGCCCTTCTGGACAGAAGGGTAGCTTGAGATCCCGTGTCCACCAGCGCTGAAATCGTACCCTGCCCCTGTACTTGTACCGGGGCGTAATATCTTCCCTCCTTCTCCTCAAGGGGGCACAGATAATGCGCATTTTTGGACAACTGGTGGGCTAACTTTCTGGTTTTGGACATCGCTAGCGAAGAGATTTGGGCAGAATTCTGTGGAGAGCCTTGGGAATCTGAAAGAAAAAGTTTGCAGCTGGAGATCAGAGCCATGGTGGGTTCCCCAGGTTCCGGTTCCGGGCCGCCCCCCCCTTTTTGGAGGCAGTCATCAGGATGGGTTTGAACCAGGGGATTTTGGTATTGTGGGTTCTGGGATGAGATGATGGGCGGCGGTAGCTCAGTCTCCATATCTCCCCAGTCTGGATTGGAATCCCTTGGGGCCCATTTTTCCTTGGGAGGAGTTACCCCATCTCTGAAGGAGAAGATCCTTTTCCCAGGATCTTCTGAGGATCCCTCTCCCTCAAATTGGAAGATCTGCACCTCCTCCTCAAACTGAGTCTGTTTGGGTCTTTTGTTTCTCCTACCCCCCCCCCTCTGCTCCTTAGGAGGCAGACTTTCAGGGGCAAGAGGTTTTGTTTCCGGTTCCTGGGTTTCCAGGGGCTGTTTACAAGTGAGGAAGGAAGCTTCCTCCAAGGCTTTACACCCCCCTTCCCTTTGTGCCTCCTCCCTGGGAACCGGTGAGTTATCGGGGTGCTGCCCCGTCATTGTTCTGGAGCACCAGGTCCAGAGTTGGGTGCATTCTGCGCCGGCATGCCGATCTGAGGGTTCTGCTGAGCCCTCAGTATGTGACCCAGATCCCGCGCCATGTTTTGAACCTGGCGCTCTAACTGGGAAACCCGCTCAGGCTGATACGGGGCCCTGTTTTCTCCCCTGGGCTGATCAAGGGAAGGGTAGCTATCCCTTCTTTGGTAGTACCCCTGGTTGGGAAGATTTGGATACCCCTCCACCCTTGGCCTCCCCTCTCCCGGATTCGGTTGTCTGGGCTCAGGGAATTGGGGAAAGAAGGGTGGAGGATTTTGGGGCTGGAAGTTGGGTGGATACCTGGGGAAGAAGTTCTGCCCAGGGTTTGGTGAGTTTCTGCCCTCCTGTGAGAAGTTGGGAGGGAAGTTCTCTGGGTTAGGTGCTTGGCTGGATCCCCCCCCTTGGGCTGGAGGAGTCCACACATAACCCAGGATGGGTCTGTTTCCCTTGTAACGGGGGCTTACATAATCAGGAGAGCGAGGGACCCCATTTGTGGGGCTGCCTCCCTGGCTCCCTGTCTGTGACTGGCCCGAGGACCTTCTGGGCCTAGCATTATTAGGTGCAGGTAGGTTTTTAGGCCGCCCCATCTCCAAATCTAAAACGGGGGTGACCTTTACCTCTGCCACCTTGGCAGCAGCAGGGGTGTTGTTGGCTTTGGGGTTTTTGGGCGCATTATTTTTATTTTCTATTGGCTTCAGCACCTCATAGATCCGGGTCGCCTGTTCAATGACCCAGTCTAAAGATCTTTTCTCGTGAAAATCCCTCACGAGCTGGGTCATTATGTATTTGGGCAAGGCATGGAAAAACGTATTAATAAATTCTCTGCTGTCCGTGCGCACCCTTCTTGTGGTCTGTGCAAAAGCACGCTTTAACTCCTGCACAAATTCTTGTGGGGCCTGATCCTCCCCACATTGTAAATTGTAGGCTGCCTTGCGAGCCTCTTGAGGATTTCTATGAGTAGAAAAATGTTTCAAGATGGCCGCCTTATAGGTGGACCATCTTAAATGATTTTGGTCCTCCAGCCCTGCAAAGAAACTGGCGTATTCCGGGGAGAAGGTCCACTTTACATACTGAATACAGCTTTGGCTGTCCTTCAAATGGAAAGTCTCCATCATTTGCTCAAACAACTCTAAGTGCTCCCAAACAGAATACTTGGCGTTCTTATGATAAGGCGTGATGACGCTCCTGATTGCCTTAATCTGCTTTCAGGGGTCCTTAAGCAAGGCCCTTTTTGTCTTATTGGCCCTTTTGGTCCGGGTATCCCTGGTCCATTCATCTTCTGACTCAGAGGCACTGCTCCCAGAGGTTCCCGTCTGTTCTTCCAGGTTTTCCCGGATTCTGCGAGCCTGGGAATGGCTGGCAGAATGTGGGGACCTGGTCTCCTGTGTCCTGTACCGCTCAGAGGAGTCTTCAGATCCCTCCTTGCTGCCAGGATTTGATGGGTACCCCCCACTGACCTAACTGGGCAGAGGTTTTCAGGATGCCCTTAATGGGCCTACTCTCCTGGGGTTCCCCACTAAATTGCACTGTGTTTGGGTGCCCATACCCGGATGCCCGCCCATCCATTCCTGGGAGGTACTGGCCTATGAGCCCCATGCTTCTGGCTGGATAGTAATCTGCCATCCCTGTGGCCCTGTGCTCATGTGCACCAGGGGACATGGGGGTGGCAGAGTCCAGGGACTGAGAGAGATAAAGGCCTCTGGTACTAGGGCTCCTGGGGTTATGCTCAGGAGTTTCTCTTTCCCAGAGAACCTCATCTCTATCCGCCCCTGCTCCCTGTTGCAATGCAAGAGCCTGCGCCATCAGTTCCTCAGTTAAGGCCTTACTAGACTCTATCAGTCTCTCCTGCATCGCTACCTGTTGTTGGAGTCTATCATTGTGCTGGCAGAGAGCCTCATTCTCTCTCTGTGCCTCCTGATTGGTCCTGGAGCACTGGGCCAGTCTTTGCTGCAGGAGGGTTACCTCCTGAGCTGTGTCCCTATTGGCCTGCTCCTTTCTTGCTAGAGCATCCTCCACCCTCCTGGTGTGCTCTAACAAGTTCTGGTGTTCTTTTTGGAGGTCACCCAGTCCCTGGTGGGCCAGGTGATTTTCTTCCATTTTTCTTTTTAAGTGGCAGACTTCCTGGCCTAATGTGTCCCTTTCCTGACTAAGAGTCTGCATCTGTACCGTCAGGTCGTCCCTTTGCCTTTGGAAGGCACCAGCTTTCTGGCGCTCCTGATCAAACTCTGCCTGGGTATCCAGGTCTTTCAGAATCAGTTTATTGCTCTCTGCCTTCTCCCTATCTAGGTGGCTTTGCAGGGTGGCTACCTGCTCAGCACATACCCTATTGAAGTCTAACTGTTGCTCCAGCTTTTTCTGGCTCTACAGTAGGGAGTCCAAACCTTCTTGGTACTCCTTCTGCAAGGCCAGAAATCTGGTATCCTGGTCAGCCTTTTCCTGTTGCAGGATGTCCATATCCTTCTTTATTTTAATGATGTGCTGTCTACTCTCATTTTCTGACTCCTGGCTCCCCTGCAGCCTCTGCTCAGAAGAGACCAGGTCAGATTGGACCTTCTCTAACGCCATCTGTCGCTTCTCCGCCAGATATTGGCTTTCAGTACATTTATCCTGCATGTCTCCCCTATATAGGTACAGGTATGCCGCTATCCTAACCATCTTGTCTTGTTCATCCTTAGCTTTAGGAGCCATGTATAGTTCACTCAGGGCCACATGTAAGGGACCCTGATCTCTCCATATATCTGACCCTGTTTCCGTGACCTGTTGCGTGATGGCCTGCAACCAGACCATGCGGTCCTGGTGAGTCCACTCACCTCTCACAAATAACTTATGTAAGAAGTGCTCTCTGGCTATTTTCATGTCTACTAAGGTCGTCATTCTGGAATTTGAGTTCCTTCCTGACTTACAGAAGTTTGTATTTTATTTTTGCAAAACAGACCTTTTCCTTAGAGCGTTCCTTTGAGGAGTGCTTTACAGCGTAACACAGCGTGGTGATCTGACCGGATATGTGTATCTGGTCAGCTGGCACACTGTATTAATCTGCACAAGTGATAGATCTAACCCAAATGTCCGGCACGAGCCCCCAATTTGTAAGAGGATTCAATTCAACACTACAGCTAAGTCAATGCCTAGTCTGGGATACTGAATGGAAACCCTTATTGATATATCTTTATGTCCAGTTCATGCGTTCTGGATGACTACCCCTATATAACACCCCTCTCTTGGAATCCCCCTGACCCCACTGAGCCAAGAAGTAGTTCTGTTTTGCAAGTTAAAAGGTTTATTTGAGAATTTAAACAATATAGATATATATCACACTTTATAATAAATTAATAATTGGATATCACACTTAATCTGATCAGTAATCAATAATGGATAGTCTGGCACTAGCACACTTGTGAATAGGAACAGAAGAATAAGGTGGTAGAGAATGCTTTATATAAGTTCAGATGGATGTAATGTTGAATGAAATGCAATATAGAAAATACTCAATATGATTTCAACAAAACAATGTAATCACTTTTCTCTGGCAATCCCCTCCCCCCTTTTATGCAATGCAAGGAAATGGAAGGAAAGCACACAGTTCTCAGAAATGCAATCAAATGTAATTCAGTTCACCCCAGCAGCTTAGACTACAGAAGTTTACAACACAGGCCCAAAATGCTTTTATATGTGCTGGCAATGAAGTGAAAAATACGCTAAAATGCTTTTAATTCCCTCTAGAGGTTCAGGGTGAGTGGTATCTAGTTAATATTGGTCCAGGCTCACTCTAGCAATGATTCAGGGATGATTCTTAAGAGGCAAACGAATCTTTAGCAAGGAAAGCAAAAAAAACTGCTGTTTTCACACGTGGAGAAATTAGCAAATCGCGGCAAATTCGCAAGTGCGTTTTTTCGCGATTGTGGCAAAAGTATCAGGGGTAGGAATGCGGTTCTAGGTTTCTAGAGAAGCCACGATTCTAAGCTTTCAGAGGAAAGTTACTGCAAGTCTCTAGGACAAACGGTTACGGAATTATGAACGATTTTGTGAAGGTTGTTTTTCAGATTTGAAATTTTAAAGTTCAAAAAGACAAATGACAGCTTTGCAAATGACAGGTGACAACTTCTAGGAGGCAGTTCTGGTTAGATTAAAATAGATTGAATTATATTATTTTAACTAAGAGATTGGTTCTGCACAGTCCTGCTAGGTACTCACAATATATTTAGAAATAGAATGGGCCTCGCCACAGATCTGGTCAGGTTTTAGACTGGACTCTGGTCTGGTCTCGGCACTTCACAGTGATCTGGGTCAGCTCTGCTCTGCTGGTCTGGTCTGGGTCTCTGGTTCTGGATATTGATAGATTTGAAGTCTGGATCTTTCTGCACAGCTTTCTCTAGAGATTGATGGAGGTAAAGTATGTATTTTCCCGGCAGAGCGTCCCGCAGCAAATGGATTTGAAGGTCCCTATCTGTCCTGACTGTCTGCTTTTATGTGTTTTGAAAATGGGTGTGTGTGCAGCATCACTAGGCTCTACCCCTCTCCACTTGTCATTGGCCACTTCATCCTCTTCCCCTTGATTGGGGGAATGAAATGAAGTGTCATCATGATGAGGTCTGTTTATGGTACAGAGAACCCACCCCTGTCAAATTACACACAATCTATATTTTGACCCAAAAGACATATTTGCACAGGTACACATTTGTTTAAAATTACATGCACCCATCACATATCACAGGAGGTATACCCTGTCAAAATCTGCTCTTCCTGGGAGCTTGCATTCAGAAATGGCAACATATTTCACTTTTTGGTCAAGTTACCAATATCAGATTCTTACTCAAATTTACCCAAATGTGTGCAAGGCATGCAGACATTAATTGATGATGTATCAGACTTTTCACATGCATACATTTTAAGTAATACCCTCTTAACTGCTAGTTTGCCCCCAGACCATGCCACCGGTTCTAAAAACCTCTTAAAATGTGGGCAGAAAAATCACAAGAATTATGGTATCATTTAAATAATTATGACAAGTCCGTACTATGAGTTATTCATCTTTTTCTAAGACCATATTCTGGCTACAGGGGTGTGTCTTTTCAGGTCACATGGTACAGAAACCAGTCTTTCCACTTTCTGCCAGGCTCAGCCTCTGTCTCCAGTTTCTCCCCCTCCCAGTTTCTGCCAAGAGGAAGCCATTTTTATTACCCCTGCAAAAAAACCATCTGTCTGGGCCCTGGAAGGCCCATTGTTCAAGAGGAAGCCATTTATGGCCACTTCAATAAACCCTCGGCCTGGGTCCTATGTTTAGTCTCTAGCAGTCCCTTGATAATCCAATCAGAGAAGTGTCATATCCCTTTTGGTGGGAGCAGCAAAAGGGCAGCTAGGCCTGGGAACACAGCTGTTGTGCAAGTCTCATCTTCTGTCGGGGGTAGCTGGTGGGCAGAATTCAGTTCCTTAAGCCAGGTTTCAGATAAAATGTCACTTTTGTTCCCCAGTTTAAGTCAAGACATTTTTTTACATATGCAGCTAGGATGCTGATTCTGAATTTAAACTATGACATTTAAACAATTGCAACCTATGTGACACTCAAAGTAGGTCACTCATTTCTTTTAAACATTTAGATTTTTAGTGTCTTTCAGTCCAAATTTACTTAAACTGCTGAAATCCACAGCTCAGCCAGTCTTGTTATAAACCTTCAAGTCACTTCAGAATATAACTTTAGATTGTATCCACCTCTCAGTAAGTCTTTCTTTGGCCTGCCTTGGGTTCATTTATTCAGTTTTACACAAAAAAGAAAAAAGTCTGGTGTTGTTTTAAACCGCCGGCTTTCTGATAGTGGTGAGTACTGGTAATGCACCCATTTTTGGGATTTAAGAAAATGAATTCCCCACAATTCTAGGTTGCTTTTGGCAATCAGCATTGCCATTCCCAATGGTTTCAGACTACTGTGTGGGTAGTCCAATGGTGGTTTTAGGCAGTGCCCTTCTGTGCCCATAACATCGGCAAAAATGAGTGGCAGCCTATTCTTCATGCATTTCCCTGTGCATTTTCTGGGAAGCTCTGGCCATCATGATGTTTTCCATGTCAGTACTGCACAGTTTTGAGGTAGGGCTTGGATGCGTGGATAAAAACATCCCACAGCAGAACATCAGCCATCATAGCAATGACATAGTAGCCGCAGCCATGCTAAAGGGTGGCAGTGGTGTGAACTAAACACATGTTGGTTGACAACGGCATGGATGCCCATAAGGCTGTGCGACGATGAATAATACTCTGTCTGATGACCAGGTATTGCGATCTACATGCCCGCATGAGGTCATGAAGGCGAGATTAGCTGCCTGAGAACTGGAATAATGACCACATGACCATTGAGACTGCAGATGTAGTACCATCCGGTTTAATGCAATGCTCTCTGAGTGGTGTGATGATCTGCGCACCTGAGTGAGTCGAGCGGTATTACATTGAGCGTGGTTGGTCACGTACAGTCATGACCCTAGAATGTACTGTTAGTGGGTCAATTTTTTATGTAACAGGCTAAATGTATCATACTGATTTTCTGCATGATGTTCATTGTGTATAAATATACTGAGGTTTGCGACTCGAGGGTCGCAATTTCTGGACAGTGATACCGTGCCAGTTTCTCGACCAATTTGGGCGCAGCTGTATGGAAATAAACATTGTCTTTACCTTTGCTGCCTTTGTCCCTGTTGGATTATTGGTGACAAGCCACAGGTCTCTGCATTTGGTGCTGTCATACCTTGAATTCTGCATGCCCAGCTGCAATGATAATGGGAGTAGTGGGCCGCTCACTTGTGCTTACAAAAGGCATGTGTGCTGGTTGAAACCACTAAAGGGATTTCCAGGGAGAGCTACCGGTGAAGTTTGATGTTTCTCCTTGGGCTGCGTGAAAATCACAACTATTTAAATATATGGCAGTGTGACTAGAAACAGGACATAAAAGAAGTGTAGATAAGAAAAATTATAAATAAGATTTAAAATTGAATAAGTTACAGTGGGAAATATGAAACACAACACAGGGAACCGGAAAATAATGCAGGAGATGCAAAACAGCGTAGAAGGGAAGATAGGGTGGGGCCAGGGAAGAAAAGGTGCAGTGGGCGGAAGCCAAGATACCCCCAGAAGAAAAGTAATGGAATGCTAATGGGTACAGGATATAATATACAGTACAATATATAATTGGCTCGGGAGGATAGCTCAGGGGCAACGTGCTCCCCTTGGAAGCAAGACGACACGAAGTAACACAGGTTATATCCCCGGTTCCGCGCTTAGAAACCTCTGGGTATTAAGCACGTTATAAATAACCTATCATATCATACCATAATACAATGGGAAGAAATCAATTGAAAAAGCGGAACCACCAGATAGGGGTACTGAAGCATATTGTATGTTTGTAAGGTACCGTCCAGAAACCATTAGATATTTAGGGAAATGGAACATTAACATAAGGCGATAGATATCAACAGTTTCCCATTCAAGGTAACAAAACATTGTTCACCAGAAAAGTGTCCTGGAGAGCAATTAAACCAGCGTAGGTTTTTCTGAGTTAATTTGCAGAGAAAAGAAAAGAAAACGAAGGGATTTAAGACTAAGAAACTTGAAAAAAAAAAGAAATTAGGCCATAAATTAGAAAGGATGCAACAAGAAAAGAAGCAAGTAAAGTCATAACGTGCCTGCCGCTGCAGCCAAATTATATGAGCAATTAAAAAGGGGAAGGATCAAAAGAGTCGGGAACAGATGATATCGCCCAGACCCTAGGGATGCAATGCATGACAAAAGCATTGGAAGCACAGGCGGCGCAATCGCAAGTGGCATAACCTATGCAAGCAATGCCAACACAATCCCAGCAATCCCACTTCAGAGCTCAGCAAATGTGTCAGCCTTGTCCCAAAATCTGGCCAGCCAGATAAGTAGAGCGTCCTCCAGCAGCCCCAGCCATAGCAACACAGGTGCTATTTCTGGTGCATAAAATGCTGACCTTCAAGCACCACACAAAGAGTTCCCAAGAGTGGGTGTCGAATCAACTGACAGCTTGGTATCAGTACATGTCCATGGACTCCTGGGGATTTGAGTTGAGGAATTTTTGTAAAGAGTTTCCAAATATTAGAGATGATCCAGAGAAATTAATTAAGAAATGATATACAGTCTTGCAGTGTTACCATCCCTCATGGGCTGATATCAATCAATCAAAAAGTGTGACAGTGTTTGAATGAAGGTAGACTATAGTGTATAGTGCTGAAATGATATAGATTAGAGATGCTTTGGTATAAAGGATTGCTGTGCCCCTATAAAACTGACTCAGGAAAACATCTGAATTTAAAACAGAGGAAAGATGAGTCACATGCTGATTTTCTGGATAATTCATGTATAAAGAAGGAGGATGAGAAGGCACAGGAAGCAAAAGCAGGTACATTTGTACAGGGCTGTTGCTTAAGGTGCAACAGCAACTCAAATTCGTTTCTGTTTGAATGCAGACTAAGCCCTGCTCAGATGCAATTGTGGTTACAAATAATGGTTTATTATGTCAGGAGCAGAAGGAAGCCTGGAGTGCTATTAATTTAACAAGGTACATTTAATTTACCCTTGTTAAATTAAAGGTTATTTCATGTACCCTTCCTGGTACGCTCATCTCCGGCACCCACACACACTGCCCCCCGATTCACTTCGCGGAGGGCCTTTAATTTTCCCTTGTTAAATTAAAGGCCCTCCAGGGTAAGGGTAATTTAACAGGGTTATATTAAAGACAGAATTTACAACATCCAAAACAATGATGGAGTAAGGGTGGCCAGTGTTCGTGAGTGCGGGAGATGAGGGTACCAGGATGAGGCACTAGACGTGCCAATGGAGGTGGTACAAAGGGAATTTGAGTGGATTTGTGACTAGTAATATAGCTTGTCATTATTGTAAACAGACAGGACATTGGAAATATGAGTGCCCAAACCAGTCTCAACTCCAAGCTACAGGGGAAAGGACCACAATATCTTCTGCCCCTCCTTTTCCAAATGTGACCACGGAACCGTTTCAAAGATAAGAACAGAATAGTGGTTTGGATTGACAAAGGAGTAGCTGCATCATTTTGCAAGCCTTGAAACTGATAGATCAGAAAGGACTGTATGCCAATTTTAAATCCATGCTAAAAAGGTGCAATGTTTAATAGATAAAGGAGCACGTTGCTCTGCAATACAGGTAAAGGACTTTGAGGAAGGGGCCTTATCCTCAGAAACTATGCAGGCATTCACCTGTGACTTAACTGCTTACAGTTTCTATTGGCCCTTTTTCAGAGCAACACGGTTTTCTGTTGAACCCCTTGTCCCCGGTAAATTTGTTAGGGAGATACATAATATGCAAATTGAGATGCAACATTTATTGTACTCCGGATGGAGGGTATTTAGATATTTCCATTAAACATGAAAACGAGGAAATCTTTATATCGCAAGTTTATTTATTTATTTATTTAATTATTATATTTATATAGCGCAACTAACCCTCAGGCAACTGGGCGCTTCAGCTTAAGAATATGGTTACAGGAGATACTTAGTTTTACAGTTTCACAGTTGAATCAGAAAGGAAAGAAAGCCATGAACAACATAAGGAAAACCAGGATTTAAATGAACTGATAGTTTAAGTGCCCCAACAGATGCCGTCCCCGCATGTCAATGATGTGGGTTTGATTCGTAACAGTGAATCAGTACAAATCCAAGTAAACCCCTACTCAAGACCACGGAAACTGCAAACCCTGATGCAGGTGTAAGCAGGGATATCTATCGTGATAGATTTGCTTTTAGAAAAGGGAATATTAGTTCCCTCACCAGCGCTTACAATATTACAGTTTTACCTATGAAAATGGGATGAAATGTATATAGATTTGTTCGAGACCCACCAGCTGTAAATGTTGTAATGTTGCAATCATTTCCAGTTACAAATCCCATGACTGTATGATCCTGTGTGCCACCTAATGCTACATGCTTTACAATAATTGATCTGTGCTCAGACTTTTTTTCAGTCCAGATATACAGCAAAAGTAAATTATTATCTACATTTTCTCTAAAAGACCGACAATTGATGTGAACCCGCCCCCCACTGATGTACATGGAAAGCCCAATCCTTTTCATCCAAGCCCTAGAGAAAGATCGGGATGACATTAAGTTAGTCTTAGGCACAGGTTTGGTACCGTATTTTGATAATTTGTTAATTGCATCTCACACATATGAAGTTTGTAAGCAAGACATATTAGTATTATGAACAGCCTTGGCCAAAACAGGGGCATAAATTATCTAAATAAAAACTACAACTGTGCAAAGAAAAGGTACATTATTTGGGTCATGATATATCAGCAGGGGAGTAGAGAATAACACAATTAGGAAAGAAGCAATAATGAAATTGACCAAATCAGTAACAATAAGTTAAATTAGATCCTTTCTAGGTGCTACAGGGTACTGTCAGCCGTGAGTAATGGGCTATGCACAGATAGTGAAACTGTTGCAAGAAATGGCCCAGTTTAACCCACTCGAGCCCCTCCAAAGGATGAAGGAGCCTGACAAAGCATTCGTAAAAAGAAACAGGCTCAAACAATCTCCCCGGAGCTTGGCTTACCAATTATAAAAAGCGATTCATCCCACATTGCCATGAGGAAGGGGGTATTCACAAGCCGTGAAAACTCAGAGACACAGTGACAAACACTGCCCAATTCCAGTAGCAGCAGGGTTAGCACCCTGGCTTTGGTTAGTTGCAGCAGCTGCACTGGCTAAAAAAGCTCAGAGAACATGGACGGATGTCCAAATGTCCCATATATAAGACTGACTCGATGGGCTGCCCCAACATTATCAGCCTTTTACATGTCTCTCCCTTCCCGTTGTCCTTTTAATGGGTCCCCCACGCTCCCCCTTCGACTGCGTGGCCCGCTGCCGTACTCCCAACTCCCCCTGCACTTACCTTTACAGGCCACTAGGCCTTCCCGTTTGCGGTCTGCAGATTGCATCACTCAAAACACAACGCACTTCGAGTCGTTCTTCCTAACATTCTTTGTTGTGTTGGGTTTTGTGAGACGCGGAGACCACCAACAGAGAATATAGTCCTAGAAATGGCACTCATTCTTGCAGTCACACACACTGTGACCGCCATGTTGTTAAAAATTAAAACACAACACCTGTCAACTTCGCAGTTGAGTTGACTATATATGAACAACGAGTGTTACATTTGCACAAATATTACTTAAATGCATTGCCCGTTCGAAATCCTGCATCCCTACAATCATGCCCCACAGAATGGGTACGACAATTGTATTATGACTCCAAGTGCCCTCACTAAACCTAGAACAGATTTGCTGGAAACCCTGATACAAGATGCAGATGAGGGCATGTTTTGGATTGAAGCTGTGTGAAAAATGACAGGGGGAACTTAAGGTAGCCTACTCCGTTTTCACAGCCCACAAAAAGATAGAAGGCATGCAGTTAGAAGGGCTAAACTCTGTACAGATAGCTGAGCTGATTGCACTTGCTTGTGCATGCGACTTGGCAGCAGGCGAAGGAGTCACTGTTTACACTGAGTCCAAGTACGCCTTCGGGGTCGGACACGATTTTGACAGTTTGCAGAAGGGGCGGGCTTAAGTAACCCCAGCAGGAACCCCCATAAAAAATGCAAGTCATTCAAATGCAGTCCTAGAATCGATTAAAAAAAACTCCAAAACAGTTAGTGGTCGCAAAATGAGCCGCACACCAGGTGGCATCTCAAAAGAGAAAGTGCTTGCTGACCAAACAGCAACTCTCGAAACCTTTGCAGAGAAAATAATGCCTCGGCTGCAAGTGCAGTCAGAAAAACCACCATATGACACATTAGATCAATTATCAGGTGTTCAAAATCAAGTGCCAGATACAGAAAAGAATGTTTGGGGAAAGGCGGGATGTTCCTGCTATAGTAAAAAGTCGTGGCAATCTCCTGAAGGATGTTTCGTTTCCCCAAAACATTACATGCGTACTTCGTAGGAATGCTACATAGCATAGCATATGTGTCGAAATGGAGAATGGTAAACAGAATGAAGAGGGAATACTTTTCCCCAGTTTCTCTCAAATTTAGTAAAATCGACTAACGTACAACCATTCTCACAACTCCAGTGCAACTTTGTCCAAATGCTGAAGGCCAAACGCCTGGAGGACGTTCTGCTTATAATCGGTGTAATCCTTAAATGGGTGGAAGCGTTTCCCACTCATAAGGCAGACACACACTTGGATCTGAAGGCATTGATTTGAGATGTAATTCCTAGATATGGCATAACAGCGACAGAGGGATCCATTTTATGGATACATGAATCCAGGAACTATGTCAAATACTGAAAATGCAACACAAGCCCCACTACCTGTACTGTCACACAAACAGCAGTGTAGGTGTAATGCCAAAATGGAATCTTCAATATATATGCAGAGACTGGCTTGAAGTGTCCAGATGCACTATCTTTTGGTTTAAATATTATGAGGGGGACTGCCAGTAGAATAACAGAACACAGTCGCTATGGGGTACACACTGGTAGAGCGATACGTTTGCCAGAAATTCCACGTGTGCCTTTGAATGGGGTCAAAGTGCAGTTAGCAGATGACACAGTTCTTAAATACTGCAAAGGCCTAGTGGAAATGGTTGATTCTCTCTATCAGCAGGTGCAGGAATCTGTAACTATGATCCCAATTACACCCTGTCATACTTTCCAGCAAAGGCAATGGGTGTTTTTAACGAAGAATAGGAGAAAGAGCTGCCTAGATAAGCAAAGGACATGACCCTTTGAGGATTTTACTGACAATAGGTACCGCTGTCCACTGACAGGATGTACCCAGCTGGACTCACACGGCAAACTGCCATGCAGCAACACTGCTAAACATTATCACCAATGGTGATACCATCCTCATTCTGCCTGACGGTGTCAACATTTTTCATTTCCTTATTTGGGTCTCTGAGGTGGAAAACTATTATAGACTCCTGTGTCGGGGAAGCTGACTGTAAAGATAGGAAATAGGGCAGTTGTTCAACAGCAATTAACCATGGTACAAATTGAGTATTGGTGATGCTGAAATCACAGGAACATTGTTACCTGGCAGGGCAGAACTTGTGGGTCTCATTCTTTAGAGTGTAGCATCGATTACTATATTGGGTTTATTCTGAGCACAAAGCAATGATTCATTGGGCAAGTTCCTGTTTGATATTGTGCCTTGCCAGAGTCGGTCCACGAGGATTGGGGGAGAGAGATGTTAGTTAATGCAGTGCCAGATTCAAAATGGGCAAAGTCTAAGCCCACAAAATCAGTGAATATAGAACAGTTTGAAACGCTAAGATCAACCTACAAAACTAAATAGAATATTGTGATAAATATTTATGTTTCCAGAATGTACACGGACAGCTGGATTATACAATGGATAGCAAATGAACAACTAATAGAATAGACAAAGCGGTAGTGCCTGAAGCCAAACAGCAGAAATCCAATGTTATAGCGCACCTCTGAACAACCTGTTACTTTGCAAATGCTGTCAGTTCAGCAGGATGAATTTACAGTTTCTATTGAAATATCTACCAGAAATATGGATGCCGGAGAACCTTCACAACATGAAGACTCAATCCTTCGGGGAGATCCCAGTGACCATAGTTTTCCTATGTCCCCGGAGGACACGGAGAACCCTAGGAAGTCTTCAGAGGTATCAACCTTAAACCTAAACCTACTTAATACTCGGTCACTTAACAAACACGCTTTATATAGCCATAGAGTATATCATGGATGAAAACATTGACATCAAGTGTTTAACCCGAAACGTGGCTTAAAGATTCAAGTGGTCCGGATATCTCTCTAGCCACTCCAGTAGGATTGAATTTCTTTGGGAAAAATCGTGAAGTAGGCATGGGTAGGGGAGTAGCCATGCTGGTTAGGGCCAATTTTCCACTTTTTGGGTATAGTTGTTTGCTCTGGCTGCCAGATCATTCATCTTAAATACTGACCAAACTACAACTGTTATATACATTTTGTTTTAATTTATCGCCCCCCTGATTTAACACCAGATTTTAATGAGGATCTACTTTATATTTTAGTTGCTCTGAACAAACCTAGTAGTCCCACCATTCCGGTAGGCGATTTAAAAAATGGCTTGGGAATCCTGCTGATAAAGGGGCACGTGAATTACAGACACTTTTAAAAATGTTTAACTTTACCATTCTCAATACAGCCCCTACTCACTCGGGTGGTAATACCTTGCATTGGGTTTCAGCTAGCTATATTCAGGTCGACATTACTAATACTAGGACAAAACTTTCAACAGATGAACTCAAGCTTTGTATCCAAAGCATTTTCAAATATACGACTGATGTAGAGACTGCAAATGTATATAATGACCAGATAAAATGTTTCCTGGACAAAGTTGCACCATTGAAAACCAAGGGTGTGAGAAAATATCAGCAATCATGGTTCTCGGAAGAACTAGTAGCTATAAAAAGGAAGGAAAGACAAGCGGAACGCTGCTGGGAGAAAAACCCTACATAGGATAACGAAACTTACAGGTTAGACATTCAGAGGTCCTATAGATCACAAATCTCAATGGCCAAACAGATGTTTTTTTAACAAGGAGATGCAACAGTCTGGAAATAAGAAAAGGAAATTATTTGATATATATAGGAATTTGGAAAAACCAGCAATGGGAAATCCCCTTTACCCCCAACTGACGAGGATTGTATTAAAATCCAGAATGCCTTTGCTGATAAAATCCTTCAAGCTCGGGCTAAAATCACTCGCACAAACAGCCTTGGAACTCCAGAATCAAATTGTAATGGGAATAAACAAATCAATTCTTTCCATTTTAAAGCTATAACAATCTCTGACATGCTTGCCTTTTTTAACTCCATGCATCCTACACACTGTCATGGCGAGGTTCTTCCTTCTAAATGTATTCTGCGTAATCCAGATATGTTTGCTCCGTTCTTGGTTCATTTTGTCAATTTATCTTTTAAACACAAGGACTGTCCCCAATTTGATCAATGCAACAGTTATTACGCCATTGCTGAAGAAACCTAAATTTGATCCTTCGGATCCTAATACTTTTTGCCCAATCACAAACTCCTTATTCCTCATTTTAGCACAGAAAGCGCTCTTTTGGATCTGCAATCTCACATGCTGGATCTAACGGAGAGAGGGAGGATGGGGCTTCTCATCCTTCTAGAACTCTCTGTGGCATTTGATTTGCTCGAAAATCATCATCTGGCAGATGTGGTACAAAACATTGGCAACTGCTCAGAGGAGACCATAGAATGGCTCTCCTCATTTTTTAATAATAGGATATCCTGTGTTTGCTAAGGTGACACAGTTTCTGACACTATGGCCATTGTGTACGGGGTTCCACAGGGGGCTTGGTTGTCCCCTACTCTCTTTAACGTCTACATGAAACCTTTTTTTGACTTGCTCGATGCCCATGAGATCTATTTTGTTAATTATGCAGATGACACTCAGCTTGCACTGGAGCTGATTGGGAACTATGCGTCTGATCTTTAATTATCATCAGTGTATAACCTGATCCAAGGTTGGATGTCTAACAACTGGCTCTGTTTGAATCCATCTAAAACAGAGCTCATGATCTTTGGCAATCCTCAACTAAGAGATAAACTCAGCTCAGATGATAAGTTCATGAAAGTGGATGGTTCTAATATTGCTATTTGTGACAAGTTAAAAGCTCTCAGTACCACCTCAGAGTATTAAGACAAGCTAAGCCTATCCTGTCGCAAGAAATAGAGATATTCTGGTACAGGCCATTATCGCCCCTCGTATAGATTACTGAAGCGCCGTATTGTTAGGCGCTAGCAAACAAGGCATAGCCAAACTCTCCAGAATGAGGCTGTCAGGATTATCTGTGACTTCCCTAAAAAAGAACACATAACTCAAGCAAGAAGGAATTTGCATTGGCTCCCAATAGCGCATCAATGCACCTTTGCATGTGTGCTTGCCTATTTAAAAAAACAACTTTTTCCTTATTCTCCATCAAGGTCTCTTCATTCCATTTCCCTAGGTCAATTGTCATTACCCAGGTTTAAAAAATCCAAAGGACTTGGACGCTCCTTCGTTGTGGGTGCAGTATATGCTTGGAACACGCTACCAGGAACTCTTCGATTGGAATCCTGCTTTGTTAAATTAAAGAAACAACTGAAAACCTGGCTGTTTGAATAAACCGTTAAAATGGACAATTCTTAGGTTCTCTTTTGTCCTGTCTCTTTTTGTCCTTTGTGTTTAAGTACTGCGCCCTGATGCCTGTGGGCTTTGGCGCATTACCAATAAATAAATAATGATTGTATTATATAGAAGTATACAGAGTTACACCATGAGAGAAATGTTTTGCCAGAAAAACTCATCGACTGTTGGCATACGATGCCTTTTAAAAAGAATAAATGATATGTACGATTGTGTAGAAAATAATATTCTGTGTCTCTAACCAACAGACAATATTGAGAAATTGAAGATGCAGGAGTCCCAGCACAGAAGTTGTCATGAAGAGAAGCATGATAATATAACAGTTGGCGCTGCAACTTATAGAAAGGAGTGGGTATGTTCAGTGCATATGGGCCTGTGCAAGGAATATGGACAACCACTGGAATATGGGCAGGCTGTGGCTGTCATTGGGTTGCCCACAAAGATATCTAAGAGATACAAGACCCAGGAGAGGAAATTGCTATGTGCTGAGCATGCCTGAACTAAAGTCAAACTTGTGGATTTGCCTGGATGTCGATTGGACGTTATGGTTTAGAGAACCACCACAAGTCAAATGTATGGGAAAGCTAAGGCTGGCCATATGATGAATGTGGCAGAAATAGTGTGCTGGGAACGTCCTGAGAGATAATTGATGCTGAAAGGTTTCCTTATGTTTTATCCAGATGACAGTTGTGTGCACACTAAAGACAATCTCAAACACTATTTAAGATTTGACCTTAGCCCACCGGCTGAACAACAATGCTGAAAACAGTTCTGCAGTGTTTGATACAATATTCAATTAAGCAAACATTTATGATGATTTTATAAATCTACTTCCATACCGGTTTGAGAATTTGTGAAAACTGTTGCCAGAATTCTTTGAACGCACTGATTATAAGAAACAATTGTATGTCATAGAAACAAAATAAAATTAAGAGAATAAACCCTTTGAAGTGGCTAGGTGAACACTTACAATATGCACAACTTTGGCTGTTGTCTCTGACATTACTGAGTCAGTGAAGTCGGTTGGCCCTACTAATTGGATGAGGCTGCCCATTGTTCTTATTACTGTTGTAATAGTTATGTCCGTATTCTGTTTCTAATGTTGCCTTGGGAATTGCCCAGAAGGAGCAATCCATATTCACAAGGAGTGCATACCGCCCTTGATTTCTAGCAGCATTGAATTAAAATATGTAAATAACTTTGGTGAATCATCAGAGATGGCCTTAAAAATACCAATACTCCAGAATATGGTTTAATGGTATTTAGTTTCCACAGCTCAAATAAGGCCATCCGTCTCCTATCTCGTGTGGGCTACCCACCACCCTAGTAGAGGCTTCCCTGTCCCCTAGGTTGGCAATTAGAGATCAGTCACCCGTACTATCTGAAATAGTCAATCTAGTGATGGTCCAAAGGCCTCAGCCTTTTCGGTCTCACTCCCTCTGTTTCTTTCTATGTGGAACCTATCCTAACCTCTCCCAGAAGTATCTGAGTCTCACAATGGGATGAGGTGCCTCCTCATTGCTTTATCTCTCCAGCTTACGTTCTTCTCCCCTCTACTACCCACTCGCCTCTCCTTTCTCCTCCAATCTCCACTCTTCCCTTTCCTCCCATCTCCACTACTCTTCACTCCCCTCTACTCTCCTCTCTAATACAGTGTACTACCCTATACAGTCCACTACACTCTAATACTCCCAAATCTCATCTAATCCCATACCTCCCAATTACCTCTCAACTACTCTCCGCTGGCCACTAATCACCTCCTAATGCTAAGGAAATGGTGGGAAAAAATCAGAAGGCCCTTGCCCCTCTGCTGTCAGGTGTAGTAACAGGATTACAGACGAGCTACTGTCAGTGCCTTGCGCGGTGCCCCGCATCTAGGAGAGCACCTCATCTTCATTAAAGACGGTAGTAGCTCTGTCCAATCTGTGCCTGCCACCCCTTATGTTCACTTATGTTCCTCAGTGCCCTGGACCATGTCCTACCAACATGTCCTACCAGGCGGCATTTGGCATTTGGCAGGGTGGTAACTATATAAACAGAACCTGTGCAGGCCCCTTATGAGGCTATTTTTGCTTCCTCAAGTCCCACACAAACTCAGAGCTTGCTGGTGCAGGAAGACAGTCGGCAGCATGCCCTTTTCTCCAATGCTGTCTCTTTTGTTTGGTATCTAATGTCGAGACATTTAACCCTGGGTTGCATATACAGCTCAACATGGGAGGAAGGGCTGTCAATATATTTAAACCAGCAGTAAATTCCACATCCTTCAAGCCACTAGAAATCCAGAGGGTGTTTGGTATTACATATCATCAAGAAATGGAGCAGGCCTTTTCCTTCGCATTCGCTGTGACCCCTCTTACCATTTATCGTACGAATATGTGCTACCCTACAATTGTAAAAAAGTGTTTTAATCCATTGTACATATAACAAAAAGTTAATGTACATAAATAATACAGGAACATACAGCTACCACATGTTTCACATGCACAACAACACATTTACATGCACAATTTAGGCACTCAATCTAAGACGACTGATTAAAAATAACGTTGGCAGGCCTTATACAACGCAATCTTTGATGTTACTTCATGGCAGACTTAGCAAGAAATTAAGGAATAGATATTGTCAAAGCACTGTCATATTTTGCCTATACAAAAGCCTTAACCATAGTCTTTGTGAGCCGAGGAACCAGGAATGAGACACGGACACAAAGACTTATGGTTTTGGTCAAAGACTTTTATTAAAATAAAATGGGGTTGGAAAATGCCTCTCTCTCTCAAATATATCCATATTAGGATTTCCATAGGTGATGTATTTCACACACTGTTCATTTGACCTTTCCTGGTATGCTTCCTTACCAGTTCTTTCTCATAGGAATTTACTTGCAACTTGCATATGCCTAGTATAATCCCCTGCCAAGGCTTTCCGATATGAACATACTTGTAACTTGCATATGCCTTGTATACTCCCCTTCTGTTGTGACTGGAATCTGCCTGGTATACTCTCCTGCCAGGGCTTTTCTGTTGTGACTGGAGTTTGCGTGGTATGCTCTTCTGCCAGGGCTTTTCTCTTCTAACTTGTATCTGTCTGGTTCTCCTACCAGGGCTTTCCTTTACATGTATGATCTTGCAGCTCTATTCTGCCTGGTATATTCTCCTGCCAGGGCTTCGCCACTAGAGTATGCCAGGTATATTCTCCTGCCAGTGCTATTCTCATATGTGCACTGTGCACATTTACAAACATGACAGTCCCTTATGTTTTATTTTGTTCTGTTTTGAATCTGCCTTGAATACTATTCTGCCAGGGCTTTTCTTATAGGTATACTGCATACACGTATACATTTGACAATCTCTTAATTTTACTTTGCCTTTTTAAATAATATTCATTTCTGTTCTTTTTTACATACTTCATTCACTGCTATTTGCTCTTTGGAGGGTTGGCAGTATGCCCCAGTGTCCCTGCTTCCCTTGGGTAGACTCGCCGGCTCTTGACAGCGTGAGTAGGCTCTCCTGCCGTAAGCCTGTGGAGGCTCCTCGGATTTCCGCTCCCTCTCGCCACCTCTGCTTCATAGCTTCTGTGCTTTTCACGGCTCCCACTCAGCTGTTTGTCTTCTCTCTAGGCTCCGGTGGTGTGGAGGCTACCTCTTGGTACCTGCAAACGCTTTGAAGCCTCCCGTCCGCTTCTGGCATCCTCGCAGCATGCCGTCCCTTGCAGTGAGCTCCCCTCAGTTTCTTCAGTGAGCTGGACCTCGCACCAGCCCTGCAGTCCCCCGGTCAACACCGAAAGGACCAGAGCTCTCCAGCCAGCATCTCTCTGTCAGCTGGTTCACCAATCAGATATGTTTCTGCAATAAATAGAACACAGCTTGTGCTCTTGGCCTCCATTGAACTTCATTACTTGGCTCATCTTCTTCGTCACATTATTTTCGTATTTATGCGAATGGAAGTCCATTCTTGACAATTTGCATGCAAAGTATGGGTAAGTGTTTTTAGTGATCTTTAAGGACAAGACAGTTCTGGATGCCTTGTGGGAAGAGTCTGAGAAGGTGTTTTCATGAGTCTTAAAAAGCAAGTCAGGTTTTGACTCCTTCATATAGCCGTCCCGACGGTCAGGGTCAGGTAGCGGCTGCCGTCCCCTAGCCACATGGGGAGAGGTCACCGCCTGGAAAGAAGTGTTGACACCCTCGGATTCATCACATTGAGTACTTGTTTTTAACAGAACTTAAGTGCAAGGAACACATCAGTTTTACCTTAATTACAACAGGAACTAATTTACATTAACAATTAAGGCATGAATTCCCAGAAGAAAAACAACACTAGCAGATTCTATACAACACACACTTTGATGTTACTGCATGACACGCTATGCTTTACACCGATGAGCTCTTCACCCATATATCGTAATTTTGTATTTCTTCTCAGGCAACTGGTAGTACAACATATCTGAGCCGCATTAACAATCTTTGCGGGTAAAGTAAGCCAATAGACATCATTAAACAACATTCCTTATGGCATGACTCAACATACATTCTCCAAGCAATTACACTGTACTCTGGGATTTAATCTGTTCTCGATAGGTCCTTCAAATACTCTCAGAAAGCAGGCCAAATATCCTTGGAGCGGCATCCCAATGGCAGTAATGCAGTATATAACTCCTTCATGTCATTGGCCCAAACCATCCTGTTCAACCACATATCCACAGATGGAGGACGAACCACTCTCCCGTTTGAACAATAAGCATCTTTTAGCCAACAAAAGACCAAGATTAAAAAACCTACGATTTATGACAGACATCTTGCCCATTATACCAAATATACAAGTGTGTGGTGTCTCCCCTACTTGAACCCCAGAAACAACAGATAGTGCTATTCACATCTCGGACCAGGGTTGCAGGTCAAAGGATGGAAAAAAAAGGGTCCCCCCTCAACCCCTGTTTTTGGGGTAAGAACACCCTTTTAAAGCTACACTAGAGCAAAAAAAAAGATATTTTAATTCGTTTTTTCGATCCTTTGGTTTTCGGTCGAATGCACTCGACCCTTTTGCATTCAACCCTTTTGCTTTCGACCCTTTAACTGGACACCTCGGACCAGTAAGCCCTCAACTCCGGCAATCCCAGTACATATGGAGGAGGTCAGCACCATGATCCCGGCATCTAGGACACTCAGTTTCACCTCCAGGATAAAATACTTTATTTCAATCCGGAGGGTGGTGCAGCCTAATCAGTATTTTTTTTAAAATAAGCCAAAATATATATGAATTTGAGGGCAACCTCCTGGGTCAATTTACATATGTCTACCCATTGCATGTCAGTAAAGTCCTGCTGCAGATCGCAAACCCCACTTAAGCATAGCATTAGACACCTTCGGTGGTACATACGCAGACCAACTCAAGCAGGCCAGACACTGTTCTCCTGGCCTCAGATGCACAAAGTATATACGTCAGACTAACATGGGGCATTAATTCTAGCAGGCACGTGGGCTAGTATGTTCTAAACGCAGCTCGCATATGTCTGTATTGTAATACTTGAAGATGTCCCCCTCCAACTCAAGCCTTAATATTTTCCCAGCTTATAAACTACCCGTCTGAGAACATATCGCGGATCGTGTGAAAGTTTGCCACCTGCTAGGACCTACGCATCTTGTCCATAGTAAGGCCCAGAGCTGGGTTACACCAGAGGGGAACCTCCTGTCATGGGGAAAAGACATTTGCACATGGTTAAGCAATTTACGCCAGGCCAGGAGCGCATTGCCCACCGGATCCATTGGCCCGTCTTGCCTATACTATGCACTTAATAAAAGGGTTTGCATATTGGCCTTCCCAGCTGCCTCCACCTCACGCCCAACATGCAGGGGACTCTGTTCACCCTCCCCCCAATAAACTGCAAACTGTGCATGCACAACTAGGAAGTAAAATTCAAAGCCTGGTGCCCCACAGTCCCCCAAGACATATGGCAATGCCAGGCTGGACCTCTTCAATTTAACAGAGCCGGGGACCCAAATAAAGCGAGCACAGACTCAGCAGTTCTGGAAAGAATGCGCTCCCCTGACACATGGGTATGTTCGGGAAGAAGTATAAACATGTTGGCAGCATGGTCATTTTGAACAGAGAAACCCTGCTCATTAACGAGATTGGTAGCTTGCCC